>NC_056737.1:998689238-998784238 GCF_019279795.1 Protopterus annectens | reverse complement strand
ATCTTGCATTTTTTAACTCTATACTTTGTGTAAGAGGCAATGCTTCAGTCCTGCTTTGACAGCTTCTACTAAATGTTTGAGGGAATTTCACTTGAAGTGGCTACAAAATGCACATATGATTGTTTTTCTGCTGTTAATTGGTTTGTAGCTGCTTACTTCTCAACATCTTAGTGCAAGAAATCTGGTCAAGGCAAAAATAATGGGAGAAAAGGCCCAAAATCAGGGACAGAGTTTAAATATTGCTCTCACAAACAGCAAATTGATAGAATAACAGATTTTTGCATTAGCATCCATTTTCTGAAGGATATAAATCAGAAACTCAAAGATCTGTCATTTAGTGACTTCATCCCTTATCAATTTGCCAGAAAACCACAAATTTTATGAAAAGCAGGACAAAAAAATTTGTCAGAAGTCTGGACATTCTACGAAAATCTGGACAGCTGAGAAGTATGCCTGCCATTGCATTTTCTTTTCTTAACAAAGTAATAGACGCATACCTTATAAGAACCATATATATTACAGCCTTGCAGCCTGGTGTGCTCTAATACCTATGTAGGCCTGTTAGTACATGGTTATATCGCTGAAACTGTTTCACATTTTCTAAGTTTTTTATTGGTTCATAGGTTCATAAGTACTTGCTAAGCTATTGATCAGTGAAAGTCTTAAGAAGCCTAGCCTTACATTCCTGTGGTAGTTTTTGCCCTTATATTTTGCATACAAAATACATATACTTGTGACAGGACAGAAACTATTAACAATGTGATCTTACAAACGTTTAAGAAATACCCACAATCCCTGCGCCCGGTATTTAGTTTGGTTGTCTTGTCACCAAGCACAGGACTTGTGGGTCTTCCTTAAATGGTTGGAAAATCACATTTGCTAATAGTTTTTGTCCTAGTCCTGTCATAAACATTTATATTTCTGGTTACTTAATCAACAATTTTAAGGTAAGTAGCAGCTAACAATTTTAATAACATTACAAATGTAGTAGCCAGTCAGTCACTGTCGCTGGTCATTAGATGAAAATGTTATTTCTGTGGGACAACTAAACAGAACAAAATGTTGTTTGGTGCACAGACCACAACAGTCATTTATTACAATTTGTTTGAAAACAAGAAAAGGTAAACCAAGCAGAGTCCAATACAGATGAACATATAAAGAACTCGGGCAAATGAAAGTTATTCACATTATTATTTTCTATTAAAAAAGTCTCACTTTGTGTTTTTGTCTCAACACCCAGGAAACCATTATAATACCAAACCTCTTCTTTAAATGCTAGTGACATCATGGTTTAAATACACCAAAAGGGCTTGCATTTTTCAAAATTATCTAATGGAATAGACAGCAGCAGTGGTCTTTTTAAAGAACTTAATTTTCTTTGATAAGATAGAAATGTTCTTAATGGACTTTCAACACGTGGTGACATCGCTGTGGTCAGTCTTAAATCTCAGATCAAGACATTGGATGGAGAAGTTACACATAACTCTAGTTATGGGGTTATTTTCCAGAAACTGGATAGATATGATAAAGCCATAAGGGAGAAAAAACGTATTTATATTATTACTAGTTTTGTGGTCTCTGTAATTTTTCATATGGTCACATGAGGGCAGTAAAGTATAAGTTAAGTCTTCACTGGACTATCAGCATTTTTTTACACACCTCTCAGCTGTGCCTGATTGTCCATGATTATTTCAGGACTTGTCCCTGATTCTGTTTAGATTTGCCCCTGATTGGTTGAGAGCTATGCGCTGAAGTGGTTATAGTGACAGCAGGCCATCAGACCTACGTGCAGAGTGCATACTGGAAAAAAAAAAATAAAACAGAGCTGAAAACGAGTACAGGGGATGACAGATGCTCACTTGTTTTTACTAAAACTGTCAGTGTTAAAACCAAACTGAACTGCCCCTACTGAGATTTTAATTTTTTCTTTCCTTTCTCTTCTGCTTGGGTAGTATACTGGCTACGTATCAAGACTTATTTCAGTTTTAGCCTGAGGATATATGTAAGAGTCAAAGCAATGTAGAAGATATTATACAGTGGGGAAATAATGTGGTATAGTTTAGAAAAGCAACAGGAATATTTGCAATAAAGGAGTCAACTTAGTATAAAGAAATGCAGAGAGATACAGACGACTATGTACATAACAGGAAAAACAGATCCGGTATAATAGTGAATGCAATATTTACAAACAGCACAAATGTAAACCTGGAAATTGAACAAAACTGCCAGCGTAGGAAGGATTAGTGTAAGAATAACTTATCTGTATCCAAAGAATTTGAAATACTGCGGTAAGAACAGAAAATCATGCAAGTATAATATGTATGTTGCTTTTCAGACAATTACCCTTGGGCTTCAGGCACTCACATTTGGCTTGCTCAAAACAGGTGATCTGATGAAATAATATTTTTGGTGTATGATAATCATATCTGATCACTTTGCAACCATCTGGTATTCATCTGTTAAGAAAATCAAATCAACCAGCATATACCAGTGGTTTGTCTTTTTAACAGTTGTTTTCTTTCTTCTAAACACTGATGTATTTATAAGTGTATTAATAAAAACAACTTACCCTATATAAATGACTGGTCTATTTCTTCATTAGTTCTGACCAGCCTTCTGAAATATACTGTTGTTCTCTACAACTCACTTTTGTAGAAATCTATGTCACTGTTTTTATTTCAAAAATTACATTACAAAACAGTCTGAAAAAACATACGAGCATAAGCTAATAGAAAAAAGAGAGACGGTGTAGTGCAAAGAAAACACTACCAAAACAACCATAAAACGCACTGAACTGAGGGCATAATAGATTAAAACCTATTAGTTAAGTGCGTTCGTCCCCACATCTGGCAACTTCATCAGAATACACAAACACCCATTAGTAACCACTTTAAATATTGTCACTTCAACCACAATAGGTCCATCCATCACCAATCATTTTCCTTTTAACATTTTACATCCACCCATATGTAAAGCTATAGGCGGAAAAACTATTATATACAAAAAAGGCAAAAAAAACTCAAACTTAATTGAACATACTACGCAACAAGCCACTGGGCCTATAAGATGCCTGGGCATATGCGCCTTCAGGCAGATGAACTTAAAAGTTCTCAACACCCTTTTCAAGCTCTTAATGGTACTCACCTCCCAAATTGAGCAGGGCTGTACATAATAATCCTGGTGTAAATTTGTGTCCATCCCTCCAGTTATCCAGACTAGCCTTAAAAATAGCTACAGTAATACTATGTTTGATCTGTAGTGGTAACTTTTTTGACAGGCAAGGAATACATTGAGTTAGAAACATATTTGTCAAGTGAGTCCTGTTTATTTGTTGGTGCAAATTTAAGTCCTTTGTGCAGATGTTTACAGAGCTACTGGTTTTGCAAAGAAATAGGAGGTCAAATAAGAAGAGGTCTTTCATGGCTTGAAAAGTGAGACAAAAGATTACCTTGTAGCAGTCCAAAGGCTACTAAATATAAAGAAAGCTATGCTAATTTGTTGGGGTAGTAAGAATTTAAGACCTGTCATTTTTCTTGGTTACAAATCCTTAGTGCCTTTCCAGTTCAGCGATAATCTTGGATTTGTCCATACGAAAGGGGGTGCTGTATTCAGTGAACAGGAATGTATATCTTAATGTCATTTGTAAAGATGTTTTGATTTACTTTTTCTGTAGAGATAATTACGGTTGTAATCAAATATGATTAAAAGGAAAGATTGAGAAGGGGAGGTGGATCAGCATGGAAGGAACAGTGGGTCACCGTGGAAAGGGATGTGGATCACAATGGAAGGGAAGTTGGATCAGCATGAAAGGGGAGGTGGATCTGAGCAGAAAAAGATGTGGATCAGTGTGGAAGGGAAAACTGATCAAAGTGTAAAGAGATGTGGATCAGTGTGGAAGGGAAAATGAATCAGAGTGAAAGGAGAGATGGATCAGTGTGGAAGGGGAGGTGGATCAGAATGAAAAGAGATGTCAGTCATAGTGGAAAAAATACAGATCAGGATCAGAGTGAAAGGAGAGATGGATCAGTGTGGAAGGGGAGGTGGATCACCGTGGAAGGGGAAGTGAATTGCAGTGGAAGGGGCGGTTAATCATGGTGGAAGTGGAGGTGGATCAGTGTGGAAGGGGAGATAGATCACCGTGGAAGGGGAAGTGACTTACAGTGGAACGGGAGGCTGATCATGGTGGAAGGGGAGGTGGATCAGTGTGGAAGGGGAGGCGGATCACCGTGGAAGGGGAAGTGAGTTACAGTGGAAGGGGAGATTGATCATGGTGGAAGGGGAGGTGAATCAGTGTGGAAGGGATGGTAGATCACCATGAAAGGGGAAGTGAGTTACAGTGGAAGGGGATGTTGATCATGGTGGAAGGGGAGGTGGATCAGTGTGGAAGGGGAGGTTCATCAATGTGCACTGTGTCGCTCGTCTTGTACATACAATTAGGATGAAGAGCCTTGGGTGTTCATTTAAGTAGCTTATTCCATACAAACACATCAGGATAAATGGCACGAACATTAAACTTAAACTAACTAACTGACTGACTACTACATACTCGCATGCTTTCACTCGGGCTGCTCACTCAAAATGGCATTCTTGCTTGCACGTGCTCAGTACTTATATGTATGTGCCCACTGACTGGAAAGCTTCTTAAAGGTACATCACACACACTGATCTACATCCTCCCTCTATACTGAACTGTCTCATATAAACAATGACATTTCAATAGCCATACAATTTATACAGACAATAATAAACAAAACAACAGGCATGTCCAGGTTGCCATGTATCTGGAACTAGGTCTGGAAATGCAACCTGATCTCATAATGTAATAGTTAGGACTGGGTTTAGCAACAGGGACAGTCACTGGGGAATGTTCTGCTTCAGTACTCTTGGGGATATTCTCAGGAACAGGGATTGCTGACAGAATATCTTCTGGAACAGGAACATTGGACAAGTCACTCTGAGAATTACAGTCTTTGTCACAGGCAAGATGCTGTAACACTGGTTCAGATACCAATAACAAATGCTTCAGATTCTGCCAAAATTCCATTCCTTGTGATTCCACAATGTGCGATCTCGGCTCTTGATACAAACTTTTCACAAATCCAATACAATCAAAACCTTTTGACATCTGCATCCTCAATATTTGCCCTTCTTTTAATGAATGGAGCAGTTTGCTGGACTTATCATAGTAGGACTTCTGGGACAAATGTTTTTTCAACAGTTGGGCTTTCACTGCTTTGTTGTTTTTAGCACGAGACCAATAAATTGCTGCTGATTGGCAGTGGCGGCTGGTGACTTCAAATCAAAGGGGGGTGGCAGAAGACAGCTGACTGGGTGTGGCCAATGTGAAGGGGTGTGACCAACTAGAAAGCAGTGGGGCTATTCTCAAAACCACAAAAAATGGGACTTTAATTAAATACGATGCCCTAGGTGCCAAACCATCATTATGAGAATCCAATCAAGACAAAATGAAGTGGAGAAGAAAAAAATATTTCAATGCATTGGCTACATGACAGCTTACTTAATATCTAGATGGAAACAAAAAGGTTAGAGGCATGAAAAAATAAATTACTTTTTAAATACATTACTGGAATGCCAGGCAAAATCAAGTATAAAAAAAGAAGTATGACTCAACTCAAACCTTTTCTCCTTGCACTGCAGTTCTAATTATAATTTATATTATTGTGTCATCATCCCCTTTGGGAAAAATCTGGTTCCCATGAATTACCACATCGATGGTAGTCCACTGAACACAGAAGGCATTATAAGAGATCTGGGAACACAGGTTGACAGCAACCTCTCTTTTGATAACCACATTGCCAGTGTGGTCAGAAAGTCCTTCTATATGGCACATCTCATTACTAAGGATTTTGCATCCAGGAAGAAAGAGGACATTGTCTCTCTCTACTCTTCCCTCATTAGGCCAGTCATAGAGTATAATGCCCCATTTGGCATGTACCTCACTAGACACCTGCAACAACTGGAGAGGCCGCAAAAGTACCTCACAAAGAGGATCCTAGGCCTTAAACACTTGTCCTATATGGACAGACTAAAAAAAATCCAACTGTTCTCTGTCTCATATCACCTACTTAGAGGCGATCTCTGCTTGACTTACAAAGCCATGTCTGACCCAGCTCTGTTAGAAATGTTACATCTAAAGAAATCCCAATCCCTCCACACCCCATGCTCCAGATACCTCAACCTCATTACCACAATCAACAGAACATGCTGGAGGGACAGGTTCATAACCCAGAGACTGCCCATGCTATGGAATAGACTTCCCATGCATGTCAAGCAGAGCATCTCACTGGCTCTCTTCAAGAGAAATCTTGATGAGTGGATGGGAAATAGAAAATTCACCCTGGGGATAACTCCAGTGGCTGTACTCGACAGAGGCACTGGGAACTAAAGTCTGGTGGCAGGATGTTAGGGTAATCCTATGGCTAGGCTTGTAAAGGCCCCAGGCCCAATAGCCTAGTATACACCCATGAACCTATATTCAGTTCAGCTTTATAAAAGTACCAAGTAACATGCTGAAATTAGCAATCTCTGTGATACCCCCACTTGTAAAAATATTTCTTATCCAAAAAAGTCCTGCTGCCTGACAACAACCATCTACTTGTTTCATGGTGATAACATGATCAAAGTAAAAAATGAACAGCAAACAAGAAACAAGCTCAAGATAAATTGCTTAAAGGATTACTGCACAGGTTATGGTCCACACGTTTTACTACCTTGGATGGGGGGATAATCTGCACACTTACACTGCATAACTGCTCCTTGCCTTGCGTGGACACATCCAGAGTCACTGCATGGTGGAGTGGGGTGCAACAAGTATGTCACAATTTGAAATGTCTCTGGCTGACGGTGATGGCCCTGACACATTTGTCATCCCTTTCCACCTCTTTGCAAGAAATCTGGAAAAAGCCATAAATAGAAGTGGGACAATATCCCAAAAATAAGAACAAATTTTAAATATTGCTCTTATAAACTTAGATAGATAATAGAATAGTAGGTCTTGCATTAGTAGGAATTTTCTGAAGGGTATGGAATCTGAAACTCAAATGTCTGTCATTATTTTCTAACTTTAATCTTGAATGATTTGCCACTAATTTGCCAGAAAACCACAATTTTATGAAATATGGACCAAAAATGTGATGCAAAAATATAAAATAACCACAAAATACAGCTTACACCTGTCAAAAAAGGGACAGTGTTTTAATATTAGTACTGTTAAGTTGAGCAGCTGACAAAATAAGACACTCTACATGCATTTCTGAAATAAAAGTAATCTGCAACTCTTATCATTACAATTATTTATTAATTGTAAACACTCCACGTTTCTTCCAAAATTGCCATTTGGCGGAAGGATTATTAGGGGGAGAGCAACATTTTGAGCCAAAATCGGAGACATTTGAGAGGTCTGGATATACCTAATTCTATAAAGTGATTTATTTGCATGTACATCTCAACCCCTTAATGCAGGAAATCTGGACAAGGTCAACTATATTGGGGGAACAAACAAACAGTACTAAATATTGCTCTTGTATAAACTTCGACAGTTGATAGGATAACAGGTCTTGCTTTAGCATGCATTTTTCTGAAGGGTATGAAGTCTGAAACTCAATGCCAGTCATTATTTAGTGACTTCATTCCTAAATGATTTGCCAGAAAAACCACAAATTTTATGAGGAACAAACCAAAAATAAGAAGCAAAAATCTATTCATTCTGCGAAAATCTGGACAGTTGAGAGGTATAGTTTAGCAGGAAGAATTGTGCAGCAGAAATCCTACACGACTTACCTCCCTAGGTGTGGACAATAAATACCTCCCCTCCCAAAAAAAATGAAGGTCTAAGAGAAGTGATTGCTTCAATCTGGCTTCATCACTTTCAGTAGCATTCAGACTCAATCAGTGAAAATATTCAGTAGCGAAAAGAGTTTGTGCTTGTAGACAATTGATTTAACTGGTTCCTAATCGAACACATCCAAACAAGAACTGGGAGGGGCATACTTTAGCTGATCAGATAATCAATAAACACATTTCTGATTGTATTATATTATATTCCTTGTATAATACAGTACAGTTGTTAAGAGGGAATTTAAAATTTATTGTTTTGAACATTTTTCCAGTAAACAATAAAACAAAATGCTTGCATCAATAATGACAAAACTGCCCAATTCAGAACATTTCCATCATAAAAGTCTACTCAAACTTCTACAATCTACCAGTATCAGTAAATATGCACAATATCTGCAGAAGTAAAAGCCATCTAAATAGTTCTACATTAAAGAGATCTGTAACTAATGAAGAGGTTGCTGCTAGCAAACAACATTATATTTCATTGTTTCATCTACAAATAAAGTGCCTGTAGCCCTTGAGGAATTAATTGCTTATGTTACATTAAAAAAAATGATAAGCTAGTAATATTGCAATAGGAAATTGATGGCAAACTGATAACAGATTCATAGTTACTATGTATCTCCGACAAAGAGGACATTCTCAGGACTGCATCATCCACCCCCTTTAAAAGTACAACACAGTATAGTATCAGCAATGCATCTACATACTGCGGGAGTAGAACCCACAGCCTTATGCATCAAGCTCAAATATTCAACCTGTTATGCTGTTAACAATGCAAGGAGACTCAGCATAAGTAGCACTAAACTTCTCTTCCCCTGAAGCTCTCAGCTCCTCGGAAAATCCACTCGACACTCAACTGTATCTCTCAACTTTGCAGCACAAGAAATCTGGAAAAAGCTAAAATTTACTGGGGGGAGGGGAAGACAAAAGGCCAAAAACCAGGGACACATTTTAAACATTGCTTGTATAATCTTGGAAAGTTGCTAGGATAAAATGTGTATTACCACTATGCATTTCATTACCAAGTGTTCAACCCAGGACCCTGTGCACAACAGTCAGAGCAATATACCACTATGCCAAATCAGCTGTTTCTTGAAAGATTGGATGACTGAAACATAAATGGCTGTCATTTAGTGAATTCAGTTCTTACCATAGCTCTCAACCTCTTAGCACAAACCTGGACAAAGCAAATAATGGGGAAATACAGCCCCCAAACATATTCAGTGAATTCAGTTCTCCCCATAGCTCTCAACCTCTTAGCACAAAAACCTGGACAAAGCCAATAATGGGGGAATACAGCCCCAAAAATAGGAAAAGAATTCAAATATCGATCTTATAAACTTAGAAAATTGCTAGAATAAAAGGGTTTGTGTTACCACGTACTTTCCGAAGAATACGAAGTCTGAAATTCAAATGCCTGCCATTATTTAGTGAATTCAATCCTTCAGTGATTGCCACAAAAATCCTGAAAACCACAGACTTTATGAGGAACAGAACAGAACAAAAATATGAGGCAAATATCTGGACAGCTTTCACAAGTGGTGGTGGTGGGTAGGTAATTCAGGTGCTTGCTACCTGTACCCAAGGTACAAGGTTTCAGCCTGAGTAACTCTAGCCCTCAGGTATATTTAACTGGGGCATTTCACACACCCCCACACACACATGCGCGCGCACACACACACACACACACACACACACACACACACACACACACACACACACACACACACACACACACACACACACACTATCTGTATACTTCCTTGCAACTTTTTTCCTGGAGAACCATCCCTTGTAATAAATACAAATTCCCCTTGTGTCCACGTATGTGACTGCAGATGTTGCAGTCCGATCCCCTTCCAGTCTATGTAGTTACAAACCATATAGACTTCTGGGCACCTTATAGGTTCATAGGTAGGTCCTAGGTTATCGGCCCAAGGGCCTAAGTAAGCCTAGCCAACAAGGTTCCCTGGCTTACACCACTCAAGAAAGTTATTTTCCTGTGCCCCTGTTGAGCAGAGCCACAGAAGTGATCCCCAGGGTGTATTTCCTATTTCCCATCTACTCATCAAGATTTTTCTTGAAGAGTGCTAATGAGAAACTTTGCTTGACCTAGATGTGTAGCTTGTTCCAGAGTATGGGAAGTCTCTGGGACAGGAATCTATCCCTCCAGCATGCCCTGTTTATTGTGGTGATAAAGTTTAGGTCCCTATAGTGTGTAGCTCGGAGGGATTGGGATTTCTTTAGGTGTAGCACATCCAACAGCTCTGGGTTTGACATAGCTTTATATGTTAGGGAAAGATCACCTCAGAGTAAGCGATATGCTACGGAGTAAAGCGGGGGTTTTGTGAGACGGTCAGTGTAGGGCATCTGTTTGAGGCCAGTAATCCTCTTTGTGAGGTACTTCTGTGGCCTTTCCAGCTGCTGCAGATGTCCTGTGAGGTACATTCCAAAAAGGGCATTGTACTCTATAATGGGTCTGATGAGTGTCGAGTAGAGGGGAGCAATGACCTCTTTTTTCCTGGATGAGAACCCTTTTGTGATGAGGTGTGCCATGTAGAAGGATTTTCTGACTACTGTGGTGATGTGATTATCAAAGGAGAGACTACTGTCCACCTGGGTCCCAAGGTCTCTTATCACACATTCGGCATTAAGTAGACTGCCGCATATGTGGTCATTCATGGGTACAGAATTTTTACCAAAGGGGATGACAATGCACTTTTTGGCATTGAGCTTGAGGCTATGCCTCTGACACCAGGCATCTGTCTCAGTGAGGCCCTTCTGTAGGCTATCCACATCATTTGGGGACTTGACTATGGCTCCTAGTTTGCAGTCACCTGCGAACTTCATTAGCCAAAGGCCTTCTATGTTAGCCTGTACTTCAGAGAAGTAGATACCAAACAGGAGATGTCCCAGGACTGAACCCTGTGGTACTCCACTTGTCACTGGTTTCATAGGTTCATAGGTTCATAGGTTAGTACTAGGCTATCGGCCCTAGGGTTTATACAAGCCTAGCCATAACAATTCTCTGGCTATTTCTTCCCACAATATTTACTTCCCTGGACCTCTGTCTAGCAGGGCGACTGACATGATCCCCGGGGTAAATTTCCTATCTTCCATCCAGTTGTCAAGGTTCCTTTTGAATAGGGCCAAGGAAGCGCTCTGCTTGACATGAATGGGCAGATTATTCCAGAGTATGGGGAGTCTCTTGGTCAGGAACCTATCCCTCCAGCAAGTTTTTATTCATTGTGATGACAAGGTTTAGGTCCCTGGAGCATATGGCGCTGATGGATTGGGATTTCTTTAAGTGTAGCATGTCCAACAGCTCTGGGCTTGACATGGCCTTGTAGATTGCCTCTAAGTAGACGGTATGTGACAGAGTATAGCTGGAGTTGTTTTAGTCGGTCAGCATATGGCATCTGCTTTAGGCCTGTGATTCTTTTAGTGAGATGTTTCTGCGACCTTTCCAGTTGTTGCAGATGTCTTGTGAGGTACATACCAAATGAGGCGTTGTACTCTATGATGAGTCTAATGAGAAATGAGTACAGTGGGACAATGACCACCTTTTTTTCTGGATGAAAAGCCCTTAGTAATTAGGTGCGCCATATAGAAGGATTTCCTGACTGTTGTGGTGATGTGGTTATCGAAGATGAGACCACTGTCCACCTGTGTTCCTAAGTCTCTTATCACACTTTCAGTGTTTAGTGTACTGCCACCTATGTGGTAATTCATGGGTACATGTTTTTTTCCCAAAGGAGATAACTATGCACTCCTTGGCATTGAACTTGAGCCCTGGGCTCTGACACCAAGCATCTGTTTCTGTAAGGCCCTTTTGTAGAATATTCACATAATTTGGGGATTCAATAATGGCTTCCAGTTTGCAGTCATCTGCAAACTTTGTTAGCCAGAGTCCCTTAGTGTTGGCTTGTACTTCAGAGAAGTAGATGCCAAACAAGAGCGGTCCCAGGACTGAACCCTAAGGTACTCCACTTGTCACTTGCCTGGAGCTGGATTTGAAGTCATCTACTTTTACAGTGTGGGTTCTGTCAGTAAGCCAATTGGGAACCCCTAGAGTGATGTAGGGATTTATGCCCAGCTTAGTAAGTTTATCTATGATTCCAGTGTGGGGGATGGTGTCAAAGGCCTTGGTGAGGTCCAGATAGGCTGTGTGGACCGCCTTACCCTCATCCATGGCTGTGTAGATGATTCAAAGAAGTCAATCAGGTTCAGGAGACACGATCAGCCCTTCACAAACCCAAACTGGGTGGAGTCCAGTGTTGCCATTGTCTTTGTTTATAAGTTCTATGATAATACGTTCCATGGCCTTGTAGATCAGATTCGTCATACTGCTGGGATGGTAGTTCCCAGGATCCAAGGTGGATCCCCCCTTGTGTAGTGGGATAACTGTAACTGTGTGGCACTCAGTGGGCACAAAGCCTGAGGTGAGGCTATGATTAAACATAACTCTTAGGGGAGGTGCCAGTTCTTTTTGTAGTTCATGTAGTACACAGCCCGGGATGTCTTCTGATCCCATGGATGCTGTATTCTTAGCTTTGGAAAATGTGGTTTTTACTTGTGAGGCTGTGAATACCGGAATTTGGCAATCTTTTGGTATTGAGATGGGCCCTCTAGGGGGTGAGAGGGGGGGTGAAGTTGGCTCTGAATTGATCTGTCAGGATATTGGCAATGCCCTTGGGATCAGTATATTTAATGCCATTCTGCTGTAGCTCAGAGCAGATCTGAGCATTGCCATTTAGATTCTTGACATAGCTATATAATGCCTTCTGGTTGTCTTTGGAATCTTTGGAATCTTTGGCAATTTTATTTTCGTAACTAGCAGTGGAGGATTTTATACTGAGGCTAGTAAGGGAGTTTTTTGCATCCTGGGATTTTCCTCTTTTCTGCAACAGTTTCTTCCTTCTGTTGTATAGTTTGTTTATGACAGGGGACCACCAGATTGGCTTCTATTTTTTTGGAGGAGAGCATCTTGGTTGTATTTGGGATGGCACGATTCATGCACAAGTGGATGTGCTTGTACAGTGCTTTAGTGTAGGATTTGGCAGTCGAGCTTTCAGTTCCCATCTGCATGGGTGTCATGAAGTTTGTCACTTCTGACTTGAGTAGCATGAAGTTGGCTTTAGAGAAGTTTTTTATGGATGTTTCCTTAATGGGGGGGTGGGGTGGGATGTGTATGTCAAAGGATGTCAGACCTAACCAATGAGGGGTTGACCACTGGTGTGGAGCATCAATTTCCCATGTTGGTAATGACCAGGTCCAGGATATTGGAGCCCCTGGTGGGACTATGGATTAATTGATCCAGGGCATTGGAATTTATGAATTCCAAGAGCTGTTGGGCAAAGTTGTTGGTACACGAATAGTTTTCCCAGTTAATGGCAGCATAGTTGAAATCACCCAGTATTAGGGTGTTTGGTTTTATCTTAATATTTTCCAGTATGTTTAGAAAGGTGAAGTGAGAATCTTGGGGCATGGTGAGGGATCTGTAGCAAGCTACAATTTGGATTGCAGTCTTACCTCATGTTAGTTACACCTGGAGAATTTCGGATGCATTGTGTTGGGCAACTAGCCTGGAGGTGTGAATATCCTTGGTGAATATGGACACTCTTCCACCTTTAGTTTTTCGGTCCTGGTTTGGTGGCTGAAAAGTGTGGTAAGAGTTGTAGTCTGGTATTGAAGGGGTGCTCTCTGGATCCTTGAACCAGGTCTCAGTTACTGCATAGATATCGATGTTCTCCATTTTTAGGAGTGCCTCGAGAGAGTGCATTTTGAGATTTAGACTTCTAGCATCGAGTAGCATTACCTTCAGATTTTGCATACTTGTACCTGTTATGGTGGTGGTTTTGTCCTTTGACCCTTGTATAAAAAAGGCACTATAGGGGTGGCAAGAGCCTTAGTCAGTAACCTGAATCCCAGGGGTGACAGGTGCAGACCATCTCTGGCAAAGCATCGCAGTTTGTCGATCATGTCGTCTCAGGCAGACAGATACTGGATCCCCTTTGAATGACACCAGAAGCTTAGGCAATTGTTGAAGTCAGTCATTTTGTCCTTATACTGTGGTATCATTCTGGGCAAAGGCAGGATGCTACTCCGGGCTAGGGTCATGCCTGCCTGGGCCACATGATCTGGGAGCTCTTCCATGTCTCTTTTCATGTAGTCCACGGAGGTACATCTCAAGTCATTCACTCCAGCATGGACAATGACAGAGTCTTATTTGTACTTGTTGTGGATTGACTTGAGTGCATGCATTATGTGGCGGATCCTGGCACCAGACAAGCAGCTGACTGTAATTTTCTCCTTGTTCAACCTGGTGAATGGGACATCAGTGTGCCTGACTATAGAGTTACCTATGATTAAAGTGTTGGGTACATTATCTTGCCTTAGGGGCTGTTGTTGGGTGGTAAACTTGTGTCGTGAGCTATGTGATACTTTGGTTGTGATTGGTGTTTGTTTGCATTTCAGCTTTAAATGTCCTTGTTGCTTGGGCAGGTTAATGTTAAGGGCCTCCACATATGTGGATTTAGTGTTGCTATGTGTGGGTGTTGATGGTGAGGGTTTTGAAGGGCTGTGTGTTGCTTGAGGTGTAGTGTGGGTGTTAACCTTCTCCTCTTGATTGTCTAGCACAATCGTGGCTGGAGAGAGCTTTGCTTCCAATTTGGCTATGTAAGTGCATCTCTCGCAGGTTGTAGTGTTGGGTGGTAGGAGGAGAGGGTTGTCTTTGTACATGAGGCAATTGCTGCATTGCCCCAGTATGCCCAGATTCACCAGGTGAACAGGAGAAATCACCAGAAGCTGACCTTTGGACATGCCTGGTTAGGTGTTTTTTTTTTTTTTTTGTAAAGTACAAGAGCTGTTTTCCCTTACCTTGGCAAGGTACTTCGCAGTTATAGGCTGTTTAGTGCCTGTGATTAATTTCTCCTTATTAACAAGGAGGGTTGAGTGCTTTTATCAGTTTAAGGCTTCTTAGTGCTTTCCAGCAGGTTCTAGAGCAAGTGCTAGTCACAGGGAGTCCAACCAGAAAGAGTCAGGAATCAATGCTCTGTTCCTACTCTCACCAGGATCAGAAGATAAGCACAGATTCAAAGGAGTCACCTATAAAGCAGTTATTAAGCTTTCTGGTGAACAGCAGTCTCCAGGAAATAATGTAACTGCACTCCTTCTCTCTCCAGGCGAAAACAGAAGCACTAATCCCAAGATGACTACTGAGAGGAAGACTGTGGGCTCTTCAATAACTGGTGGTCTTGCAGCAGATGCTTAAAGGTAAGATAAAAAATGGTTTATCCTAAACACTGCAGTGTGCACTAGAGGAATTATATATAAAAAAGTAGGTAACTTAAGTTTTACCTGTTTAAAAAGTTACGTTTTAGGGGAGAGTCACTATTTGTAAAACAGCAAGATAGATTGAAAGGGGGTGATCACTTTTGTATTCTGGTACTATGGAATACAGTAGGATGGCCAATAAATTTAAATAGTTGAAGGGGAGTAATTTACAAAAATGATAATTTTGTGCTTACTCACACAAGCCAGTAAAAGCATAGAGGAAATTAGATATATGGTCAAATTAACATAAGGGGCAGGCAACTAGAAAGACAGTGGTGTTTAAGAACACAACAGTAACAGGGTGAGAGGGTGGGAAAAATTATTTCTGCCTGACTCACAAGAGACAGAGCAGTGGTCTCTTTTCAAGTTTTAATATGCAGTTAAAAGCAGAATACAAGTAAAACACAAGGTAAAGAAAACAAATCACAGTATTCAAAATAGAAAAAGGAAATAAAGTAATACAAAATACAACAAATAAAAAGCAAACTAACATTTCCCTCACAGCAAAGTGTAGCACAGTCTGGGTGAGCCTTTCTAGTAAAGCTCTGAAATGTTTTATTTTACCCTTAAATAGAAGGTTTAGTTCCTAGCTCCACCCCCTCAGTCACAGATGATTAACCTTAACTGACCACTTCTTTCTTATGTGTGAGTCTTTAATTGACCTGTTCTAATCTGAAGTCAGATTTGGAGTCTGCAACTTTTACAGGATGGGTTGTGTCAGTAAGCCAGTTGGCAACCCATCTTCTGACATAGGGATTTATACCTAGTTTAGTGAGTTTAGCTATAATTCCAGAATGGGGGATGGTGTTGAAAGCCTTGGCGAGGTCAGGATAGGCTGTGTGAACCACCTTACCCTCGTCTATGGCTTTGGTGACTGCCTCAAAGCAGTCAATCAGGTTCAGAAGGCATGATCTGCCTTTCACAAACCTGATCTGGGTGGGGTCCAGAGTTTGGAGGTTACCAATGTCTTTGTTTATGAGTTCCATGATGATACGTTCCATGGTCTTACAAACCAGGCTTGTCAGGCTAATAGGGCGATAGTTCCCGGGATCAGTGGTGGCTCTCCCTTTGTGGAATGGGATAACTGTTGCTGTGCGCCATTCAGTGGGCGCAAAGCCTGACGTGAGGCTATGATTGAACATGGTGCTTAGGTGGGGAGCCAGTTCGTTCTGAAGTTCATGTAAAACACAGCCTGGGATGTTGTCCGGTCCCATGGATGCTGTGTTCTTGGTTTTAGAGAGTGCAGCTTTTACCTGTGTAGTTGTGATTACAAGGACTCTGCATTCTTCCTATATAGATATGGGCCCTTTAGGGGGTGAGAGGGGGGTAAAATTAGCACTGAACCTATCAGCCAGGATGTTGGCAGTATCAGTTGGTTCTGTAATTTTAGTGCCGTTGTGCTGTAACTCAGAGCAGATCTGGGTGTTGCCATTGAGATTCTTGACATAGCTATAGAATGCTTTGTGGTTGTCCCGAGAATAAGTGGCAAATTTGTTTTTGTAGCTAGCTTTGGAGGATCTTATAAGGGATCTCAGCTTCTTACTGAGGCTGACCAGGGAGTTCCTCCACTCAAGGGATTTTACTCTTTTGCAACAGTTTCTTCCTTCTGTTGTAGAATTTGTTTATGGCAGGGGACCACCAGATTGGCTTCCTTTTCTTGGAGGATCGTGTCTTGGTTCTGTTTGGGATAGCACAATCTATGCACTCATGTAAGTGCTTATAGAGTGCACTGATGCCTTCTCTTCATAATCCGGGCTGGTTAAACAGCAGTCTGGATTTACAAACACGCATTTGCAGTTCAAGTTCCGGGACTAGCTGCTAATTATTTTAAAATTATTTTTTCAATTTTACAGCTGGAGGCTGCAGTCCTGCAGTCCGATAGCACAAGTCACCCCTACTGATTGGTAATGTGGTTCTGGTTTGGGCAGGTGAACCAAGATGATCATTGCGGGGAATGTTTCTGAGACTTAGCAAGTTTAGAAAAACATTGGTATTATTTATTTCTCTAACAGCTGTTTTACACTTTGAAATGCATGTTCAGGCAAGCTGTTTGACTGTGGGTACTCAGGACTACTCGTAATATGAACAAAGTCCCACGTGGAAGCAAACTGTCTGAACTGCTGACTTGTAAACTGTGGAGCATTGTCAGAAATAACTCTGTGTGGACTATCATGGACGGAAAAGTGTCTTTTCAACTTAATAATGACAGTACATGCTCACAGGTTTCACAGGTTTTTCACATTCACAGGTTTTTCATTACTAGACGTTTGGTTAGGAAGTAGGTCAATCGTGAAGCAATTTGAATAAGAGTCTACTAACACCAAATAATGTTGACCACTCCACTCTGTGGCTACTGTCAACCAAGATAGTTCAGGAATCTGGCTTAACTGAAGTGGTTCTATTTGTTGATGTGGTTTTGTACTATTACATACCAAACAAGATGAAAGTACTTTCTCAATATCTTTGGACATAGAAGGCCAAAATACTAGTCCTCTCGCCCTTCTTTTGGTAGAGTCAGTTCCTGGGTGGCCACAATACAAGAGCTTAATATACTTTTGTTGTAAGGATTTTGGAACAATAACTTTAGGACCTTTCATGATGATACCGTTGTCTGACAAAATCTCATCTCTGTAGGGAAATACTGCTGGACATCTACTGGTAAACGAGATTGTTTTGACGTCCATCCTCGACTGATAAAGATGTTGAGCTTCTGGAGAATTGGATCTGAAGCTGTGTGAGTTCTAAGCTCATCAAGACTTGTGGTAGAAAAATTTCTCACTTCTATGACTTCAAAATCAGGTTGCTCATTGTTATGCTGTTCTGTGTTTTTGTGGGTGATCGGGATAAGGTAACAGCAAGATAAAAAAGTTTGCCTTTTGTACAAACAAGTAAATACAAAAACGGTGCCAGGACCCTTCTTCACTTCGGAAACAGATTTATTAGTAAACTTAAAGTGCGGTCAATATCTTACACTTTTCGTCAGTTAAAAGTAACCGACTTCTTCAGAAGCTAGAAAACACACACAGAACCATAAATTTAAAATCAAAAACAGTTGAGTACTTAAATACTGTCACATGCATATTAAGTCTTAATCTGTTTATAATTAGGTTAATCCACCTAGTGGTGGTTGTCAAGGTAACCTAACAAACAACAGCTTTTGTACAAACAAGACTGAAATTGTAATTTTGCAATTTGAGCATCATACATTGCAATCTGGAAGGAGCTGTGTGCATAGGCTTTATCAAAATAGTAACTAGAGCTTGATGGTCAGTTTCAATCCGGATAGGTCGACCATAAATATAATCAAGGAACTTCAAACATGCAAACACAATTGCCAAAAGCTCTTTCTCAATCTGGGCATACTGCATCTTGGTTTGGGTAAGAGTTCTTGATGCATAAACTACTGGTCTAGCCTCTTGAAGAATGACTTCACCTAGACCAAACTTAGAAACATCACAGGAAAGAGTAACTGGTTTGTGAATATCATAGTAGTGGAAAGTGGGTGGACTGGCAATTTTCTGTTTCAGGACATCAAATACTCTTTGGTGTTGCTCTGACCATAACCAGGTTAGATATTTGCATGTCAGTTCAATACGTGGTGTTGAAAGTTGGCTCAAATCTGGAATGAACTTGCCTAAATAGTTGACCATAGCAAGAAAACATTGTAGGGCTTGAACATTGTCTGGAGCTGGCATCTTAAGAATTGCTGTTTGCTTGGAAGGATCTGGTCATAAACCAGAACTGGTAAACAAATGACCAACATAAGTAACTTTTGGTAGCCTGAATTTGCACTTCTGATGATTCAGCTTAAGATTCACTTCACATGTTCTTTCCAGAACTTTCTTGAGGTTTCTATCATGTTCAACTTCACTATTGCCTCCTACAAGAATATCATCTACTATAACAGCACATAGATAGCCAGAAAAAATGTGCTCCATCGCACGCTGAAAGACTTCACTGACAGAATTTATTCCAAGTAGCATTCTTAGAAATCTATACCTCCTGAATGGTATACCGAATGAAGATTTACGAGCAAACAAAATTTGCCAAAATGAACTCTTTGCATCTAAGACAGAAAAAACAGTGGCATTTGGCATGAGGGCAACACCATCCTCGAATGTGCACATAGGATGATGAGACCTTTTTTAATGCTTTGTTCAAATCTCTTGGAGCAATACATATTCTGATATCATGTGAGCTTTTCTTATGAGCTACTACCATGGGTTACTCATTCAGTTGGTTCTTCTACTGGGCAAATTACTCCTTGCTGCACCATTTTGTCTAGCTCAGCCTTGACCTTGTTTTGCATAGCTACTGGAACTTTCTATGCTAGTCTGATAACTGGGCTGACCTCTGGGTCTTATGTCATGGGCTACACAACAGTTTGTCTGAGAAAATATCAGCATACTTAGAAAAAATAGTTTGGATGGAATTTGAGCTGTTGTCATTCAAGCTTACATGGTGGACCTCGTTGTTAAATGAAAGCAGTCCCATTTTCAAACTGTCCCTGAGGCCTAATAATGACTGCTCGTGTCTCTTATCTACGTAAAACTGCGATCCATGGCTGTTCCCAGCAGACATGAAAGCACTGCTGAGCTTTCGGTTTGAATCTCTTCACCACTATAAGCAACAAGCTTTGCACACTTTGTCAAATCAAGTTGTTCTGCAGCTCTCACTTTAGCAAACATTTCTGCTGACATAACATTGCATTTTGAACCAGTATCCGCTTTGAGCTCTACAGGACTCCCATTAACCCGAACAGTACAAAAGAGTTTGTTCTTTACCCTCAAATCTGCTGCATTGACTGTTTCACCAGGCAGAGACACACCGTCAACATAAAAAGAAAGGTTGCAGCTTTCTAATTGATCAACTTGCCTCTTTGTGTGCTCTCTTTTAATAAAACAATGTCCCTTGTTTGATTTACAAGACCTTTTGAAATTATTCCACTTATTGCAAGAATGGCACTGCTAACCAAAAGCTAAGCACTTTTCTCATTTGGATTCACGATTACCAGCACAATTAATGACAGTTGACTATGAGGCTAGCTACAGGTTTTGCTAAGTCACCCCTGTGCTTTCCTGCATGCACCTTAGGTCTTACTGAAGTAGCTCTGGTTTAGCTGAAGCGACTGCACCCTTAGGTCTGTATATTTTAACCTTGTGCTGCATACTATCTACATTAGCTCTGGAAGGTACTGCAAAGCTTGCTTTCTCATTTGTAAGTATACTTGTGTGCCTTTCTGCAAGCTTGTATATCTCACAAATCTCAATGGCCTTATTTAAGGTTAAATCACTGTCTCGAAGCAAAATTTTTCTCACTGTGTCATTATTAATAACACACACAAGCCTGTCTTTTATCAACTTATGACGAGAGGAGATACTGCCAGCCCAGCTGGCTGGAATTTTATAAATAATTATATGTCATTGGTGAATATTGAAATGATTTATATAGGATGCTTGTGTTGCAGATGTATTGGAACCAGGGATGCCAGATTTGCAATGAGACAGGTAGGGACCAGAAAAAAAAAAAGAAAAAGAAGAAAAAAAAAGATCTTTCACTCTAAGTGAAGACCAAAAAAAATGCGGAACAGGCAGTTCCGCATTAAACACAAGTAGCTCCATGTTTAGCAATTTTTGATTGGCCCATATACCGGTATACAAGCCAATCAAAAAAAATCACACAGCGGACCCTCTTCTGTTCAATGCGGAACATCAGGAAGTTTTGCATTAAACAGAAGTAGCTCAGTTTTGCGATTTTTTGATTGGCTCGTATACCGGCTTATGGGCCAGTCAAAAAAAAAAAAAGCAGAGACTATTTCACCGGGATTTTAACCGGCAGTGTGGGACTCAGGATCTGGCTGCTGATCCTGGGACAGCCCACTCAAATAGGGACATCTGGCAACCCTGATTGGAACTGTATGTCATGTGTATGTCAAACTGCTTGTACAGATGTTTTTGTGTTGAAAAGGTATTTGTAAAATGCTTGTGTTTAAAATGGATCCACAGTGTGCAGCACTGGAAGACAACAAAAATGTATATGTACTATTGTAACTATTTAAATGTATATATTTTAACAATGGAAACTGGAATATAGGAAGTTAACTTCAAGCTAGCAAACTTCAGAAAAATGACTGAAATTAAATTACTTTATGGCAAGGCCATAAAAGATGGTATCTTTTGGTTTTCAATGCAGCAAGAGACACAATGTCTGTGTTAGGAAACTTTCTGTATTGTCTTTAGGGTGAACTAATTGCAAGTCTTGAAGGCATGAAGAAATGCAATTGTTTTATGACTTCTAGCATCTGACAGAGATCTGAGGAGAAGCTCTTGTCTGTATATTTTTACAGGTAGATGCTAAATACTGCTAGCTTCAGCAATGGGGGTTTTGGCCTGGGACCTAGAAGTCAGATAACAAGAAGTGATGTCATTCTTAAAGCTATCCCAGCAGTAATATTTGAAATATTATTTTGAGAAATCTTTAGTGAGACAGAGCATTCTACATTCTGTCTTGGACCTGACAACAACTAGAAGATCTATTCACCACATCTGCCTTGCTCTAACAATATGTGATGAGGGAATACTGATTCTCTTAGATGCAGTCAAGAATATAGTAAAGCTTAGTTTATATGTTTTTCTTTATTTGAGACTGTACTGCAATGTTATTTTTAATATTTCCTGTGATTTTGAACTCTGATGCCACTCTGAATATATATTTAGTATTGTCTTCTTATTTTATTATTTATTATTAAATATATTTAAACATTTCATTGTGGCTGATCTGTGTAGAAATATTTACGTTTTGAGAGTACTTGCATATTTATTTGGTGACACTGTGTGGGCCACTCCTAATAACCTTACCTAATAAACTACCATTTATATTAATAGGAATATCACACAGTAAGATTGGTTTGCTATGGGCCTTGTAGTAGCTGATAAAGTGTTCTGTGGCAGTGACTTCCCCAGACTTCCAGTCCCCATTGCTGAAGCTGGCAGTATTTAGCATCTACCTCTAAAAATATACAGACAAGGGCTTCTCCTCAGATCTCTGGCAGGTGCTGGAAGTCATAAAACAATTGCATTCCTTCATGCCTTCAAGACTAGTAATTATTTCACCCTAAAGACAATGTAGAAAGTTTCCTAGCAAAGACATTGTCTTTTTTGCTGCAACAAAAACTGAAAGATGGCATCTTTTATGGCTGAGACATAAAGTAATTTAATTTCAGTCATTTTTCTGAAGTTTGCTGGACTGAAGTTAACCTCCTGCATTCCAATTTCCACTGTTAAAATATATGCATTTAAACAGTTACAATAGTGCATGTACATTTCTGTTCTCTTCCAGTAGGCCACACTGTGGATCCATTTTAAACACAAGCATTGTACAAATACCTTTTCAGCACACAAACATCTTTACAAGCAGTTTGACATACACATGAAATACAGTTCCAATATATCTGTAACACAAGCATCCTACATAAATCATTTCAGTATTCACCAATGACATATAATTATTTACAAAATTCCAGCCAGCTGGGCTGGCAGTATCTCTTCTCTTCACACTTCTTCACCCCGTCGAAGACTCAAGCTAGTTTTTCAAGTGACCCTTGACAAACATCGCTTGAGAGGAATGAGTCTATCTGGGAATATATTACCCCACTCCCTGTCTTGAGACCACATCCGCATTGGCATTGCTAACCCCACTGTGGTGCTGCACTTTCATATCGTATGCCTGCAACCCTAGGCTCTACCTTAGTAGCTTGGCATTTTGCTGGCTGGCTTGATGTAGCCATGTTAAGGGATTGTGGTCTGTAACTACAGCGAATTTGCTTCCATACAGATAAGGCTGAAGTGTCTGCAGTACTCAGACTATGGCTAGACATTCCTTTTCTACAGCTGCAAGCATTCCTCCCTGGGTTGGAGCCCATGGCTGAGATACACCACTGGGTGCTCTTCTCCCTCTGAGGAAACCTGGCTGAGTACAGCCCCCACCTCGTGATTTGAAGTATCCACCTACACAACAAATTATTTACTGCAATCTGGACTGGCTATAACAGGGGGTCTTCCCAAAACCCCTTTAAGCTTCTGGAATGCCTGCTCACATGCTGGAATCCACACTAACTTATCTGGCCTGTTCTTCCTTGTCAGGTCTGTAAGGGGAGCAGCTATGGTACTATAATTGGGGACAAACTTTCTGTAGTTCCCTACTGTCCCTAAGAACACCCTCACCTGCTTTGGGGTAACAGGGGCAAGCCATGTTCCACTTTGGTAAGTTCTGGCCTGATCTTACCACTCCCCACTCTATGTCCTAGGTAAGAGACCTCTGCCATACCCACCTGACACTTACTGGGATTAATGGTCAACCATGCCATCTGTAGTCTGCCCAGCACCTCCCTGACATGCTGAAGGTGCTCTTGTCAGGAATATATAAGGGGCCTGCTTGATAGGCCTTTGGGGTCCTGTATCTACATTGTGGTGCACCAGGTGGTTACACCCTGGTTTCCCAGTGAACATGCCCCCAAACTCCTGTAACACTGCTTGGATTTCTTGAACCTGAGTAGGGGATAGCTTCTGGGACATTGCTACCACTTCCACTGAGGTGTCAGTCCAAGGCTCACTGAGGAGATCAATCACCAGATCCCCTCTATGCTCCTCCTGTCATCCACTCCAAATACTCAGCACAAGGGCCTCCCTATCATGGTATGGGTTCATCATGTTAACATGGTACAGTTTGCGCCTCTGCCTCCTGCTTAGCAGTTCTACCATGTAGTTAACATGGTAGAACTACATGGTAGAACTGCTAAGCAGGTGGCAGAGGTACAAACTGTACCATGTAGTTCTACCATGTAGTTAACATCACTGACCTTCCTTACCACCTTGTAGGGTCTCTCCCAAGCTGCCTGCCGCTTGTTGTGTCTGACAGGAATGAGAACCATTACCTGCTGTCCTACAGCATACTCTCTAGCTCAAACATTCATGATGTACCAGACCTTTTTCTGCTGTTGAGCTTCTGCCAGGTTCTCCGGGGCCAAGCCTATGAGTTCCCTGAGCCTTGTCCTGAGGTTTAGCACATGTGCCACAATAGACTCCTTGTAGGATTTACAGTCACCCTCCCACTCATGAATCAAGTCTAGAGGTCCCCTCACCCTATGCCCATAGAGCAACAAAAAGGTTGAAAAACCTGTGGATTCCTGGGACACCTCTCTGTAAACAAACAACAGATGGGGAAATATTTGTCTCACTCCCTCTTAAACTGGTCTGCAAATTTCTGTAGCATGGTCTTTAGTGTAAAGTTTAACCTTTCCACCAGACCATTAATCTGGATGTAGTACGGAGTGGTCTTTAGGTGTTTCACCCCACAGTGCTTCCACAGACAAGCCAGCAGGTCTGACATGAAATTGGCACATCTGTCAGTCAGCATTTCTTTTGGGAAACCTACCCTGATGAAAATCTCTAACAAAGCAGTTGCCACCTTTTCTGCCTCAGTGGAGGACAGCGTCACCTCCTCAGGGCATCTGGTAGCATAATTTACTACCACTAGGAAATACTTCTTCCCTGTGTAACCTGGAATACTCAGAGGCCCCTCAATGTCTATAGCTACCCTCTGAAATGGCTCCTCAATTACAGGCAAAGGCATCAAAGGAGCTTTCACCTTGTCTCCTGCCTTGCCTAATTTGTGGCACTGCTCACAGGTCCTGCAGTACCCTGTTACATCCCTCAAAATCACAGGCCAATAAAAGTTCTTCATAATACATCTCTTGGTATGCTTTATGACCATATGACCTGCAAATATGGCTAGCAGTGCCAGATGGTAGGCTCTGGGCACTACCAACTGCTGTACTCTCTTACCTTCTAGCCCTTCCTCATGGGTCCACTCTCTGTACAGTAGCCCTGTGTCCCAGTATACAGATTCCCCTTTCCATGAGAATCAGGTGCCTCCCTGGCTACCTCCCTCAAGCCTTGTAATGTAGGGTCTGAGAGCTGAGCCTGTCTCAATTCTCTCTTTGTAACCCTTCCCAGCTCCCCTTCCACAGGAAGTCTAGTATCCCCTGACAGCACTTTCAGCCTGGATGCTATTGATCATCTCTTCCCTTGCAGTCACTCTGTCCAAGGGAACATCAGTACCCACCAGCAACTGTAGCTCACCTTCAGTCTCACTGCTACAGGGTAGGTCCCTCCCTGAAGTAACCACCTCACCAGTCCTGGCTTCAAGTGTGCGGTCTGTCTGAGTCCCCCCCAGGCTATCAAACTGATATGCTTGTTTCCAAGCCTGACTGCATCTAACTGCATGCATACAAGGTACTGTATTATCAAAATCATTCCCTCTCAGGACATCTGCAGGGATATCCTCAAACACACCTACTTGCTTGCTTCCGTCTCCACCCTCCCAGTCAAAGTGAACCCTAGTCAAAGGTATTTGGAATGGGGTGCCTCCTAACACACTGACTGGAGTAGACTGCCAATCAAGTAGTGCTCCTCTTTAACCATTGCAGGCTTCACAATAGTTAGGTCAGGGGCTGTGTCTCTCTTAGCAGTGGCCTGTTTCCCATCCACTAAGATAGGATATAACCTCTTGAGGTAGTTTGGTACCCTTGTTGTCTCCAGACAACTTACCACTGGCATTCTGGCATTCCCACTTACTGGCTCCTCCACCTTTTGTTCCCCACCTTGCCTCCATGGACATCTATATGCTACATGACACCACTGGTTACATTTAAAAGATTTAACCCTTGATCATGGCTGTGTGCCTGAACTAGTGGCTTCCCCTGTTACTGGCAGAGTCTGTTAGGGCAGTTTAGGCTGCCCACCATGGGATCCCTTAAACACATGTGCAGTACTGGGTATCTCTTACTTGTGCAGTGATGCCCTGCTTTCTAGGTATAGGTCTCCTTTTTTCTCCAACTCATCTGTGGCATTGCATTCTCTATCTGCAAACCAGATTATCATGTCCTCAGGCAAAGTGCTAAGGGCTTCTTCCCTCAGCAAATGGTCTGCCAGCCCTTCAAAAGTGGTGACCTGACACCCACTCACCCATCTATGACAATAAGTGCTTAACTCAGCAATATATTCACACACTTTCATCTGCCTTGTGTCTATGCTCATGAAACTTTTTTTTTCTATAAGCTTCAGGTGTTAACTTAAAACACTTTAATAAACAATTTTAACAGTAGTATAATTTAGGCAGTCGGTATCACACAATTTAGGAATAGCAGTTACAGCTTTACCATGGAGCAAGGGGGTCAGGAACCATACCCAGAGCCCTTGGTAAACATTATACAGTTTACAAACCCTTTCAGACATATGAATAAAACTATCAAAATTATCACTCTCTGTAAATTGTGGAAGAAATTGACTGACTTTTATTGCTTCTGGGATTCCCTTCCGCATTACCTCCATGGCCCTGGCGAAGAGTCAGCATCTCCTTTTCATGTTGCCTCTGCCTCTCATTTTCTTCAGATTCCAAATGCGGCAGTCTCTCTGCTGATTCTATTTCCAAACATTTGTCCTCCACTTCAAGTCTCTTTAACACTAGATGGATTTTTAAGCCCTCTGTGGAAAAACTGAACTCTCCATTTTCTGAGAGTTGTAAACCCCCAAGGCCAGTCTGGTTGTCCTCCTGGTTGCTGGCCTGTGATGCAGTTGTGACTAAGGCTGCAATCATTTCCACTTTAGTGAGGTTGTCATGTATCAGGCCTTTGGCTTGGCACATCTCAGCCAACTAGGTCCTTGTCAGCTTGCCATAATCCTCTGCTGACATCCTTGCCTGCTCTCCCTGATTAACTAAGCTAACAAAAAATAAATAAAACTATTGTGATATGAAACTCAAAATGTCCTCTGTGTGGCTGCTTGAGAGTACAAACACCTTCTTTAGTAATTACTGTTTACAGGCTACAGGAGTTCAAATATCCACACCACTAAATCCCAATATATGATGTGGTGATCTCACCACTGCCAGCAACATGTGATGTGGATATCCCACCACTGCCACCAAATGTGATGTGGATATCCCACCACTGCCAACCAAATGTGATGCCCTGCCACTGGATAAGTAATCAAGGAGCCTCAATCCTCACCACTGGCAAAAGTGGGGGAACATTCACTGTGAGGATTATAAGTACAAACACAGTACTTGCAGATACAGCTCTCTGCATCAAGTGCAGTTTCCCTTAAGAGCACACAGAGACCACAGTCAGTCCAGGGCTGGTTTCTCCCTCTTTCTCCAGATCCCCAGTAAGATTCCACACTGGGACAGGGAAATTGCACTTGCTGCAGAGAGCTGCATCCGACAATACTGTGTGTCTACTTGTTGCCAGTGGTGAGAATTGATGCTCCTTGATTACTGGTCCAGTGGTGGGGCATCACATTTGTTTGGCAGTGCTGGGATATCTACACCACACAACTCATCTCTCAAATTACCAAATCTGCATGTTTTAGCCTTATTTCTCGAGTTGGTTATATATGCTGCAAATGTTTCAGCAGGCTTTTGGTCTCTTGCGTAAAATAAGTGACTTTCCATTGTAATATTTTTTGGGGGGTTACTCATTTCTCTAAATTTACACTTTAAACATTTAGGGTCTTCCTGTCTTTCAGCCGGTACCATGATATGGCGGTCTTCCCTCTCCCCTGCAAACACAGCAGGTGCATGCACAAATGAATGCTCTCTTTTAATGGCTTCTGAACCTGCTAAATTAAGCAGAATAAATGCCTTTGTACATGTGTCTTTGTCAGATGTCTGATGTGTGCGATTTTCCACAAGGTGGGTACTTTGTGTTCAGATAATGATCTGTTGAGAGATAGGATAGGATATAACTTCTGCTGCTATCTGGAGGAAATGAGCAGGCAGCTTGTCTGCAGCTAGGGTGGTTGGTTTTAGTTTCTTAAGTAATTTTGATATTGTCTTGGTAGGGACTGGCTGCAGGGAGAAGGTGGTAGGGGTGTTTTGGTTATTCTGCTGTGTTGGAATGATTAGTTGTGTTGGTGTGTTTGTGTTTATTTGGGTATTGGAGAGTTTTAGTACTGTTTCTGTGAAGAATTTGTTAAATTGGGTGGGGATATTGGTTTCATTATTTGGTAGTACAGGGGTAGGGGTGGAGGCTTTTCCTGGGCAGAGTATTCCTGCTATGGTAGTCCAGAATTTTAGGGGGTTGTGGGCAAATTTTACTTGAAGTTTTCTATAGTAGTTGGTTTTGTCTGCTTTAATTTGTCTTTTGGCTTTGTTTCTAAGTTGATGTTGACTTTTGAGGAAAAAATGCATCAGGACACCCACTCTCCCTATTTGGATCTACTTCAGTCTGTCAAGATACATCCAAACACCATGATTTTGGGTGATCTTAACTACCCATCCATTGACTGGGTAAATTACTTGTGCTCAAACACACTTGCCCAAAGGTTTCTCAACTTTGTTAACTCCAATGCCCTGGACCAGCTGGCAGACATCACCACAAGGGGTGCCAACATCCTGGATCGGGTGCTTACCAATATTAGGGACCACTGTAGCACCTCCCACTGTGAGGTTCTCCCTGATGAGATATGACCACAAATCAGTCTCATTCGAAGTAACTATCACACCTGACTTCCCCCCAGCAGCAACTAAACTAAAAAAAACTTCTCCAAAGCAGATTATAACCTCTTACAGGATGGTATAAGTAGCGTCACTGCGCCTCCTCCCTCAGATGGAACTGACAACTATGCCAAGCTCTACACCAATGCTTTTTACAAACACCCGTATAACTGCATTAACACAGCTGTGCCTGATAGGACCAAAACAAGCTCCTCAAAGAAGAGCAAACCTGCCTGGTGAACAACTAATAAGAGGAAGAAATTGCTGTCTAAGAGTAAGAGTGAGCGAGCCCTACTAAACTGGAAACACTCCCCCCCCCAGCTTAACCAAGCAAATACGACTTCTTGTGAAGTCCTCCAGCACAAACTATGAGTCCAAACTACAGCTTCCTCAATAAAGGACAACCACAAGGCAATCAATAGTTACATCTGTAACCTCCTAAAAGGAAAGGCCCAGATTTGTGCCAAATTGGTAGCAAATGATACCACATATATTGAACCTGTGAACATAGCTAACCTGTTAGCCGACAGGTTATGCAAAAACTGCACTCCCCTGTCCCTGCCATGTGTACCCAATGACATCCCTACCACCTGTCGTCTACCTTGTATCTCTAAAGAGCAGGTCGTAAATGCCCTCTCTAAGGCCAAAAACACAGCATCTATGTGACGTGATAACATCCCAGGCTGTGTCCTACATGGACTCCAACATCAATTAGCAACACCATTGGGTACTCTTTTTCAATCATAGTCTAAGCACCGGCTTCGTACCAGCTGAATGAAAAACAGCCACCATTATTCCCTTGCCCAAAGGTGGTCCTTTCACTGACCTTGGGAACTATAGACTTATTAGCCTGCCTAGCCTTATCTGCAAGGCCATGGAGCAAATCATCATGGACCTTATCAACAAAGATATAGGTAATCTCCAAACACTTGACCCTACTCAGTTTGGATTTGTCAAAGGGAGATCATGCCTGTTAAACCTGTGGACTTCTTTAAGACAGTCACCAAGGCCCTGGATGAGGTGAAATCTGTACATACAGCCTACTTGGACTTAGCCAAGGCATTTGACACTATCCCCCTCTCAGGCATCATTGACAAACTCACCCAACTAGGCATCAACCCTTATAGGTTCACAGGTGTGTACTAAGCTAAGGGCCCTGGAGCCTTTACAAGCCTAGCCCATAGGATTACCCTGGCATCGTGCCAACAGACCTTAGTTTCCAGTGCATCTGTCGAGTAGAGCCACTTGAGTGATCCCTGGGGTGAATTTTCTATTTCCCATCCACTCATCAAGCTTTCTCTTGAAGAGGGCCAGTGAGGTGCTCTGTTTGACATGTATGGGAAGTCTATTCCATAGTATGGGCAGTCTCTGGGTAATGAACCTGTCCCTCCAGCACTTTCTGTTGATTGTGTTAATGAGGTTGAGGTCTCTGGAGCATGTGGTGCAGAGGGATTGGGATTTCTTTAGATGTAGCATTTCTAATAGAGCTAGTTCAGACATGGTTTTGTAAGTCAAGCAGAGATCACATCTAAGTATGCGATATGAGACAGAGAATAATTGGAGTTTTTTGAGTCTGTCCATATAGGACAAGTGTTTAAGGCCTAGGATCCTCTTTGTGAGGTACTTTTGCAGCCTCTCCAGTTGTTGCAGGTGTCTAGTGAGGTACATGCCAAATGGGGCATTGTATTCGATGATTGGCCTAATGAAGGAAGAGTAGAGAGAGACAATGACCTCTTTCTTCCTGGATGCAAGGAAGAGTAATGAGATGTGCCACATAGAAGGACTTTCTGACCACAGTGGCAATGTGGTGGTCAAAAGAGAGGTTGCTGTCAACCTATGTTCCCAGATTTCTTATAACACCTTCTGTTTTCAGTGGACTACCATTGATGTGCTAGTTCATGGGAACTGGGTTTTTCCCAAAAGGGATGATGACACATTTTTGGCATTGAGCTTAAGGCCATGGTTCTGACACTGTTGAAATAAAACCTTTGGTGAGCCATCACAGCTGAGTAAAACTTTAAAATTCATAAAACTTTATTCTGCACACTAAAAATGAAAAAAAAATAAATAAAAAAGAGCTTAAACATTCACTTCTGATGAACGATTTTGGCTAGATTAGCCTTCTTCAGATCATATTATGCTTCCTGCTCTCATTCTTAGTTTAAGCCATTGTATAACTAATCTCCATTCTGAAATCAGTTCACACCCTCTCTTTGGCCAATGAGAATATCTTCCAATCAAAGTCTGGCCAGAAGTCCACCCTCATACTCAGAGCCAATCATAAATCTTCTGGCTCTAAGTATGGGTTTGAGCAGAATATTGTTATCCAGTCCAGGAGAGCGGTCTGCTCTCATGTTAATGATCCAACTAATCTCACGAATTTTAGTCCTGTTTTTACATCCCCTTCTCTTACTGTCTGAGGGACACATTCCATAACTTTATGTAAAAGGCATTGCATAGACAGCAAGATGCTAAGTAGACCAAATGTTGGCTGTTACAATTGACCTGCTGTCTATGCAGTGCCTTTTACATAGGCAAGATGGACCAGTGGTTTAAAGAGAGGATCTTACGCCACCTTAGAGACATTAAAATGTAGATCTCAGTAATGCACTTGCCACATATCTCGCTTAATCCCACACACAATTTTAAGTTTAAAGTTATGGAATGTGACCCTCAGACAGTAAGAGAAGGGGATGTAAAAACAGGACTGAAATTCATGAGATTAGTTGGATCATTAACATGAGAGCAGACCGCTCTCCTGGACTGAATAACATAGTTCCTCTCAAACCTATACTTAGAGCCAGAAGATTTATGATTGGCTCTGAGTAGGAGGCTTGACTTCTGGACAAACTTTGATTGGAAGATATTCTCATTGGCCAAAGAGAGGGTGTGGACTGATTTCAGAATGGAGATTGGTTATATAATGGCTTAAACTAAGAATGAGAGCAGGAAGCATAATATGATCTGAAGAAGGCTAATCTAGCCAAAAGTGCTCATCAGAAGTGAATGTTTAAGCTCTTTTTTATTTGTATTTCATTTTAAGTGTGAAGAATAAAGTTTTACAAATTTTAAAGTTTTACTCAGCTATGGTGGCTCACCGAAGATTTTATTTCAACAGTATTTCTCCATTTTTTGTCGGCACCTTTAGCAGTACAACAGAGTGCTTTCCCTTTATGGTTCTGACACCAGTTGTCTCAGTAAGGCCTTTCTGTAGGATGTCAACATCACTTGTGGAGTTAATAATGGCTCCCGACTTGCAATCATCTGCAAACTTTGCCAGCCAGAGTCCCTTCATGTTGGACTGGACTTCTGAGAAGTAGATACTAAAAGGAGAGGACCCAGGACTGAGCCCTGTGGGACTTCACTCATGGCTGGTCGGCAGTCTGACTTGGAGTCAGCTACTTTCACACTGTGGGTTCTATCTGTGAGCCAGTTTGCAACCCACCTAGTGATATAGGGGTTGATGCCTAGCTTAGTGAGTTTTTCTATGATTCCTGAGTGGGGATTGGTATCAAAGGACTTGGCCAGATCAAGGTAGGCTGTATGAACCACCTTGCCTTCATCCACAGCTCTGGTGACTGACTGAAAGAAGTCGACCAAGTTGAGCAGGCATGATCTACCCTTCACAAAACCAAACTGTGTGGGATCCAGAGTTTGGAGATTTCCTATATCCTTGTTTATTAGGTCCATGATGATGCGTTCCATAGCTTTGCATATCAGACTTGTCAGGCTAATGGGGTGATAGTTCCCAGGGTCTGTAGTCACTCCTCCTTTATGGAGAGGGATGACTATAGCAGTACACCATTCAGTAGGGACAAAGCCTGAGGTGAGGCTGTGATTGAACAGTGCACACAGGTGAGGTGCCAGTTCACTCTGTAGTTCATGTAGAACACAGCCAGGGATATTGTCAGGTCCCATAGAAGCTGTATTCTTGGCCTTGGGCAGTGCTGTTTTAATCTGTGTGCAGTAATACTGGGTGCCTGGCAATCTACTGGTTTTGTGATTGGTTCTTGGGGGGAGAGGGGTAAAGTTGGCACTGAATCTGTCAGCCAGTATATTGGCAATATCTGTTGGCTCGGTATAGGAGGTACCATTGTGCAGTAGCTCAGAGCAAATCTGGGTATTGCCGTGGAGGTTCTTTACATAACTATAGAAGGCCTTGTGGTTGTCTTTACTATCTGCTGCAATTCTGTTTTCATAACTAGCTTTAGAGGATTTCATGAGGGATCTCAACATTTTGTTGAGGCTGATAAGGGAGTTTTTACAGTCTTGGGACTTCACCTTATTCCGCATCAGTTTCCTCCTTCTGTTGTAGAGTTTGTTTATGGCAGGGGACCACCAGATTGGCTTCCTTTTTTTTGGAGGAGAGCATCTTGGTTCTATTGGGTATGGCGAGATTCATGCATTTGTGTATGTATTTGTACATTGTACTGGTGTATGATTCGGTGGTCATGCAACTATTCTTCATTTGCATGGGAGCCGTGAAGTTAGCCACCTCTGTTCTTAGGAGCCCAAAGTTAACTTTGGAGAAATTTTTCATGGTTGTTACCTTTGCAGGGGGGTGGGGGGTGGGAGGGATGTGGATTTTCAAGGTGATAAGTTTGTGGTCAGATCTAACCAGGGAGGAATTGACTATTGGTGTAGAGCAACGGTCGCCCATGTTAATAATGACCAAGTCAAGGATGTTGCTACCTGTAGTGGGGGTAAGAACGAGCTGGTCCAGGGCATTGGAATTAATGAATTCCAGGAAATGTTGGGCAAGTGTATTGGTACATGAGTAGCTTTCCCAATTAAAGGAGGGGAAGTTGAAGTTGCACAATATGAGTGTGTTATGTTGGACCCTAATATTCTCCAGGGTGCTTAGGAATGTGGAGTGAGTGTCTTGGGACATGGTTGGAGACCTATAATAGGCTATAACCTGATTTGCTGTCTTACCCAATGTTAGGTGCACCTGAAGTATCTCTGATGTGTTATGTTGAGCTACCAGTCTGGAGGTGTGCGCATCCTTAATGAATATGGAAACACCACCACCTTTGGAGCTTCAGTCCAAGTTCTGGGGCCAAAAGGTGTGGAATGAGTTATAGCCTGGTAGTGCAGAGGTGCTTTCTGCTGCCTTTAACTAGGTCTCTGATACAGCACAAATGTCAATGTTCTCCATGTTAAGGAGTGCTTCGAGCAAGTGCATTTTGAGATTTAGACTTTTAACACTGAGCAGCATGACCCTCAGATTGCATTTGTTTGTAGCTGTTATGGTGGTAATTTGGTCTTTGGAACACTGCCTAAAAAGGCACTGTAGGGGTGACAAGAGTCTTGGCCAGTATCCGGAAGCCCAGGGGTGACAGATGCAGGCCATCTCTGGCAAAGCATTGAGGTCTGTCAGTCATGTCATCCCAGGTAGACAGATACTGGATCCCCTTAGAATGACACCAGAAACTTAGCCAGTTGTTGAAATCAATAATTTTCTGCTTGTACTGTGGTATCATTCTGGGTGATGGTAGGATGCTGCTCAGGGCTAGGGTTGTACCCGCCTGGGCTACATAATCTGAGAGCTCCTCCATGTCTCTTTTCATGTAGTCCAGGGAGGTACGTTTCAGGTCATTCACACCCACATGTACAATGACAGAGTCATATTTGTACCTGTTGTTGAGGTACATGAGTGCATGCATTATATGGCGGATCCTGGCACTTGACAGGCAGCTGACTGTTACTTTCTCCTTATTCAACCTAGTGAGTGGGACATCAGTGTGCCTCACTATTGGGTCACCTATGACTAGTGTGCTGGGCATGCTGTTTTGCCTTAGAGGCTTTGGTTGAGTGGCACACTGTTTAGGAGAGTTATGCGTCTCGTGATTAGTGTTGTGGTGGTCAAGTGCATTTCTGCCTTGGAGGTCTGTGCTGTTTGGGTAGATTTTTATTGAGAGCCTCCGCAAAGGTGGGTGTGTGGTTTGTGTTTTTATGTGAAGGCAATGCTGGTGTGTGTTCTGGAGGGCTATGTGTTCCATGTGGTGTGGTGCAAGTGTTGACCTTCTCCTCTTGACCAGCTATTCTGGTATTGGCTGGAGAGTGCGTGGCTTCCAGTTTGGATATATAAGTCCATCTCTCACAAGTCTGAGTGTTGGGAGGTAAGAGGAGATGGTTGTCGGTGTACATGAGGCAGTTGCTACATTGCCTTAGGATGCCCAAGTTCACCAGGTTAACAGGAGAAAGCACAGGGAACTGATCTTTAGACATGCCTGAAGGTGTGGGCATTAATAATAAGTACTGGAGCTGTTTCCTTGTAGAATGTTTAGTGCTGGTAGCACTTTTGTGTGCTACAATAATTGCTAGAAGAAGTCTGGTATGGTAAAGTGCTAGACTAATAAGCTAGTAAAAGTGCAGAAGAGGCGAGAACTAGCAAATCTAAGGGAAAAATCGAAGAGCAGACTTTGGTACCTCTCAGAAGCTTACAGACAGTCCTGGATGCAGCAAATCTGTATCTGGACTAGACTAGTTACAGGAAAGGTGGGAAACAAGCGCAATGTGGACTTTTAAACCAGAAAGTTGAAAGAGATGGAAAAACTGCCCAAACGACCAATAAACTACAAATTCTGGGCCAGAAACCACTCCTCTTGTGGTAGATAGGCTACCTAGTGCTTACCACTCCCACTGATAAAGTAGAAGGCTTCCCTCCAACACAGAAAGTATTGGGGGGCTCAGAAGCTTACATACCGTCCTGGACACAGCAAATCTGTATCTGGACTAGAATAGTTAAAGGAAAGGTGGGAAAAGCACAAACACAAGCTTTTAGACCAGAAAGTTGAAGGAGATGGAAAAAACTGCCCAAACGGCCAATAAACTGCAATTTCTTAGCCAGAAACTACTCCTCTTGTAGTAGATAGACTGCCTAGTGCTTACCACTCCCACTGACAAGCTAGAAGGCTTCCCTCCCACACAGAGAGGCTTGGGGGGTTCAGAAGGTTACAAACAGCCTTGGATACAACAAATCTATATCTGGACTAGATGGGTTGCTAACTGGCTCACTGATAAAACTCATAGAGTCAAAATAGGGGAATCCCCCTCCAACAGCAGATCTCTAACCAGTGGTGTTCCACAGGGATTAGTCCTGGGACCTTTACTGTTTGGAATCTATTTCTCCAAAGTACAAGCAAAAATTAAAGGTCTGTGGCTGACAAAGTTTGATGATGACTGCAAACTGTGAGTGGTCATAAAATCTCCACGTAATGTCAACATCCTACAAGTGAGTCTTACACAAACAAATGATTGGTGCCAAACTCATGGCCTTAAACTCAATGCAAAAAAAAAGTATTATCATTCCTTTCAGTGAAAGCGATGTTACTGCTAACTACCACATCAATAGCAACACCTTAAGTACATACTCAGTGGTGAGAGACCTGGGTACACAGGTTGACAGCAACCTTACCTTTGACCACCATGTCTCCACAGTGGTAAGAAGGGCATTCTATATTACTCATCTCATAAGTAAGGACATTGCCTCCAGAAAAAAAGAAGTTATAACCTAACTGTACTCTTCCGTCATCAGGCCAATAACTGAGTGCAACTCCATTTTTGGTATGCAACTTTCCAAGCACCTGCAGGAATTGGAGAAACCACAAAAGTTCCTCACAAGGAAAATTAAAGGTCTTCAGCATTTGTCCTATGAGGATCATCCAAAATCGCTGTCACTTTATTCTGTTTCATACAGACTAGTCAGAGCTGATCTCCTCCTTGCATACAAGGCGATCTCTGACCTCTGACCCTGCTTTATTGGAAATGTTGCATATCTGTCAGTCAAATGGTACACAGGTTACTCGCTCTAAAGAACTTAACCTGGTATGTGACATTTATAAAGCCTGCTGGAGGGACAGATTTGTCTCCCAGAGGTTACCACACCTTTGGAACAGACTCCCATTTCATGTTAAACAGAGTACCTCATTGGCACTTTTCAAATGCAATCTGGACGATTGGATGGGTGACCATAAATTCACCCCAAGGGTTCCACCTGTGTCCCTATTGGACAGGGGAAATAGATGCTGATTGTGGAAATAAGGGTAAGAACTTGACTAGGTTTGTAAGGGCCCTTGGGCCATTGGCCTAGTAACTTCCTATTATCCTATGAATACTCCCAGTGTAAATTGTACTTCTCCTGAGATAGTGTTATTAATAACAATAATTATGCAACTATGCATATTTTTTCATTTCTTCATAAATATAACAATAAACAAGTGCTGAAAGGAATTTCTTGCCATCCAGTAAAAGCTCCTTTTTAGCTGAACAAAAGTGCTATCAATGCTATATGTCCTCCAATGGTTTTAAAGTGTCAAAAACATTGGTAAGATGATTGCAGGCTGTGTACCAGGAGCACATGACACAAGTCTGAACAGTTTTTAGGTTAAGAAAGGAGTTTACAATGAGAGTGTGCATGCATCAGAGTTCACCTCTGACCCCACTGCAATTCACAACAGTAATGGACTGCACTAAGAAACAGGTCGAATAGAACAGACAGTCAACAAAGCTGCTGTATGCAGCTGATGTGGCATTACAGGCAAACACTGAGAAAGAACTTTAGTAAATGGTAAGAGACAGATTATGGTGACTACAGACAAGGCAAATGTCAGGGGTGCAAATGGGAGAATCAAAAGAAGCTGAACGTTGAGACACAGAAGGAAAAGAGTACAAAGTTACCAGCTTCAGGCTTCTAGGACTAAGGATCAAGGAGAAGGGCTGAATAAGGAGGTGAAAGGCAGAATCGCAGGGACTGCAGTCATCTAGCACAGAGTCAGGGGTAGTGTGTGATAGGAGAATGTCAATGAAGCTGGAAAGTAAGGTGTACAAAACAGTGGGGTGACCAGTACTTCTGTACGGCATAGAAACCTGGGTAGTAAAGTCACAACAGTTGAGGAAGCTAGAGATGATGGAGATGAGGTGTCTGAAATGGGTGATAGGGTGCACACTGTGAGGCAGATGAAGAAATTATGACATCAGAGCATAAGCCAAAAGTGTCTCTAAGTGCAGGAAAGGTCCAGGAGTTTTGTCACATGTGCAGGAATCCAGATCGTGAGTTGGTGAAGAAGAGCTGGTGTAGACAGGAAGAAGGCAAGATAGACAGGGAGATATAAACAACAGATGGATGACGTGCACAAGAGAAGCTCTATGGCAGTCAGGAATGACTGTCAAAGAATGGTAGGAGAGTGACACTGAATCGAGAGTGGTGGTGACAAGTGATAAATGGCACAACACCTGAACCTCGTGTAGGAAATGGGAAAAAGAGGGTTGATGATGCTATAAATTGCATGCAGTATTGATCTAAAGAATGTGAATGCAGTGTCATTGTAAATATGTTTTTTGCTGAATACATTGTTGTTGGTATGGTGCATTTTTAATAGAATTTACCATTTGACAGATGTTTTCATTTATTTGCCTTATTATTTTACTTGATTTTTCAGAAAATTCCTCAGGACCTTTTAAAGATGTATAAATGTTAATAGAGGCAGAGCTGGATCCAACACAAGTGACCTAAGCAGCTGCTTAGGGCCTGGTGCTTGCTGGGGGGCCTGGCTTTAAAAAATAACAATAACAACATAAAGTATCTATCACAACTGAGAAGCATGAATGGGGTGATTTGCTGCAGTTCCACCTTTCAAGGATGTCAGCATGTCTTAGGAGAGATTTTTATTTGAGGAGGAATACATCACTTGCTGCATATTTGAAGAGGTCAGCTTGCATTTTCCCTGATAAGAGTGTACAGCACTTTAGTTCTTGTGTAGTGATACTCTTTTACCTGAAGAGAAGGACTTTTATAATTAATTGCAGCAGCAGATTTTGTTCTTTGGCAGCAGCAACATAGACCAAACTCTTTCTGCATACAAGAGGTATGACATAGAGGACTGTGTGTGTGTGTTTTCCAGTCCACCTCCAAAGGGGATATTCATTTCCTGCTGCATATCATATGGCTTACATGGGATTACTGTTAGTACTTGTCCTTCCTATCTGGTCATGTGACTTGCATAAAGTTACACAGTAGACAAATGGAACTAGAAGGACTCAATCCTTATACCATTGACTAGAGGAAGCAGTTCATTAAGAGCTTAGAGACTTAACTCCCTGCGCAAACCATCAGACATTTCGTAATGTCTTCATTTTCAGATAAATCACTTGGGATGACAATCAAACAATAATACCAGTCATTAGTCTCATAGCTTTTGGTCCCAAAATGTATTTCATGTTAATCAAAGTTGTCTGACACTTCAGCCTCTGCACTATTAACAAACTTATTCCTGAAGTCAAAAGTACAGGGTGTGAATCTTTCCACTTCCATTTGCCTACTATGTGCCTTTTAGCAAGTCACCCAGATAGTGATTCTGGATCATCCCTGAAAAGAGACACTTTGTACAGTGCAATTTCCTGGTTAGCAAATAGATAAAAATGAAATTGTATTTAAAAATTACCTGTGTCCAGAATTCTTGAGAAGTACTTACGTTCTTCATTCTTTGTAACAATCTGTGGCTTTCTGGAGAATTTGTTGTGGATTAGAGTCATTAAATAATGGCAGGCATGATTTTTGGACTTTATATCCTGGAGAAAATGCTTGCTAATACAAAGCTTTTTATTCTAGCAACTTTCTAAGTACTGAAGAGAAACATTTAAAATTTGTTCCTAATTTTTTTTTTGTTCCTGATTTCAGCTAAAATGTTGAGAATGCAAAGAGGGTTTGTAATGGTTTCTGGTTCATTATTCATGAATATGTTCCTTCACTTGTTCTCAAGCAGATATCTGAAGTGCACAGTCATGCAAGTAGCTGTAATTGATGTCTTTGTGTGTGTGTGTGTGTGTGTGTGTGTGTGTGTGTGTGTGTGTGTGTGTGTGTGTGTGTGTGTGTGTGTGTGTGTGTGTGTGTGTGTGTGTGTTTGTGTGTGTTTGTGTTTGTGTGTGTAAATATTTTGTTCCTGCAACCCACAGTAGGCATGGTGTAAAGGTTGGAACTAATTGTAGTAAACAGGAATATCATCATATGAGACACGTTCTTTGTATATGATCCATGATTTCTTTGTTTTGTTGACTGTTGACAATATGTTTGTTATTTGGCTCTGAATAAACTGGACAGCATGAAGTGCAAGTTTTATTAATATTTTAATTATAAACACATTTTTAATTAACTTTGTTTTTTGCAGGCACATGCATATGAATTGCTCTGTGTTGGGCTACAACACTGTCTGGTACTTAATGGAGATGAATAAGGCTATGAGGCTATTTAGGATGGCACAGTGGTGCAGTGGTAGCATTGTTGCTTCACAGCAAGAGGTTCTCCGGTTTGATTCTCAGCTGGGGGTCCTTCTGTGTGGAGTCTGCATGTCCTTCCTGCATTTGTGTGGGTTTCCTCCAGGTGCTCCAGTTTCCTCCCATGTTACAAAGACATGCATCTGGAGTGTTTCTCCCCAGGCCTGTGCTGAAAATTGACTTTGTTCCAGGTCAGACTTTCCCAGTTAAATGTTAAATAAAAAATAATGAGCTACTTCTGTTGTGCAGTTCGATTCTCTCCATCTACTTCTGTTGTGCAGTTTGATTCTCTCCATCTACTTCTGTTGTGCAGTTCGATTCTCTCCATCGACTTCTGTTGTGCAGTTTGATTCTCTCCATCTTCTTCTGTTGTGCAGTTTGATTCTCTCCATCTACTTCTGTTGTGCAGTTCGATTCTCTCCATCTACTTCTGTTGTGCAGTTCGATTCTCTCCATCTACTTCTGTTGTGCAGTTTGATTCTCTCCATCTACTTCTGTTGTGCAGTTTGATTCTCTCCATCTACTTCTGTTGTGCAGTTTGATTCTCTCCATCGACTTCTGTTGTGCAGTTTGATTCTCTCCATCTACGTCTGTTGTGCAGTTCGATTCTCTCCATCTACGTCTGTTGTGCAGTTTGATTCTCTCCATCTACTTCTGTTGTGCAGTTTGATTCTCTCCATCTACTTCTGTTGTGCAGTTTGATTCTCTCCATCTACTTCTGTTGTGCAGTTTGATTCTCTCCATCTACTTCTGTTGTGCAGTTTGATTCTCTCCATCTATTTCTGTTGTGCAGTTTGATTCTCTCCATCTACTTCTGTTGTGCAGTTCGATTCTCTCCATCTACTTCTGTTGTGCAGTTTGATTCTCTCCATCTACTTCTGTTGTGCAGTTTGATTCTCTCCATCTACGTCTGTTGTGCAGTTCGATTCTCTCCATCTACTTCTGTTGTGCAGTTTGATTCTCTCCATCTACGTCTGTTGTGCAGTTCGATTCTCTCCATCTACGTCTGTTGTGCAGTTTGATTCTCTCCATCTACGCCTGTTGTGCAGTTTGATTCTCTCCATCTACTTCTTTGTGCAGTTTGATTCTCTCCATCTACTTCTGTTGTGCAGTTTGATTCTCTCCATCTACTTCTGTTGTGCAGTTTGATTCTCTCCATCTACTTCTGTTGTGCAGTTTGATTCTCTCCATCTACTTCTGTTGTGCAGTTCGATTCTCTCCATCTACTTCTGTTGTGCAGTTTGATTCTCTCCATCGACTTCTGTTGTGCAGTTTGATTCTCTCCATCTACGTCTGTTGTGCAGTTCGATTCTCTCCATCTACTTCTGTTGTGCAGTTTGATTCTCTCCATCTACGTCTGTTGTGCAGTTTGATTCTCTCCATCTACTTCTGTTGTGCAGTTTGATTCTCTCCATCTACTTCTGTTGTGCAGTTTGATTCTCTCCATCTACTTCTGTTGTGCAGTTTGATTCTCTCCATCTACTTCTGTTGTGCAGTTTGATTCTCTCCATCTACTTCTGTTGTGCAGTTCGATTCTCTCCATCTACTTCTGTTGTGCAGTTCGATTCTCTCCATCTACTTCTGTTGTGCAGTTTGATTCTCTCCATCTACTTCTGTTGTGCAGTTTGATTCTCTCCATCTACTTCTGTTGTGCAGTTTGATTCTCTCCATCTACTTCTGTTGTGCAGTTTGATTGTGCAGTTTGATTCTCTCCATCTACTTCTGTTGTGCAGTTTGATTCTCTCCATCTACTTCTGTTGTGCAGTTTGATTCTCTCCATCTACTTCTGTTGTGCAGTTTGATTCTCTCCATCTAAAATTGTCTGCTGTGTGATTCTGACCTCTTCTGGGCTGCCCCTGAAAAGGGACACTTGCATCCAGTGGGCTGTCCCAAGCTTTTAGCAAATGTATTGCACATTTGTCTTTTGAATTGTTGTACCCTCCACATAGCCACTAATTAGTACTTTACTATCCTCTATTTTATTATGAATCCCAATACAAAACTTTATTTATTATTTTTATTTTATTTTATTTAAATTTGTTGACCGGGAGTGTCCGACTGGACGTAGGTCCATTTTCAGCGGAGGTCCGGGGAGAAAAGCTCCACAGTAAAATAAACAGACAGTAGTTACATTGGATTACATAGCGATTAACAATTTAACATAGCAATTACTTACAACATATTTACAGATGAAGAACATAGTACATCAGTAGACAACTAGAATCTTTATCAGTGAAGTACATAACAGACATTAACAAATGTTACAATGAGAAGTTCCTGCTGTATAATAAGTACTAGGCTTATGAGCATCTGAGCTTGCTATAATCAAGGTAGTTAGTGGAGTGGAAAGAAAGGTAGTGGTTGGATGGGGTGGGTGATATTAGAGTGGGAGTTGCAAGTGCATAGCCAGCATGTTTTTAGGTGCGCTTTTAGTAAAGTTTTGAAGTGGGTGCATGATGGTACAGAGGGAATTGTGGGTGGGAGTGAGTTTCATAAGTTGGCTATGGCGCAAGAGAATAGTGCTTCACCAGCAGAGTTATTGGCTTTAGTGATCTGCAAGTGATTTTTGTTGCTGGATCTTAGTGGTCTGGTGGTGCGATAGGGTTGGAGTAGATTCTGGAGGATGGGACATTTAGTGGATGGTTTACTAGTTTGTGGGCGAATGAGAGTTGATACCACTGAAGGAGGTGAGGGAGTTCAAGCCAGCCCAGTTCAGCAAGTGAGAGACAGTGGTGACTACGGTAGGATGCCCCTGTGGCGAATTTGGCAATTTTGTTGTAGCAGGTCTCTAGCTTGTTTAGATCACATTGTCTTAGGTTGGTATATACTGGAGAGGCATAAAGTAGGGTGGAGATAAGGTGGGAATTTGCTATTGAAATCTTTGCTGCTTTGGTGAGAAGTTGCTTATTTCTGTATAATGCTCCTAGTCTTTTGTGGACTTTTTTTATGGTTATGGATATGTGAATGTCAAATTTTAGTTTATTGTCTATTTCCACTCCTAGCAATTTGGTGTGTTCAGTTGGGTATATAGTGGTGTTGTCTTTTGCTGTGATGTTAAAGTGAGACTTGTTTTGAGTATGTTTGGTGGGTTGGAAGATGAGTAGTTTAGTTTTGTTTGGGTTGAGTATTAATTGGGCATCGGATAACCAAGTTTCAGCAGAGGAAAAGGCTTCCTGTGTGACTTTTTGCAGTTTGGGTAGGGACTGGGCTGAGCAGATGATGGTTGAGTCATCTGCATATTGTATGAGTGTGCCATGTTTGGTGGCAGAGGCTAGATTATTGGTGTAAACAGAGAAGAGTAGGGGTCCAAGGATGGATCCTTGGGGAACCCCTATTGAGACAGGTAGTTGGGGAGATATGTCATTCTGCCATACAACGGATTGTTGGCGGTCAGACAGGTAACTCTGAAACCAGTTGGTGACTGATTGTGAGAAGGATAGGTTACTGAGGACAGAGATAAGTTATTTGTGTGGGACCATGTCAAATGCTTTAGATAGGTCTAGGAAAGTAGCAGAGGAGAGATAGCCATTGTTTTTATGCTGAAGGATAGTGTTAGTAAGGGAGAGTAAGGCAGTGGTGGTGCTATGGTTTGGTCGGAAACCATGCTGAGTACTGGAAAGAGGTTGTTAGTAAGGAGGTAGTCTGAGACCTGAGAGTGTATGCATCTCTCTAGTATTTTGGAGAGTGGAGAGAGAATAGCTATGGGGCGGTAATTGGTTAGTTCTGCAGAGGGTCCGCCTTTGTGGAGGGAAATTATATGTGATACTTTCCACAGTGTGGGAACGTAACTTTCTGACAGAGATCGGTTAATCAAGATGGATACTGGGTAGGCCAGAGCATCAGCTGCGATTTGTAGGTATTCACTTGGGAGGTTGTCTGCTGTTAATTTGGTGGGTTTAATTTTAGTTAAGAGTTTTTTTATGTTGGAGGTAGGTACAGGAGAAAAAGAAGGCAGTGGGGAGATTACTAGTTGAAGGTGTGGGTTGGAGGGAGGGTTGTGTTGTTTAGCTAGTGATAGTATGGTTTGGGTGAAGTGTGTGTTGAATGAGGTAGCAATATTTTCTGAGGAGTGAGGGATGTTAGGAGGAGGGGTACTGACTTTACCTGGGTGGAGGATGGAGTTTATGGAGGACCAGAATTGTTTGGGGCTGTGTTGTGAGGAGTCTAGGGCAGACTGGTAGTATTGGAATTTGTCCTGTTGTATTAGCTTTTTGACTCTATTGCATAGTTCTAGGAATTTCTGTCTAGCTGAGGGGTTTTGGTTTTGCGCCAGTGCTCCCAGGCTTTATCCCCGTTTTTCATTTCTGACTTAGTGGTTTTCTGTAGCCATGGGGAGGGTTGTGCTTTGGTTCTGGAAAATCTTATGGGGGCATGGTAATTACTTGTAGCTTAATGAGTTGCCAGATGTACTTTCAATAAATTTAAGTTTCAAGGGAAGAGCTGTTTTCTGCTCATGCTAAGTTTGTTTTTAATGTGTGATTTGTTTGTTTAGCAAATGGCTGTCAGTGTATTTAGTGTAACATTGGAAATAGTTTTAAATTAAATCCAAATCTCTATGATCATTGTGGAAGTAAAAAAGGAACAGTATGTACACTGACAGGTTTGAACAGCCAAGTAAAGGGATAATGGTAGGAATGTGTGTGTGTGTGTGTGTGTGTGTGTGTGTGTGTGTGTGTGTGTGTGTGTGTGTGTGTGTGTGTGTCTGTGGAGGGCAGTCCATTACCCTGCATAGGGCCTTACTTGACTATGATCTGGCTCTGGCTAGAGGTATGATGTTCCACAACTGGTATGTGTGATTGAGTTAATGACTATAAAAAACATGGAAGTGATAACAGGCCTGAAGCTGATAATAATCTTTTAAAATAATGGTGTATGCATTCTTTATAAAGCTGCTTGCTATATAGGCCTAAACTAAGTTTTCCAGTAAAGAAGGATCACTGATGGTTAAGTGGAATGTATAGCTTAACTAGGATTTCTGCCAGTATCTTGCAACGTTTTATTCCTGGAAATATCTCCCGTTACCTTAAAGCTGCTTGGAAAAATCACCATTGAATGCAGATATTTTTTTTCTTTTTTTTTGCTTTTAGTCCTATCTGTTGCATCATATCTGCAAACTTTCTATGCAATATATAGACTGAATAATTTATTTTGTTTTTGAAAGAATTTGATGGCCCTCCTGAGTCCTACAACACTGTTTCACCTTCTTCATTCTTGCTCTTCTTACTATATTTCTGGGGAAATGGTAAGTTAGTTTCCTATTTACTTTTTATTTGCAAACCAATGTATTGTTATAGCACTGTATTTTTTTTTGCCTGGCCAACAGCTCCAGCGGCAGAAGACAAAGAATCTTATTTTATCCAAGGGCAGTCGAATATATTAATCTTTCTAGCACTGCAGTGTCTTAATATATGGGTTGGGGAGATCTAGTTTTTAATTGACCACTTGACATATTTTTGCAGGTAGCTAAACAAATTAATTGTTAGAGGAAAGTAGAAACTGACATAGCACCTTAAACTTACTTGGTCCTGCACTTGTGTTACACCAGGATAAATACTTCCATCTCATTTCAAAGTGCAGTATTATGCATTATTGACTCATATATTGTATTTTATAGTCCTTTATCTGAATATACTTAATGACCTTATGCTGATTATTTAAAGTATATGTAAATATTTCTGTCTGTATTGTTTAATATAGGTTCATACAAGTCTAACTGCCCTGAAGGGCCATTTTAAGCCTAGACAATAACCTGAGATTAGGATCAAACCTTACATCTTGTGTCTAGGAGGTGAGACCTTAACCATTATGCCAAACCTACCCCATTGTACATTGATTGTGTACATTTGATTACTATGTCTTAATTGTTTTGTTTTTATATTAGTTGTGTATGTCGTATTTTTTTTTATTAATTCGGAATAGCATATTTTCTTTCTCTGGAGTTTTTCCATCTCTGTAAAGGGTTTTATGCCCAGCTGGACTTTACAAGTCAACAACTGCAAGCAAGCAAGCAATAATTAAATACATACATACATAATTACCCATGCAAATGGTTTATATCAATGTAGGTGGGTCTATGTTATAACAGCGAATTATCAAAAGATCGAACGCTGTTATATTGACCACAAAAGAACGAAAACAAAAAAGAGTGAACAGCCAGAACAGCAATTTTTTCCCAGGGAAATAATTCACTGTTCCCCAAAAACAAAACCCACACTAAACACTATTTTAAGTGGGGGTGAAGCCCCCACACCCCTCTACTTAAATATACCAACTCCGAGATCACACTACAATGCCGAAAACAGCAATGTGACAGAAGCGGCCAAGTGACTTCTTTCCCAGGGAAAGAATTCACTTAAAAGCCGCTTTGTCATTTTGCATTTTTGACATTTACAGTTCGACGAAGACGCATTCGACATAATGCGTCTTCGTTCTTCTGACAGGAACCCAATGTAGGTAACAGTTTACCGAAAAGAAAAGCCTGAAATGTCATAATTTCATTTGTTTGCTGCAGGTAAGCATTATGTGTTAAATAAAATTAAAGCAATTGGAAAGAAGCGGTTACATATGCATTAACATGCTCCTTTTCTATGTCTACCATTGCATGAAAAAAAAAAAAAACAACAAAAACTTGGATTACTCTATAGAAATAAAAAGTTACTCACTCAAAACTCTAGAATGTCACTAGTCATGCCTGTCTTCTCCCAAGTCTCCTGTATGGTTCACAAACTCTAACTAACCTGAAGACCACTCTACAAACCCAACTCGAAAGCACCTGCAACAAAGCGCTCAGCTTGCTGCTTACCAACCCCCTAACTTGTATCACTGTCTCTCACTCTGTGCCTTAAACTGGCTACAGTTTCCCCATCAACTACCACTCTCTCGATTATCTATCATTCACTCCATCCACTACAAACCTAACACCTGCCCTAGCATCTCCTCCCTGGTCTCTCTGTATACTCCAGCTGGGAACCTCAGGAGCTCCAACCAACACCACCTTGGAATTTTTAAGCCCAGAAAATAAATCCATTGGCTAAAATGTATATAGCTACTCCCCTGCTCTAAACTGCAACAAACTACCCCCAGATATTAGAAAAATAACCACTACTCATGAATTAAAAAAGCTCTCAAACAGTACCTTCTCGACACCTCAACTTGTAACTGCAAAAGCCAACTCCAGCCCCCTCCTATGTAGACCCACATTGTCCACTCACTCCAACATCCCTACCTTCTCAACTTTACTACTTCCTACCCCCTCAATTCTCCTTGACTCCTTCCTTCCTCTTAACTGTTCTCCCGCTTCTCTCACTTCCTCTCTCGCTAACTCTCACCATCTCCTTCACTTCCCACCCTCCTCTTCTTCTCTATCTCTCATCCCTACACCCCTCCAAGCTCCTGTACATCTAGTATCTGTATAGGATAGTAACCTGTAAATTAATGACCTATTGCCTCAGCGACTGATAGCTATACCTGCACATCTCATTCATCACTGTCCCTGTATACCCCTATAGCACCTGTATACCCCCATAGCACCAACACTGTATCTTCTAAAGTGTTCTTCAACTGTCTTAACTCAAGCTTTTTACACTATAACCTGTACATAACTTAACTACTGGCCTACCAACTGATCTGTAACACTGCAATTCTCAACATATCCAAATCTCAGCATCCTCTCCCTGTAACCATGATGGGAAGTGTCAATAGTTTTTTCTACTGCATTTAGCAAGCTTGTACTGTGTAACTTACATTATCCAAATCTCAGCACCCTCCCCCTGTAACCGTACTGAGACGTGTAAATAGTTTTTTGATTGCTGTAACTTTTTTTATTATTCTTACTTTATGTCCTCGTTAGATTGCTTGCTTGTCTGTAACTACTTAACTGTAGTCTTGTGGAGTTTTTCTCCCAGGGCCTCCACTGAAAAGGGGCTTCTGCTCAGGCAGGCATTCCCTGTCAAAAAATGTCAAATAAATAAACAGACAAATAAATAAATAAGGATATGAAAGAATGGCACATGAATGTCTCAGGGCAAACAAAACTGTCTGCACATAAATAGTAGGTAATTTGCATACTTTTAAAAAGACTTGTGAGTTATGGGATGGTTTGGAATATTTGTGATAGTTCGTGAGGGAATGTTCATTTTTTATGCTAGCATTTGAGGGTGAAGAGGCATTTTATGCATCTATTCGATATTTACACACCTTTTTGTAGGTAGAGGAAACAGTGCTGTAATGGTCAAGAAACTGGCTCCTGATCCACAGGACAGACAGGTAGCCAGCAGACATGGCTACATTAATATACCTCCCCTTATTATGCTGCTGGTCAGAGACTTTCTAACTCACGTTCATGGTGTAGGTACTCCATAAAGTGTTAGGACAGTTGAACAAGTGTCTCTGCAGAGTCACCCCTACTATGAAAGAAGCAGTTTGCCTTCTGTGCAGTTTTGGTTTTGAGGTATGATAGAACTAACTTATTGTCCTGACATCTAAACATTTCATATGTTTGACAGTGAAGAGTAAAGCAGCAGCTCTCATACAGCATAGCAAAAATGAAATTATGGATCTTACTAGAGGAAGATATCTTACAACTGGATCAGAAAGAGTTACTTAGGACTATTTATTTATTTTACATTTGTTGACCGGGTTTGTCCAGCTGAGCTGAAGAGCCCTTTATAAGCGGAGGCCCGGGGAGAAAAGCTCCAACATATTATACAATTTTCATTATAAAATAGCATTAAACAGCAATGTTACAGGATTATTATAAGGCATTAAGTAGCATTATGACGTTATACAGTGTCAAAAATCAGAAGTATAGCAAAACTATTTCAAGATGTATAAAAAGAAATATGTCATTAAGATGAGTATAGTTTTTGGGGTAAGTGGTTACAAAATCCCAGTTTTATCATAATGGAGTTGCATGAAGGCAAGACAATTACAATAGAATGTTTCTCTGAGGCGATTAGCTTATAGCTTTTAGAAGACAGTAGAAAGAGTAGTCAAGGAAGATTAGAGAGCTAGTGAGAAGAGTGTAAGGGCAGAAAGTAGATTAAGGTATGGGAAGTAGGGGATGACTAGTGTACATATTCTGTACAATATGCAGCTCTGATTTTATAATTCACCATAAGGGCTGTTTAGAGTAACAAAACATCAGAACATAGCACTAACTTTATGGAATCAGAGGTGACAGACTATATCTTATCCTTTGCAATAGCTCACCATATTTTAAAATACATGAAAAAATACTGAGTAGACCACAAAACAATAAAAAATATGTGGTACCACAAAAACATCATGTATAGGGAGGGATTTGTTAGGAATGAACCACTAACAACATCATGTATAGGGAGGAATGTGTTAGGAATGAACCACAAACAACATCATGTATAGGGAGTGATGTTTTAGAAATGAACCACAAACATCATGTATAGCGAGGGATGTTTTAGGAATGAACCACAAACAACATCATGTATTGGGAGTTATGTGTTAGGAATGAACGACAAACAACATCATGAATAGGGAGTGATGTGTTAGGAATGAACCACAAACGACATAATGTATAGGGAGTGATGTGTTAGGAATGAATGACAAACAACTTCATGTATAGGGAGTGATGTGTTAGGAATGAACCACAAACATCATATATAGGGAGGGATATGTTAGGAATGAACCACAAACAACATCATGAATTGGGAGTGATGTGTTAGGAATGAACCACAAACAACATCATGTATAGGGAGTTATGTGTTAGGAATGAACCACAAACTACATAATGTATAGGGAGTGATGTGTTAGGAATGAACGACAAACTACATCATGTATAGGGAGTGATGTGTTAGGAATGAGCCATAAACATCATGTATAGGGAGGGATGTGTTAGGAATGAACCACAAACAACATCATGTATAGGGAGGGATGGATTAGCCAACATGGGGATAATTGTTCCACACCAGTGGTCACCCCCTCATTGGTCAGGTCTGACCATAAGCAAATCACTCTTGACATCCACATCCCATCCCCACCCCCCAGTAAGGAAACCTCCTTAAAAAACCTCTCCAAAGCCAACATCATGCTACTGAAGTCAGAAGTGACAAACTTCATGACACCCATGCAGACGGGATCTGAAAGTTCGACTGCAGAATCTTACACTAAGGCACTGTATGATCACATCCACTAGTGCATGAATCGTGCCATCCCAAATAGAACCAAGATGCTCTCTGCCAAAAAAAGGAAGCCAATCTGGTGGTCCCCTGTTATAAACAAACTATACAACAGAAGGAAGAAACTGTTGCAGAAAAGAGGAAAATCCCACGATGCAAAAGACTCCCTCACCAGCCTCAGTAAGAAGCTGAGATCCCTCATAAAATCCTCAAAAGCTAGTTACGAAAATAAAATTGCAAAAGATTGCAAAGACAACCACAAGGCATTCTATAGTTATGTCAAGAATCTAAATGGCAATGCTCAGATCTGCTCTGAGCTTCAACAGAATGGCATTAAATATACTGATCCCAAGGATATTGCCAATATCCTGGCAGATCGATTTAGTGCCAACTTCACCCCCCTCTCACCCCCTAAAGGACCCATCCCAATACCAAAAGATTGCCAAATTCCAGTAATCACGGCCACACAGGTAGAAACCGCACTCTCCAAAGCTAAGAATACAGCATCCATGGGACCAGATGACATCCCAGGCTGTGTACTACATGAACTACAAAATGAACTGGCACCTCACCTAAGTGTCATGTTTAATCATAGCCTCACCTCAGGCTTCATGCCCACTGAGTGGCGCACAGCTACAGTTATCCCACTCCACAAGGGGGGATCCACCTTAGATCCCAGGAATTACCATCCCATCAGTCTGACGAGCCTGATCTGCAAGGGCATGGAATGCATTATCATGGAACTTATAAACAAAGACATTGGCAACCTTCAAACACCGGACCCCACCCAGTTTGGGTTTGTGAAGGGCTGATCTTGTGTCCTGAACCTGACTGACTTCTTTGAATCAGTCTCCAGAGTTGTGGACGAGAGTAAGGCGATCCACACAGCATATCTAGACCTTGCCAAGGCCTTCAACACCATCCCCCACTCTGGAATCATAGATAAACGTACTACGCTGGGCATAAATCCCTACGTCACTTGAGGGGATGCCATCTGGCTTACTGACAGAACCCAGACTGTAAAAGTAGCCGAATCCAAATCCAGCTCCAGACAAGTGACAAGTGGAGTACCTCAGGGTTCAGTCCTAGGACCACGCTTGTTTGGCATCTACATCTCTGAAGTACAGGCCAACACTAAGGGACTCTGGCTAACAAAGCTCACAGATGACTGCAAACTGGGAGCCATTATTGAATCCCCAAATGATGTGGATATTCTATAAAAGGGCCTTACAGAAACAAATGCCTGGTGCCAGAGCCATGGGCTCAAGCTTAATGTCAAGAAATGTATAGTTATGCCCTTTGGAAAAAAACATGTACCCATGAATTACCACATAGGTGGCAGTACACTAAACATCAAAAGTGTGATGAGAGACTTAGGGACACAGGAGGACAGTGGTCTCAATTTCCATAACCACATCGCCACAAGAGTCAGGAAATCATTCTATGTGGCACACCTCATCACTAAGGGCTTTTCATCCAGAAAAAAGGAGGTCATTGTCCCACTGTATTCATCCCTCATTAGACCCATTATAGGTTATAATGCCCCATTTGGTATGTACCTCACAAGATATCTGCAACTGCTGGAAAGGCCACAGAAATACCTCACTAAAAGAATCACAGGCCTAAAGCAGATGCCATATGCTGACTGTCAAAAAAAAATCCAGCTATACTCTGTGGAATATCGTCTACTCAGAGGCGATCTCTGCTTAACATACAAGGCCATGTCAAACCCTGAGCTTTTGGACATGCTCCACTTAAAGAAATCCCAATCCCTTGGAGCCACACGCTCCAGGGATCTAAACCTTGTCATCACAATGAACAAAACATGCTGGAGGGATAGGTTCCTGACCCAGAGACTCCCCATACTCTGGAATAGACTGCCCATACATGTCAAGCAGAGTGCCTCCTTGGCCCTCTTCAAAAGGAACCTTGATGATTGGATGGGAGATAGGAAATTCACCCCAGGAATCATGTCAGTCACCCTGCTAGACAGGGGTCCAGAGAAGTAAATATTGTGGGAAGAAATATCCAGGGAATTGTTATGGCTAGGCTTGTAGAGGCCCTAGGGCCGATAACCTAGTACCAACCTATGAACCTACGAACCTATTGGGAGTGATGTGTTTGGAATGAATGACAAACAACATCATGTATAGGGAGTGAAGTGTGAGGAATGAACTACAAACAACATCATGTATTGGAAATGATGTGTTAGGAATGAACCACAAACAACATCATGTATAGGGAGTGATGTGTTAGGAATGAACCACAAACAACATCATGTATTGGGAGTGATGTGGTAGGAATGAACCACAAACAACATCATGTATTGGGAGTGATGTGTTAGGAATGAACCACAAACTACATCATGTACAGGAAGGGATGTATTAGGAATGAACCACAAAAAACATGTATTGGGAGTGATGTGTTAAGAATGAACCACAAACAACATCATGTACTGGGAGTGATGTGTTAGGAATGAACCACAAATAACATCATGTATAGGGAGGGATGTGTTAGGAATGAACCACGAACATCATGTATTGGGAGTTATGTGTTAGGAAAGAACCACAAACAACATCATGTATTGGGAGTGATGTGTTAGGAATGAACCACAAACATCATGTATTGGGAGTGATATGTTAGGAATGAACCACAAACAACATCATGTATTGGGAGTGATGTATTAGGAATGCACCAAAAACAACATCATGTATACGGAGGGATGCGTTAGGAACGAACCACAAACAACATCATGTATAGGGAGGGATGTTTTAGGAATGAACCACAAACAACATCATGTATAGGGAGTGATGTGTTAGGAATGAACCACAAACAACATCATGTGTATGGAGGGATGTGTTAGGAATGAACCACAAACAACATCATGTATAGGGAGTGATGTGTTAGGAATGAACCAGAAACAACATCATGTATAGGGAGTGATGTGTTAGGAATGAACCACAAACAACATCATATATTGGGAGTGATGTGTTAGGAATAAACCACAAACAACATCATGTATAGGGAGGGATGTGTTAGGAATGAACCACAAAAAACATCATGTATTGGGAGTGATGTGTTAGGAATGAACCACAAATAACATCATGTATTGGGAGTGATGTGTTAGGAATGAACCACAAACAACATCATGTATAAGGAGGGATTTTTTAGGAATGAGCCACAAACAACATCATGTATTGGGAGTGATGTGTTAGGAATGAACCACAAACAACATCATGTATTGGGAGTGATGTGTTAGAAATGAACCACAAACAACATCATGTATTGGGAGTGATGTGTTAGAAATGAACCACAAACAACATCATATATAGGGAGTGATGTGTTAGGAATGAACCACAAACAACATCATGCATAGGGAGGGATGTGTTAGGAATGAACCACAAACAACATCATGTATAGGGAGGGATATTTTAGGAATGGACCCCAAACAACATCATATATTAGGAGTGATGTTTTAGGAATGGACCACAACCAAGATCATGTATAGGGAGTGATGTGTTAGGAATGAACCACAAACAACATCATGTATAAGGAGGGATGTTTTAGGAATGAACCACAAATAACATCATGTATCAGGAGTGATGTGTTAGGAATGAACCACAAACAACATCATGTATAGGGAGTGATGTGTTAGGAATGAACCACAAACAACATCTTGTATTGGGAGTTATGTGTTAGGAATGAACCACAAACAACATCATGTATTGGGAGTGATGTGTTAGGAATGAACCACAAACAACATCATGTATAGGGAGGGATATGTTAGGAATGCACCACAAACAACATCATGTATAGGGAGTGATGTGTTAGGAATGAACCACAAACAACATCATGTATTGGGAGTGATGTGTTAGGAATGAATGACAAAGAACATCATGTATAGGGAGTGATGTGTTAGGAATGAACCACAAACAACGTCATGTATAGGGAGGGATGTGTTAGGAATGAACCAGAAACAACATCATGTATAGGGAGTGATGTGTTAGGAATGAACCACAAACAACATCATGTATTGGGAGTGATGTGTTAGGAATGAACGACAAAGAACATCATGTATAGGGAGTGCTATGTTAGGAACGAACCACAAACAACATCATATATAGGGAGTAATGTATTAGGAATGAACCGCAAACATCATGTATAGGGAGTGATGTGTTAGGAATGAACCACAAACAACATCATGTATAAGGAGGGATTTTTTAGGAATGAGCCACAAACAACATCATGTATTGGGAGTGATGTGTTAGGAATGAACCACAAACAACATCATGTATTGGGAGTGATGTGTTAAGAATAAACCACAAACAACATCATGTATAGGAAGGGATGTGTTAGGAATGAACCACAAATAACATCATGTATTGGGAGTGATGTGTTAAGAATGAACCACAAACGACATCATGTATTGGGAGTGATGTGTTAGGAATGAACCACAAACAACATAATGTATTGGGAGTGATGTGTTAGGAATGAACCACAAATAACATCATGTATTGGGAGTGATGTGTTAAGAATGAACCACAAACGACATCATGTATTTTGAGTGATGTGTTAGGAATGAACCACAAACAACATAATGTATTGGGAGTGATGTGTTAGGAATGAACCACAAACGACATCATGTATAGAAAGGGGGTTCTACCTGACATAGTCGAAACCACACAACACCGACAACCACATCACCGACACCACATATTCGACAGTCCATAAACACGAAACCACACATAACCGACAACGAAATAACCGACGGTACACAAACACGAAACCCCATACACTGCACACACCACAATAACAATTGAAAACAAAACACAGCCCCATTCCACAAACCACACACACAACACAAGCACACCAAAATCCTTACAAGCACACACTAAAACCTACCCTAACCTAAGGTCCGTCTACTATATCACCTTACCTACGCTACCCCTCTCCTAACTAAAACTAAACTTAACTCCGCCCCCTAATCTAAACCTCCCATCCTCGGCGTTGGTGTTGTCATCGTCGTCGGTCTTCTGCATTGTCGATGTTCTGCCACTCGATGTCGGTCTTCTGCGCTGTCGACGAAGTCAGGTAGAACCAGAAAGGGATGTGTTAGGAATGAACCACAAACAACATCATGTATTGGGAGTGATGTGTTAGGAATGAACCACAAACACCATCATGTATTGGGAGTGATGTGTTAGGAATGAACCACAAATAACATCATGTATTGGGAGTGATGTGTTAAGAATAAACCACAAACAACATCATGTATAGGAAGGGATGTGTTATGAATGAACCACAAATAACATCATGTATTGGGAGTGATGTGTTAAGAATGAACCACAAACGACATCATGTATTGGGAGTGATGTGTTAGGAATGAACCACAAACAACATAATGTATTGGGAGTGATGTGTTAGGAATGAACCACAAATAACATCATGTATTGGGAGTGATGTGTTAGAATGAACCACAAACAACATCATGTATTGGGAGTGATGTGTTAGGAATGAACCACAAACAACATAATGTATTGGGAGTGATGTGTTAGGAATGAACCACAAACGACATCATGTATAGAAAGGGATGTGTTAGGAATGAACCACAAACAACATCATGTATTGGGAGTGATGTGTTAGGATTGAACCACAAACAACATAAGGTATAGGAAGGGATGTGTTAGGAATAAACCACAAACAACATCGTGTATAGGGAGTGATGTGTTAGGAATGAACCACAAACATCATATATAGGGAGTGATTTGTTAGGAATGAACCACAAACAACATCATGTATAGGGAGTGATGTGTTTGGAATGAATGACAAACAACATCATGTATAGGGAGTGATGTGTTGGGAATGAACCACAAACAACATCATATATTGGGAGTGATGTGTCTGGAATGAACAACAAACAACATCATGTATAGGGAGTGATGTGTTAGGAATGAACCACAAACAACATCATGTATTGGGAGTGATGTGTTATGAATGAACAACAAACAACATCATGTATTGGGAGTGATGTGTTACGAATGAACCACAAACAACATCATGTATTGGGAGTGATGTGTTAGGAATGAATGACAAAGAACATCATGTATAGGGAGTGATGTGTTAGGAATGAACCACAAACAACATCATGTATAGGGAGGGATGTTTTAGGAATGAATCACAAACAACATCATGTATTGGGAGTGATGTGTTAGGAATGAACCACAAACAACATAATTTATAGGGAGTGATGTGTTAGGAATGAACCACAAACAACATAATGTATAGGGAGGGATATGTTAGGAATGAACCACAAACATCATATATAGGGAGTGATGTGTTAGGAATGAACCACAAACAACATCATGTATAGGGAGGGATGTGTTAGGAATGAACCACAAACAACATCATGTATAGGGAGGGATATTTTAGGAATGGACCACAAACAACATCATATATTATGAGTGATGGTTTAGGAATGGACCACAAGCAACATCATGTATAGGGAGTGATGTGTTAGGAATGAACCACAAACAACATCATGTATAAGGAGGGATGTTTTAGGAATGAACCACAAACAACATCATGTATCAGGAGTGATGTGTTAGGAATGAACCACAAACAACATCATTTATAGGGAGTGATGTGTTAGGAATGAACCACAAACATTATGTATAGGGAGTTATGTGTTAGGAATGAACGACAAAGAACATCATGTATAGAGAGTGATGTGTTAGGAATGAACCACAAACAACATCATATATAGGGAGTGATGTGTTAGGAATGAACCACAAACAACATCATGTATAGGGAGGGATGTTTTAGGAATGAACCACAATCAACATCTTGTATTGGGAGTTATGTGTTAGGAATGAACCACAAACAACATCATGTATTAGGAGTGATGTGTTAGGAATGAACCACAAACAACATCATGTATAGGGAGGGATATGTTAGGAATGCACCACAAACAACATCATGTATAGGGAGTGATGTGTTAGGAATGAACCACAAACAACATAATGTATTGGGAGTGATGTGTCTGGAATAAACAACAAACAACATCATGTATAGGGAGTGATGTGTTAGGAATGAACCACAAACAACATCATGTACAGGAAGGGATGTGTTAGGAATGAACCACAAACAACATCATGTCTTGGGAGTGATGTGTTAGGAATGAACCACAAACAACATAATTTATAGGGAGTGATGTGTCTGGAATGAACAACAAACAACATCATGTATAGGGAGTGATGTGTTAGGAATGAACCACAAACAACATCATGTATTGGGAGTGATGTGTTATGAATGAACAACAAACAACATCATGTATTGGGAGTGATGTGTTACGAATGAACCACAAACAACATCATGTATTGGGAGTGATGTGTTAGGAATGAATGACAAAGAACATCATGTATAGGGAGTGATGTGTTAGGAATGAACCACAAACAACATCATGTATAGGGAGGGATGTTTTAGGAATGAATCACAAACAACATCATGTATTGGGAGTGATGTGTTAGGAATGAACCACAAACAACATAATTTATAGGGAGTGATGTGTTAGGAATGAACCACAAACATAATGTATAGGGAGTTATATGTTAGGAATGAACCACAAACATCATATATAGGGAGTGATGTGTTAGGAATGAACCACAAACAACATCATGTATAGGGAGGGATGTGTTAGGAATGAACCACAAACAACATCATGTATAGGGAGGGATATTTTAGGAATGGACCACAAACAACATCATATATTAGGAGTGATGGTTTAGGAATGGACCACAAGCAACATCATGTATAGGGAGTGATGTGTTAGGAATGAACCACAAACAACATCATGTATAAGGAGGGATGTTTTAGGAATGAACCACAAACAACATCAGGTATCAGGAGTGATGTGTTAGGAATGAACCACAAACAACATCATTTATAGGGAGTGATGTGTTAGGAATGAACCACAAACATTATGTATAGGGAGTTATGTGTTAGGAATGAACGACAAAGAACATCATGTATAGAGAGTGATGTGTTAGGAATGAACCACAAACAACATCATATATAGGGAGTGATGTGTTAGGAATGAACCACAAACAACATCATGTATAGGGAGGGATGTTTTAGGAATGAACCACAAACAACATCTTGTATTGGGAGTTATGTGTTAGGAATGAACCACAAACAACATCATGTATTGGGAGTGATGTGTTAGGAATGAACCACAAACAACATCATGTATAGGGAGGGATATGTTAGGAATGCACCACAAACAACATCATGTATAGGGAGTGATGTGTTAGGAATGAACCACAAACAACATCATGTATTGGGAGTGATGTGTCTGGAATAAACAACAAACAACATCATGTATAGGGAGTGATGTGTTAGGAATAAACCACAAACAACATCATGTACAGGAAGGGATGTGTTAGGAATGAACCACAAACAACATCATGTCTTGGGAGTGATGTGTTAGGAATGAACCACAAACAACATCATGTATTGGGAGTGATGCGTTATGAATAAACGACACACAACATCATGTACTGGGAGTGATGTGTTACAAATGAACCACAAACAGCATCATGTATTGGGAGTGATGTGTTAGGAATGAATGACAAAGAACATCATGTATAGGGAGTGATGTGTTAGGAATGAACCACAAACAACATCATATATAGGAAGGGATGTGTTAGGAATGAACCATAAACAACATCATGTATTGGGAGTGATGTGCTAGGAATGAGCCACAATCAACATCATGTATAGGGAGTGATGTGTTAGGAATGAACCACAAACAACATCATGTATATGGAGGGATGTGTTAGGAATGAACCACAAACAACATCATGTATAGGGAGTGATGTGTTAGGAATGAACCACAAACAACATCATGTATAGGGAGTGATGTGTTAGGAATGAACCACAAACAACATCATGTATAGGGAGGGATGTGTTAGGAATGAACCAGAAACAACATCATGTATAGGGAGTGATGTGTTAGGAATGAACCACAAACAACATCATGTATTGGGAGTGATGTGTTAGGAATGAACGACAAAGAACATCATGTATAGGGAGTGCTATGTTAGGAACGAACCACAAACAACATCATATATAGGGAGTAATGTATTAGGAATGAACCACAAACATCATGTATAGGGAGTGATGTGTTAGGAATGAACCACAAACAACATCATGTATAAGGAGGGATTTTTTAGGAATGAGCCACAAACAACATCATGTATTGGGAGTGATGTGTTAGGAATGAACCACAAACAACATCATGTATTGGGAGTGATGTGTTAGAAATGAACCACAAACAACATCATGTATTGGGAGTGATGTGTTAGAAATGAACCACAAACAACATCATATATAGGGAGTGATGTGTTAGGAATGAACCACAAACAACATCATGTATAGGGAGGGATGTGTTAGGAATGAACCACAAACAACATCATGTATAGGGAGGGATATTTTAGGAATGGACCACAAACAACATCATATATTAGGAGTGATGTTTTAGGAATGGACCACAACCAAGATCATGTATAGGGAGTGATGTGTTAGGAATGAACCACAAACAACATCATGTATAAGGAGGGATGTTTTAGGAATGAACCACAAATAACATCATGTATCAGGAGTGATGTGTTAGGAATGAACCACAAACAACATCATTTATAGGGAGTGATGTGTTAGGAATGAACCACAAACATTATGTATAGGGAGTTATGTGTTAGGAATGAACGACAAAGAACATCATGTATAGAGAGTGATGTGTTAGGAATGAACCACAAACAACATCATATATAGGGAGTGATGTGTTAGGAATGAACCACAAACAACATCTTGTATTGGGAGTTATGTGTTAGGAATGAACCACAAACAACATCATGTATTGGGAGTGATGTGTTAGGAATGAACCACAAACAACATCATGTATAGGGAGGGATATGTTAGGAATGCACCACAAACAACATCATGTATAGGGAATGATGTGTTAGGAATGATCCACAAACAACATCATGTATTGGGAGTGATGTGTCAGGAATGAATGACAAAGAACATCATGTATAGGGAGTGATGTGTTAGGAATGAACCACAAACAACGTCATGTATAGGGAGGGATGTGTTAGGAATGAACCAGAAACAACATCATGTATAGGGAGTGATGTGTTAGGAATGAACCACAAACAACATCATGTATTGGGAGTGATGTGTTAGGAATGAACGACAAAGAACATCATGTATAGGGAGTGCTATGTTAGGAACGAACCACAAACAACATCATATATAGGGAGTAATGTATTAGGAATGAACCGCAAACATCATGTATAGGGAGTGATGTGTTAGGAATGAACCACAAACAACATCATGTATAAGGAGGGATTTTTTAGGAATGAGCCACAAACAACATCATGTATTGGGAGTGATGTGTTAGGAATGAACCACAAACAACATCATGTATTGGGAGTGATGTGTTAGAAATGAACCACAAACAACATCATATATTGGGAGTGATGTGTTAGAAATGAACCACAAACAACATCATGTATAGGGAGGGATGTGTTAGGAATGAACCACAACAAACATCATGTATAGGGAGTGATGTGTTAGGAATGAACCACAAACACCATCATGTATTGGGAGTGATGTGTTAGGAATGAACCACAAATAACATCATGTATTGGGAGTGATGTGTTAAGAATAAACCACAAACAACATCATGTATAGGAAGGGATGTGTTAGGAATGAACCACAAATAACATCATGTATTGGGAGTGATGTGTTAAGAATGAACCACAAACGACATCATGTATTGGGAGTGATGTGTTAGGAATGAACCACAAACAACATAATGTATTGGGAGTGATGTGTTAGGAATGAACCACAAACGACATCATGTATAGAAAGGGATGTGTTAGGAATGAACCACAAACAACATCATGTATTGGGAGTGATGTGTTAGGATTGAACCACAAACAACATAAGGTATAGGAAGGGATGTGTTAGGAATGAACCACAAACAACATCGTGTATAGGGAGTGATGTGTTAGGAATGAACCACAAACATCATATATAGGGAGTGATTTGTTAGGAATGAACCACAAACAACATCATGTATTGGGAGTGATGTGTCTGGAATAAACAACAAACAACATCATGTATAGGGAGTGATGTGTTTGGAATGAATGACAAACAACATCATGTATAGGGAGTGATGTGTTGGGAATGAACCACAAACAACATCATGTATTGGGAGTGATGTGTCTGGAATGAACAACAAACAACATCATGTATAGGGAGTGATGTGTTAGGAATGAACCACAAACAACATCATGTATTGGGAGTGAAGTGTTATGAATGAACAACAAACAGCATCATGTATTGGGAGTGATGTGTTACGAACGAATCACAAACAACATCATGTATTGGGAGTGATGTGTTAGGAATGAATGACAAAGAACATCATGTATAGGGAGTGATGTGTTAGGAATGAACCACAAACAACATCATGTATAGGGAGGGATGTTTTAGGAATGAATCACAAACAACATCATGTATTGGGAGTGATGTGTTAGGAATGAACCACAAACAACATCATTTATAGGGAGTGATGTGTTAGGAATGAACCACAAACATAATGTATAGGGAGTTATGTGTTAGGAATGAACGACAAAGAACATCATGTATAGGGAGTGATGTGTTAGGAATGAACCACAAACATCATATATAGGGAGTGATGTGTTAGGAATGAACCACAAACAACATCATGTATAGGGAGGGATGTGTTAGGAATGAACCACAAACAACATCATGTATAGGGAGGGATATTTTAGGAATGGACCACAAACAACATCATATATTAGGAGTGATGTTTTAGGAATGGACCACAAGCAACATCATGTATAGGGAGTGATGTGTTAGGAATGAACCACAAACAACATCATGTATAAGGAGGGTTGTGTTAGGAATGAACCACAAACAACATCATGTATCAGGAGTGATGTGTTAGGAATGAACCACAAACAACATCATTTATAGGGAGTGATGTGTTAGGAATGAACCACAAACATTATGTATAGGGAGTTATGTGTTAGGAATGAACGACAAAGAACATCATGTATAGAGAGTGATGTGTTAGGAATGAACCACAAACAACATCATATATAGGGAGTGATGTGTTAGGAATGAACCACAAACAACATCATGTATAGGGAGGGATGTGTTAGGATTGAACCACAAACAACATCTTGTATTGGGAGTTATGAGTTAGGAATGAACCACAAACAACATCATGTATTGGGAGTGATGTGTTAGGAATGAACCACAAACAACATCATGTATAGGGAGGGATATGTTAGGAATGCACCACAAACAACATCATGTATAGGGAGTGATGTGTTAGGAATGAACCACAAACAACATCATGTATTGGGAGTGATGTGTCTGGAATAAACAACAAACAACATCATGTATAGGGAGTGATGTGTTAGGAATGAACCACAAACAACATCATGTACAGGAAGGGATGTGTTAGGAATGAACCACAAACAACATCATGTATTGGGAGTGATGTGTTAGGAATGAACCACAAACAACATCATGTATAGGGAGTGATGTGTTAGGAATGAACCACAAACAACATCATGTATATGGAGGGATGTGTTAGGAATGAACCACAAACAACATCATGTATAGGGAGTGATGTGTTAGGAATGAACCACAAACAACATCATGTATAGGGAGTGATGTGTTAGGAATGAACCACAAACAACATCATGTATAGGGAGGGATGTGTTAGGAATGAACCAGAAACAACATCATGTATAGGGAGTGATGTGTTAGGAATGAACCACAAACAACATCATGTATTGGGAGTGATGTGTTAGGAATGAACGACAAAGAACATCATGTATAGGGAGTGATGTGTTAGGAATGAACCACAAACAACATCATGTATAAGGAGGGATTTTTTAGGAATGAGCCACAAACAACATCATGTATTGGGAGTGATGTGTTAGGAATGAACCACAAACAACATCATGTATTGGGAGTGATGTGTTAGAAATGAACCACAAACAACATCATATATTGGGAGTGATGTGTTAGAAATGAACCACAAACAACATCATGTATAGGGAGGGATGTGTTAGGAATGAACCACAACAAACATCATGTATAGGGAGTGATGTGTTAGGAATGAACCACAAACACCATCATGTATTGGGAGTGATGTGGTAGGAATGAACCACAAATAACATCATGTATTGGGAGTGATGTGTTAAGAATAAACCACAAACAACATCATGTATAGGAAGGGATGTGTTAGGAATGAACCACAAATAACATCATGTATTGGGAGTGATGTGTTAAGAATGAACCACAAACAACATCATGTATTGGGAGTGATGTGTTAGGAATGAACCACAAACAACATAATGTATTGGGAGTGATGTGTTAGGAATGAACCACAAACGACATCATGTATAGAAAGGGATGTGTTAGGAATGAACCACAAACAACATCATGTACAGGAAGGGATGTGTTAGGAATGAACCGCAAACAACATCATGTCTTGGGAGTGATGTGTTAGGAATGAACCACAAACAACATCATGTATAGGGAGTGATGTGTTAGGAATGAACCACAAACAATATCATGTATAAGGAGGGATGTTTTAGGAATGAACCACAAACAACATCATGTATCAGGAGTGATCTGTTAGGAATGAACCACAAACAACATCATTTATAGGGAGTGATGTGTTAGGAATGAACCACAAACATTATGTATAGGGAGTTATGTGTTAGGAATGAACGACAAAGAACATCATGTATAGAGAGTGATGTGTTAGGAATGAACCACAAACAACATCATATATAGGGAGTGATGTGTTAGGAATGAACCACAAACAACATCATGTATAGGGAGAGATGTTTTAGGAATGAACCACAAACAACATCTTGTATTGGGAGTTATGTGTTAGGAATGAACCACAAACAACATCATGTATTGGGAGTGATGTGTTAGGAATAAACCACAAACAGCATCATGTATAGGGAGGCATATGTTAGGAATGCACCACAAACAACATCATGTATAGGGAGTGATGTGTTAGGAATGAACCACAAACAACATCATGTATTGGGAGTGATGTGTCTGGAATAAACAACAAACAACATCATATATAGGGAGTGATGTGTTAGGAATGAACCACAAACAACATCATGTACAGGAAGGGATGTGTTAGGAATGAACCACAAACAACATCATGTCTTGGGAGTGATGTGTTAGGAATGAACCACAAACAACATCATGTATTGGGAGTGATGTGTTATGAATGAACGACACACAACATCATGTATTGGGAGTGATGTGTTACAAATGAACCACAAACAACATCATGCATTGGGAGTGATGTGTTAGGAATGAATGACAAAGAACATCATGTATAGGGAGTGATGTGTTAGGAATGAACCACAAACAACATCATGTATAGGAAGGGATGTGTTAGGAATGAACCACAAACAACATCATGTATTGGGAGTGATGTGTTAGGAATGAACCACAATCAACATCATGTATAGGGAGTGATGTGTTAGGAATGAACCACAAACAACATCATGTATTAGGAGTGATGTGTTAAGAATGAATGACAAAGAACATCATGTATAGGGAGTTATGTGTTAGGAATGAACGACAAAGAACATCATGTATAGGGAGTGATGTGTTAGGAATGAACCACAAACAACGTCATATATAGGGAGTGATGGGTTAGGAATGAAACACAAACAACATCATGTATAGGGAGGGATGTTTTAGGAATGAATCACAAACAACATCATGTATTGGGAGAGATGTGTTAGGAATTAACCACAAACAACATCATTTATAGGGAGTGATGTGTTAGGAATGAACCACAAACATAATGTATAGGGAGTTATGTGTTAGGAATGAACGACAAAGAACATCATGTATAGGGAGTGATGTGTTAGGAATGAACCACAAACATCATATATAGGGAGTGATGTGTTAGGAATGAACCACAAACAACATCATGTATAGGGAGGGATGTGTTAGGAATGAACCACAAACAACATCATGTATAGGGAGGGATATTTTAGGAATGGACCACAAACAACATCATATATTAGGAGTGATGTTTTAGGAATTTACCACAAGCAACATCATGTATAGGGAGTGATGTGTTAGGAGTGAACCACAAACAACATCATGTATAAGGAGGGATGTTTTAGGAATGAACCACAAACAACATCATGTATCAGGAGTGATTTGTTAGGAATGGACCAGAAACAACATAATTTATAGGGAGTGATGTGTTAGGAATGAACCACAAACATTATGTATAGGGAGTTATGTGTTAGGAATGAATGACAAAGAACATCATGTATAGAGAGTGATGTGTTAGGAATGAACCACAAACAACATCATATATAGGGAGTGATGTGTTAGGAATGAACCACAAACAACATCATGTATAGGGAGGGATGTTTTAGGAATGAACCACAAACAACATCTTGTATTGGGAGTTATGTGTTAGGAATGAACCACAAACAACATCATGTATTGGGAGTGATGTGTTAGGAATGAACCACAAACAACATCATGTATAGGGAGGGATATGTTAGAAATGCACCACAAACAACATGATGTATAGGGAGGGATGTTTTTGGAATGGACCACAAACAACATCATGTATTGGGAGTGATGTTTTAGGAGTGGACCACAAGCAACATCGTGTATAGGGAGTGATGTGTTAGGAATGAACCACAAACAACATCATGTATAAGGAGGGATGTTTTAGGAATGAGCCACAAACAGCATCATGTATTAGGAGTGATGTGTTAGGAATGAACCACAAACAACATCATTTATAGGGAGTGATGTGTTAGGAATGAACCACAAGCATTATGTATAGGGAGTGATGTGTTAGGAATGAACCACAAACAACATTATGTATAGGGAGTGATGTGTTAGGAATGAAGCACAAACAACATCATGTATAGAAAGGGATGTGTTAGGAATGAACCACAAACAACATCATGTACTGGGAGTGATGTGTTAGGAATGAACCACAAACAACATAATGTATTGAAAATGATGTGTTAGGAATGAACCACAAACAACATCATGTATTGGGAGGGATGTATTAGGAATGAGCCACAAACAACATCATGTATTGGGAGGGATGTATTAGGAATTAACCACAAACAACATCATGTATTGGGAGTGATATGTTAGGAATGAACCACTAACAGCATCATGTATTGGGAGTGATGTGTTAGGAATGAACCGCAAAGAACATCATGTAGTGGGTGTGATATGTTAGGAATGTACCACAAACAACATCATTTATAGGGAGGGATGTGTTAGGAATGAACCACAAACAACATCATGTATATGGAGTGATGTTTTAGGAATGAACCACAAACAACATCATGTATAGGGAGTGATGTTTTAAGGAATGAACCATGAACAACAACATGTATTGGGAGTGATGTGTTAGGAATGAACCACAAACAACATCATGTATAGGGAATGATATTTTAGGAATGAACCACAAACAACATCATGTATTGGGAGTGATGTGTTAAGAATGAAGTATCATGAAAAAGCTGCTTCTGCATTTAGGAAAGTACCATTCCATGTTCACACCGCATAAAGTACCGATATGGGTTATGAAAAAATGCTGTTTATTTTGGTGGATTACTTTGATGAAATTGCAAGAAATAATTTAATACAAATTTCTGTTTTCCCTCCCTTCCTTCCCTGCAGTTAATCATTAGCTGCCAACAGCTCCTTTCCTTATATACTAGATCTGCTGGACGTACCCCAAGCTTAACCCACCCACATATCTAGGGTGATGAGGAGAGCGAGAATGCTGGTACAGTGTCCTATTGCTGCTGTGGAGTGTTCCCTTACTATGCCATTCCACAGTAGCTCTGTGAGCGCCTCATGGATGCCTTCAGGAGGTGTATGTGCAACCTTCAGATCAAGTGGTATAATGTTTGCAGCATGGAGCCCATCAGACCATTAGCACAGCTCTTACTTCCAACCTCTGCCTTGCTGGATGTGGGAGCTGCCTTTGGCTGTGCAGTGCCATCTGAAATAATGTAATCAAAGTTATTACGATGCAACAGTACTCAAACCTCATGTGAACATTAGAAACTTTCAACATTCCTCTAAGCAACACAATAGATTTTTCTTCTAACAATGTAACATTTGTGATATGATGGAACAATTTAGTGGTGTCTTGCCTAACGATGGCTAACCCTACTATTGTTAATATTGGCTGTATGTGTCACTTGATACACCTGACTCTTTAATTACATTAAGAAACTGATAATTTGCAATGTGTGAAACTAATCCAAAGTGTCGTTACATGTTCTGACCCTAAAGACATAACTAACATACTTGCAGACACATTTAATACTAGCTTTACTCACAAAACAGTCATCAAAATTCAAATCCGAGAGTCCTACTCACCCCTAAGATCACCATGGAATGTGTCCCAGCTGTACACTTAAAACTAAAAATACCACTTCCATGGCCTCAGACAATTTACCTTGTTGCCTAATTAATAACATGCCTTCAGTGATCTCCTCCTGCCCTTGTTTTACCTAAACCTGACCACAGGATATGTCCCTAGAAAACAGGTGGCATGGTACCTCTGCACAAAGGATGCCATACCACATACTCCAGGAATTACATGGTCATCAGTCTAACTAGCCCAATGTGTAAGGCCATGGAATGCACCATTTCTGATTTCATAAGCTGTGACATTAAACATCTCACACAACTGGACCTACAACTGTTTGCCATTGTATATGCCGATGTCTCCTTAAGCTGCTTAATTTCTTTGAGAGGTTTACTAAGATATTGCACAGTGGTCACTCATTCCATATAAAAGGCCATTTGTGCTGAGGCTGTAGAAGTGACATTGTGCTTTAATAAAAAGTTTGCTGCTTCATGCCAACATTTCTTAACTTAAATTTTGTTATATTCACACACATACCACATGGCTTATCTGGATCTGGCCAAGGTGTAAACAAGCTATAGGAACTAAATGAAAACCCTTATGTGGTAAGATGTACTGCAAACCTGCTGAAGTCTAGTGACCACACAATTAAAGTGGCATGTGCTACTTCAGAAAGTAAGAAAGTAATGAGTGAAGTACAGAGGGACTTAAAAGCTGGGATCTCTTCTTTTTTATATGTATGTTTTCAGCCCCTATGCCATAAACCCTAATCAATGTCTAACCAAATTCACTGATGACTATAAGCTGGGTATTATCTTCCAGTCCCTCTCTGATATGGAAACAATTTAACAAGAAATAGTCCTTATAAAGTAATAGTGTCCAGAGAAAGGGCTCAAACTAAATGCAAAAAAGTGTTGCATTCTTGCTTTTAGGAGATATCCCTCATCTACAACTAGCAGGTTCATAGGTGTGTACTAGGCTAATGGTCCTGGAGCCTTTACAAGCCTAGCCCATAGAAGTGCCCAGGCATCATGCCACCTGATGTTAGTTCCCAGTGCCTCTATCAAGTAGAGCTACTGGAGTGATCCCCGGGGTGAACTTTCTATTACCCATCCACTCATCAAGATTGGTAATGAGATGTGCCACATAGAAGGACTTTCTGACCACACTGGCAATGTGGTGGTTGAAGGAGAGGTGGCTCTCAACCTGCATTTCCAGATCTCTTATAATGCCTTCATTGTTCAGTGGGATCCCATCAATGTGATAATTAGTATGAACTGAGTTTTTACCAAAGGGGATAATGACTTTTTTTGGCATTAAGCTTAAGGCCATGGTTTTGACACCAGTCATTCATCTCAGTGAGACCTTTCTGTAGGATGTCTGCATCACTTGGGGAATTAATAATGGCTCCCAGCTTGCAGTCATCTGGGAACTTGATCAGCCAGAGTCCCTTTGTATTGGCCAAGACCTCTGAGAAGTAGATGCCAAACAGGAGAAGACCCAGGACTGATCCCTGTGGGACTTCACTTGTGTCTGGATGGCAGTCTGACTTGGACTTCACTACTTTCACGATATGTGTTCTATCTGTGAGCCAATTTGCAACCCACCTAGTGATATAAGTGCATCTCTCACAAGTCTTAGAGTGTTGGGAGGTAAGATGAGAGGGTTGTCTCTGTACATGAGGCACTGCTTCATCATGCCCAAGTGCACCAGGTTAATAGGAGAAAACACAGGGAACTGCCTTTTAATCATGCCAGGAGGGGTGGTCATAACTGCTAAGTACTGGAGCTATTTCCATGAAGAATGGTTAGTGCTGCTGGCACTTAGGTGTGCTACAATAATTGCTACAAGAATCTGTTGAAGTGAAAAGCAATTAGGCTGTTTGAAGTGCAAGAGAGAAAGAACTAGCAAGATCTAAGGGAAAAACTGAAGAGCAGACTTTCTGGCGCCAGTAATAGTTTACTTCAGCTCGGCACTGCCAAGTGGAACTTAAACAAGCACAAACCCACGCAAGCGCGGGCTTTTAAACCAGAAAGTTGAAAGGGATGAAAAAACTGCCCAAAAGGCCAATAAAGTACAATTTCTGGGCAGCAACCACTCCTCTTGTGGTAGATAGGCTACCTAGTGCTTACCACTACCACTGATAAGCTAGAAGGCTTCCCTCCAACACAGAAAGGCTTGGGGTCTCAGAAGCTTACAAACAGTCCTGGATACAGCAAATCTGTATCTGGATTAGACTAGTTACAGGAAAGGTGGGGAACAAGCTCAAATGTGGGCTTTTAAACCAGAAGGTGGAAAGAGATGGAAATACTGCCCAAACGGCCAATAAACTACAATTTATAACCAGCACCTCTCTGTAGATGGACAGTCTAGTCAAGGATCTTGGCAGCTATGTTGACAGGTACCTCACTTTTCACCATTATGCTGTAACAGTAGTTGGGAAATACTTTCTTCTAGCTCAAGTGATTTTCCTCTAGTTCAGTTGATGTTATCGCGCTCTATACTCTGCCTGAATTAGACACATTGTAACATTGTACAGTGCGTTGTCCCCTTCTGCATGTACCTCTAGACACATCATGCAGCTAGAAAGGCCTCAATTATTCCTGATCAAAACAATGTATTCCCCTAAAAACCCTCATTTGCCAAGAGATATTTGAATACCTATCACGTTACTCTGTCCTTTGTAGAGTCCTGTATGGAGATCTATATTTAGCATTCACTGCAAACAATAACACCTAATAGATCTCTTGTGTCTTCACAAGATATATGGTTATCCAAACTCCCAAACCAAGGACTTGAACCTTTTCAATATATAAATAAAACACATGGAAACAGGGAAGTAAATACTGTGGGTAGAAATAGCCAGGGAATTGTTATGGCTAGGCTTGTATAGGCCCTAGGGCCGATAGCCTAGTACCAACCTATGAACCTATGAACATTGGAAGGATAAATTTATTGCTTAATTGTTTCTCTGTCTTTGTAACAAGTTGCTGTTGCATGTTAAGCAGAGCAGCACCCTGGCTCAAGTCTAACCATGACAATTGGATGGGTACCTACAATTCCATCCCTAGTCTGACATGTTTTCCTCACAGACACAGGGGTTATATCTTGTTATTTCGCAAGGTGAACATGATCTTCATACGTATTTGCTTTGTAGTTCTTATGATCCTATAATCCTACGATCATGTGATCTTACATCTGTTATTAAAAACCTAATCTACTCCAAGTGAAGAACGTATTCCAGATATTTGCAGTCAGTTTTCAATAAGTAGAAATAGGTAGGATTGCTGAAATACTTTGCATTTTAAATGGATATTAATCCACTCAGTGTCATTAAAATGTCCCTTCCTACTGGCTATGTTTATGCTTGCTTTACAGTCTGCCTTACTGCTTTGTCATTTGAAAATCGCACCCAGAAAGTACAGATGATTTCTGATTCTGAGAGACATGAAAGCTATGACATAAAGCTTATTTTCCTCTATAACTATGAACCTATGAGGACATTGTTTTGGGTTTGCAATTTAGACTAATTTTTTTTTTTTGTTTACAAAGGGCGTAAAATTTTATACAGTACTCTTCAACAAAATGATTCAGATATAGCCTTTATCAAACAGTTTACTGAAAATGCATCGGGGGAGACATGATTGAACTCACTGAATATGTGTCCCAGGCAGGTATGTCCCTAGCCTTAAGCAGCAATCTACCATCGTCCAGAATGATGTCTCAATACAAACAGAAAATGATTGACTTTAACAATTGGCTTAGTTTCTGGTGTCATTCCAGGGGATCCATTACTTGACAGCCTGGGAAGATATGATTGACAGATCACAATGCTTTGCCAGAGATTGCCTGCGTCTGTCTCACTTGGGCTTCAGCTTCTGGCAAATGCACTTGCCTCTCCCAAATGCCTTTTTTTAGAAAAAGTGATGAGATTAAAACTACCAACATAAAAATTTCAGCAAAACCCAAATTCAAAGTCATGTTGCTAAATGCTAGGAGTCTATACATGAAACCACACTCATTGCGAGCATTCTTAAACCTGGAAAATGCTGACATCTGCACAGTCAGAAACCAGGTTCAAAGCTGTGGAGATCACCCCAGCCATACCTGGTTACTCATCCTATCTTGCATTCAGTCGCCAAACTGTGGGTAGTAAAGCCAAAGGAGGTGGAGTTTCAATATATAGTAAAGACATACACACCTCCAGTTTGGTCAAACAGTATGATGCACAGGAGACACTCCAGGTGCAGTTAACCATTGACAAGACCTCTATACAAATCATAGCTAGCTGCTGGCCCCCAAATCTGACTCAAGATGCCCAAATTGCCTATCTAGACCTCTTCCAGTCTATCAAGATTCAACCCTTTACCCTGATCCTGGGTGACTTTAACTACCCAAACATAGACTGGAAGAACTACTCATGCCAGAACACAAATGCCCAGAGATTCCTCAATTTTGTCATTACAAATGGTTTGGATCAGCTAGTCGATACCCCCACAAGAGGTGATAATATCTTGGACTTGGTATTAACCAACATGAGTAACCATTGCAGCATCCCTGCAGTATCATCCTCCCTTGTAAGATCTGACCATAAAGTGGTCACGTTCAAAGTCACCATCTCCCCAAACCCCCTCTAGCTAGAATCAAACAAAAAAACTTCTCCAAAGCTGATTACAGCCTCCTGAAGGATGGTATAAACAGCTTCACAGCCACCTCCCCTTCTCTAGGAACTGGCACCAGTATCCAAAACTATACCAAATTACTATACAAACATTTATATAGATGCATGGAATCAGGAATACGTGACAGGACTAAATCATCCTCCACAAGGAAGAGTAAACCTGTCTGGTGAACATCTGCATTAAATTAACTCTATAACAAAAGAAAAAAATTGTCCAAGACCAAGAAGGAGCAAGTGCCCAATTGGAAGCAATCTCTCCTTAGCCTAAACAAGCAAATAAAAGCACTAGTGAAATCCTCCAAAGCAAACTTCGAGTCCAAATTGGCCACATCTACTAGAAACAATCATAAGGCCTTCTTCACATATGTCCGCAATCTCAAAGGTAGCACCCAGATCTGTTCAGAACTGGTGGTCAAGAACACCACATATACAAATGCCATAGATGTAGCAAACTTGCTGGCTGACAGATTCAGTGAAAATTTCACCCCTCTGTCCCCCCATCAGTAAATCAGGACATTCCCAGTGCCTGCCCCCTTACCCTTATTTCTAGGGTTCAGGTCATCACTGCTCTCTCAAAGGCAAAAAATACAACCGATATGGGACCTGATAAATCCCAGGCTGCATCCTACATAAACTCAGGCAGGAACTTGCAGCACTCAACCAAAGCCTGAGTATCGGTTTTGTTCCAGCTGAATGGAGGACAGCCACTTTCATCCCTTTACACAAAGGTGGAGTGTCCACTGATCTGGGAAATTATAGACCCATCAGCCTAACTAGCCTTATCTGCAAGGCCATGGAATGGATTATCATGAACCTCATTAAAACATACATTGGCAATTTCCAAACACTCGATCCCACACAGTTTGGCTTCGTCAAGGGGAGGTCATGTCTGTTAAATTTGGTTGATTTTTTTGAGACAGTCACAAAAGCCATGGAAGAGGGGAAGGCAGTGCACAGCACCTACCTTGACCTGGTCAAAGCCTTCAATACAGTTCCCTATTCAGGCACAATAGATAAACTCTCTCAACTAGGCATCAATCCATATGTTACCAGAGGGGTAGCTAAATGGCTCACTGATAGAACCCACCTAGTCAAAGTAGGGGCAGCCACCTCAAGCAGTAGACCCGAATGAATGGCATACCTCAGGGTTTGGTTTTGGGGCCTCTGTTATTTGGGATATACTTTTCTGAGGTGCAGGCCAAAACCAGTGGGCTTTGGCTCACCAAGTTTGCAGTTGACTGCAAGCTGGGCGCTGTCATCAATTCCCCTAGTGACAAGGACATCCTCCAAGAGGGTCTCACCCAAACAAATGACTGGTGCCAGAAACATGGCCTCAAGCCAAATACAAAAAAATGCATCATCATCCTCTTTGGAGAGAGCGACGTCCCCACAAATTATCACATTAATAACATCCTAAGCAGACAGTCAGTCGTGAGGGATTTGGGCACTGAGATTGACAGCAACCTGACTTTTGACCACCATGTTGCTTCCATTGTACAGAAAGCTTTATACATGGCCCACCTCATAAGTAAGGGTATCTCATCCAGATACAAGGAGGTCATAACATCCCTGTATTCTTCCCTTATAAGGCCTATTATTGAGTACAATGCCCCATTTGGTATGTACCTCGCAAAGCACATGCAGCAGCTGGAGAGACCACAGAGGTTCCTCACCAGGAGAATCAAGGGCCTCAAAAGTCTACCATACACAGATAGGCTAAAAGCCCTATCCCTCTACTCTGTTTCATACAGTCTTCTCAGAGGTGACTTCTGTCTGGCATATAAAGCAGTCTCAGATCCCGCCTTGATGGGAATGCTGCATATCCGCAAGTCAAGCTCCACTCGAGTAACACACACACACGCAGCCTCAACCTGGTCTGTGACATCAATAGGACTTGTGGCGGGACAGATTTGTGTCCCAGAGACTCCCCCATCTGTGGAATAGACTTACTTTCCACATTACCCCTTTTTAAGTATAACCTGGATAAATGGATAGGAAATAGAAAATACATTCCTGGGATTCCACCCATGTCCCTGCTGGACAGGGGGATCGGGTGCTGATTTGTCTATACATGGACTAAACTCTTGGCTAGGCTTATAAGAGTCTCAAGGCCAATAACCTAGTAACTTCTTATGATCCTATGATCCTATGGCTGTCATGTTTTACTTGTGATTCTGTTATTGTAACTATGCCAAGAAAGTGGGCTTGAAGAAATGTCAGTCTGTTCAAGTTCATTATTTATGTGTGACATCCTTGTATGATCCTAGTAACCTCCAAAGAAAGCTATGCAAGACACCATATCAAAATAGTTTATTCCACAAGCTTCCCAAATTGCAGGAAGCATTTACAATGCTTTTTCATGTGTTAAAAAACTGTTAGAAAAACAGGTGGTGTTTAAATATGTAAAACATAAGATGATGATTAATGTCAGTTTCAGAATCTTAAACACACATTGTATTGCATACAAAATACAAGATAAAATCTTCTTCTTCTTTCGGCTTTTCCCGGTCAGGGGTTGCCACAGCGGATCATCTGTTCACTCATGATAATATATTAAAAGCTATATAAAAAAAACTAACATCAGATTAAAAGTTCTACTTTAAAGACTGTGCGTTCACGATTTGCTCCCAACAAATTTATTCATTTCTACTCTGTTCTTTCACTCTTATTTTGTATATCCCCTCCACTACAAGTATCGAAAGTTACAGTTTCCAAAATCAAAAATTTAAAAGTACGATTCAAACTTTTCTCCATAATGTATTTACATAAGGTATTTTGTTCAACTCACTTTCTAATATCAGATAAATGCGAGCAGATTCTTTCCTTTAACTTACAGTTTGTCTTGCCGACATAAAACAATTAAAATTCTGTGCAGATGGCTAAATATACTAGATTCATGGTGTCGCAGTTCACAAAACACAACCTCGTAACTCTTCAGAGTCACAGGATGAATACATTTCACATCATCATTTATATATTTGCAAATGATCCTAGTAACCATCATACCTCCTGGATGGCTGGCTCAGGATTTCATCACACAGTCTGTGAAGTATTCATTCCTTCCCTCATTTGTATCTCAGCTTTTAGAATTTTAGCAAAGTTATTTGAAAGAAATGAGTGAATGCAAAGCAATTCTTATAGAGGTCAGGAAAAATAAACGGTTGGTTAAATTATGATGTGCAGATTATCCAGTAGCAGGGGAAAAGACAGACTAGACTGTCCATTATTTATATTTTAGGTCAGCAGAGTCCACTGGAAAACAAAGACCAATGTCTGAAATATTTGTGATTCAAAGTCATTGAGCATTCTTTGCTTAGTGTATGGTTATACGGTACTTGTCTTAAAATCTGATGCCCTTAAAACCTTGCAATGTTTGACTTTGAGTCTTTCCCATTTGAAGGATAAATGTGTTTATAAAATGATCAAATACTTAATTAGCATGTCACATATGTATATGTGCTGAAAAACTGAACTCTCTCAATTATAATACTTTTTAACTTCGCTTTGCTGTTGTCATATGAAAACAATTATTTCTGCATGAATATGCAAATCCTTCTTTTCAGATGGTTTTCCTTTTGTTATTTCATGCTATTGTTTAAATGACAGAGATGCAGTGACTGACTATATAAGATGTGCACACTTCTGTTTTGTCTGAGAATGTCAGTATTATCATAAAAATTGAGAAGTGTCAGACAGCATTGTTTAGACATGCAAAGACTGGGAGATGCGTTTTGATATGCATCACTCCTTATGATGTTAAAACAGTTTATGCTGTCTCTGATGCTTTGAGGTCCTGGCAAACATTAACAGATTATTGTTTTGATCTGGAGGACTATTAATTAACATGCTGAATATTTTTTAAGTAAAGGTATACTTGTCATCTTGTGCTGGGTTTGTGTGAAATGTAGGTGTACAATAATAACTACCGATTCCTTTATATATATATATATATATATATATATATATATATATATATATATATATATATATATCTTTGTCTCCTTCTCACAGCCCACCTTGCCTCCTCATTGCCGTGTTCTGACACATTTGCTCCTCAGTCCTGAATGGCTGTAACCTGCTGTTAGTGGGTAGAGAGCTGAACGGTTACATGCCGCCATTCACAATAGCTTCAATTTTCTGGTATACCTTGCAGCATCATCCCTTGTGTGGCACCAAGGACTGCACAGGGCCTGACAAGTTTACATGAAATCATGATTCCCCACTCTGTGCTCCTCCATGATTGAAACACTGCCCTCTCTTGGGCAGGATTGTTTATCTGCCCCAGTAGAGTGGTATGCACACCCGGTCACTGCTTGTTTCATGTATTTGCTGTAGGTTTAACCCAGCTATCCACCCTCCCTGTATGGGTGACCTATCATTTATAGCCTTACTAAACCCCAACTGACTCCTTTAGCACCCAGATCCATTACTCAAATGTGGGTCACTGTGGCAGCAGGCTGGCAGGGCTCCATGTCCATGGCTTATGGAGCTAGTTAAACACTGAGCACCGTACAGTATGTCAGAGTCACAGTAAGTGAGCAGGAACATTTAGAGAGTTGGAGATAGTACGGATTTAGGTGCAAACGTTAAGTACCGCATAGTGTTCATTCCTAGAGTGTCTTATATTACAGCTTCAGATATCAGCTTTAATAAAAGTAGCACACATGTACAAATTATTTATTACACCTAGTGGTGTCTGGCAGTTTAGAACAGTGGATTAATGAAGCTCACATTACATTCTTAGGTTTGATTCTTTCAGTCCTGATTTGCCTATTGTGTGACTCCAACAAGTCATTTGATAGAGCCAGCTGCTTAACTCCCTCAGTGAGGATTTGGGCTCATGTAAGTGTAAATTATTCATTTAACTACCTGCAAATAAAAATTCTCTTGCCAAGCTCTATCAGGTCGATAGTCATAATAATAGTTTATATGTCTATACAGCTTTAGGGTTCCACAGTACAAAATATCTTGCTACCTTGTGAAATCCGTAATGTAATGGACATTATTAAAGCAAACTGAATGCCTTGCTACTGTATAGATATATGTACTAAACTACTGTTACATTTTATGTACTCCCATACACCTGCCAGATCACGCATATGTACCAGTTTTTTAAGGAGTGCATACTCAGATGTAGCAGTGTAGGTGTTTTTTATGTATGCTATTTGTTAAGAGACACACCTACTCAACCTTTATTTTGGTTTGAGATTGTTAACTTGCCTGCAGTTTGCTATTTTTAAAGATAAGCATAATCAGATGTAACAGTTAAAGTATTGTTACACATGTTATTTGTTATGTGAACACATTTATTCAGGTTTTGTTTGGTTTAGATTATTGCATTGCCTGTAGTTTGCTATTTTTATGGTATTAAGACTGCAGACTCTGTGTGCTGTAGAATTAAGATCTAGTTATAACCTCTGTTATTAAAGGTCTCCTCTCCAGCATGCAAACCGATTTCTTCCCTCTGATCGCGTCAATATTCCTACCTGTCCTTGTACAACGTGCATTCATTCCATACATTTTCCGTCTTCCTTTCCTTTTCTTTCCTATCATGCAAAGTCCTACGTTTAACTCAGAATTGTTTATACTGCATTATGACTGCTGGTGTTTTTCTTTTGGCTCACTGCATGCTATAGCTAAACTGTACCTCTCAGTTGGCATTTTTAGTAACCCAGGACACATTCCAAGGTCAAGTGAGTCTCCTGCCCCACAGCAAGATTGTGGCAAACAAAGACACCTCCCACTAGGGTGCCAGACTCCCTCGGTGTTTGCTCAGTAACCAAGGACTCAACTTTTGTAGGTGTTCAACTACCACATACTCTTAGCTAGTTTGTGAGCTGCTTGTCTTCAGATATTTCTGCTAACCATCCCTCTGTTACACTAGTTTACCAGCTACACCACAGCCAGGAGCAGCAGCTGCATACCTCTCCCTACCATATGCTCCCCCCCTTAATTGAGCTGCTTACCAGGCAAAACTGACAATGAACTATTCGGCACCAGGATCCAGTTATTACAATAACAGTAAACCAGGAGAAAAGTAGAACATATCCTATCATTGGGCTTCAAAAAATTAAGCTTAAATATAAACAGCTCTTCAGTGTGTAATAGCCTCTATATGTACTTCTCTGAACCAAATAGAGAAACAAAAACAAGTAATGTTAAGACCAATACCTGCTTGCAGGAATTACTGATTGGCTTTCTTTCCTCTTGCACAACTTGGCTTGCGCTAGCCCCACTCTGTTCACCCTCGCTATGCTTGGGATCGCTCTGCTACCCTACCCTACCCCCATTTACACCCATCCCCAGCCTTCTGACCTTTATACTTAACAAGCCACTCCCCTACAACCTCACTCTGTCTAACATACCATTCCCCTCACTCTAACAGACCACTGCCCTGCTACTACAGTCTTACTCCCAATTCGTAACTAACTAGCCACTCCCCTATCCACCCTCTGGCAACTTCATAGGTGAGCTTCTATCTCACTGCTAACCCAACTAAACCCTTTCCCTCTTCCTTTCTCACACTTCCACCATATTCTACAATTATTCTGTACCAATCCCCCCACCTAGTCTCCCTATTTTCACATACACCATACATGAACAAAACATTACATAGGATCATAGGAAGTTACTAGGCTAATGGCCATATGGCCGTTACAAGCCTAGCCAAGTTCTACCCTTATTTTCACAATTAGCAGCTAATGCCCATGTCCAAGAGAGACACAGGTGGAACCCCCATGGTGAATTTATGGTACCCACCCAATCATCCCGATTGCTCTTGAAGAGGGCATAGGATCATAGGAAGTTACTAGGCTAAAAGCCACCCTTACAGGGGACACCTGGATTTGAACTGGAGACCTCTTGATCTGCAATCAAATGCTCTACCATTGAGCTATACCCCCATTCTACACATAAAATCCTGCCCCCTCCTGCTATATATCAATACAGGTTCGCTACCTTCTAAGAACAAACTGCTGTCCCTAACATTTATAATAGCTATAACCCTCAGCATTACAGCACATACAACATCCTACCATCATATCAGTTGCCCAAAGCATCAAACAAAATCCTCCACCTGCCAAATCCCTACAAAAGACGAATCAGCTTTTTTACCAATATCTCCATCTATTTATAAACTCTCCAATTTTGACCACACCTCTTTCATAGATCCCCCATACCAAACATACACATTTCCACAAAATACAGCACATTTGTAGCACAATATCTAAAAACTATCATTTATGTAGTACCCCAACTCCTAATCAGTGGCGACGTACACCCAAATCCCGGCCCTACAAACAACAGCAACCACCCCTGTAACCAATCACATAAAATTCTAAAGCCCCTCAGGAATCCAAAAGACTTCCTAATACTTAAAATAAATATAGAAGTATACTGAATAAAATATCTGAGCTCCACACCACTCTGGCCCTTTACTCCCTGGACATAGTTCTTCTCACTGAAACCTCGCTAAAACCACAAAACAATGATAATGATTTTGTTCCCCCCCAGTATAATGTTCTTTGAGAAGACAGGACATCCAAAAGAGGTGGAGGCATTGCGCTACTCTTTAACAATAACCTGACCATAGCCAAATTAGACACCAACCCACCTAAATTCAATAATGCTGAAATAATATTCACTAAACAAAAAGTAAACTCAAGAAAACAACTAAATATTATTGGAACCTATATACCCCCTATCAACAACAGTGCTACAGTAGAATCCATTCTAGACTGGGTGTCCCATAACTTCCTCCAAGAAACAATCTTTCTTGGTGACTTAAATACTGACTGGTCTTCCTGTGACTCACCCCACCTGACCAACCACATCAACTTGCATGGCTTTACTCAGTTAATCAATTCCACTAACTGAGTAGATAAAACATCTAAAAAGGAGTCCATCTTAGACTGGATCCTCACTAATTAGCCATCTCAGTCCTACCTCTCTTGTTCCCTTCCAGACATTCTCAGCGATCATTACCCACCTTTGTAACCAGGCAACAAGCAAATCCAATTAAATCCATCAACCTCCAACAAATCCAATGTACAAAGAACTTCAGAGCCCAGGACTTCATATCTGCACTTAAACAATGTAATTGGAGGCCTCTATCCTCTCTCCTCCAGGATAGTGCTTTTGACTACTTCAACAACACTTTACTTAACATATTAAACCAGCCTGACCCTATCAGAACTGTTAAAACCAAATCCCACTATGCACTCTGGCTTACCAAAGATACCCGACTAGTACTAAAACAACAAGATAAAGCCTGGACCTCAGGGACTCATGACAATAAAATAAAACACAAAATAATAGACAAGCTTACCTGGAATTATGTAACAAAGCCAAAAAACAAATTAGGTCAGACAAAAGGAACCACTATGTAGACATTCAAGCCAAACACAAAACCAACCCACAAAAGTTCTGGGCTGCCATGAATAAAATCCTGCAGCCAGGTAAAACAAGTGCTCCTCCTCCAAATTTCAATACCACCACCAGTAATATTGCCACCCAGTTCAATGAATATTTCATCAAATCCATTTTAGCCCTCACTAATAATAACTCCACCACTACAAAGCCAAAACTAACGTCCTCACCTGTAGATCACAACAGTTTCTCCATACAACCTACCCCTACTAGCACAATACATAAATACCTGAGTAAACCTAAACCCACAACCCTGGCTGCTGATAACTTACTGGCAGAATACCTCACGATCACAGCCGCAGTCATCTCATATTCCATCTCCCTTCTAATCAATCACTCATTATCAGAACAAGTACCTTCTATGTAGAAAATAACAGACATAATCCCACTTCATAAAGGTAGTAACTCAGTAGAAATAGCTAATTACTGCCCAATTGCCATACTATACCCCCTGTCTAAGATACTTGAAATATGCGTACATTCCCATATAATGAACTATCTCCTTCTAACACACTGCTGTCCAACACCCAACACGGATTCCATCCTGATCATAGTACTTTGACAGCCCTGATCAGTTTTACCAATACTGTAAATCAATACCATAACAATGGCAACCTTGTCTCCACTGTCTCTCTAGATTTCTCCAAGGCCTTTGATATGGTCTCCCATCCCAAATCCCTTACCACCCTCTCTGATCTTAATCTAAGCTACTCCACTCTAGCCTGGTTTCAAGACTATCTATCCAAATACCAACAGGCAGTAAAATGAGAAAACTCCCTGTCTCCCAACCTACCTGTCTCCTTAGGGGTACCCCAAGGATTCATCCTTGGTCCCCTCTTTTTCAACATATTTACCAACCAACTTCACAAATCTACCCAACATGCCACACTAGACCAATATGCTGATGATTCCACCATCAGCCCCATCACTCCCTCAGCTCCAGAAATTGACAAAATAATCCTTTACTACCATCAAAACCTGCCCACTCTCAGCTAATACTCAATCCCAAAAATCCCATATGAGCCCCAGACCTCATAACTCCATTCACCATATATTCAGCTAATAACGTTCCTATCACACCAGTCCATAACACTAAACTACTAGGAGTTGTCATTAATCAGAATATGAAATTTGATATCCATATTGCACAGACAATATGGATATCAGGGGGGTGTACTTTATCAAAATGAATTATGCCCTACTATCGGTTAAACTGCCTCTCTTCAACAAGATGCTATTATTTTCATGTTTGTTAAAATCCACAACATAGCTCTTAACCTCTTAACTCAAAACATCTGGAAAAAGCCAAAAATAATGGGGGAACAAGGCCTCAAAAATAGGGACACATTTTAAATATTGGTTTTAGAAAGTTGCTAGAATAAAACTATCTTACTATATATACTATATATATATATATATATATATATATATATATATATATATATATATATACTATATACTATATCTTACTATATATATATATATATATATACTATATACTATATCTTACTATATACTTACAAATAACTCTAATACTAGCTTTACCCTCCAAACAGTTTCCACCACTTCAATCAAAAGCATGCTCTCCAAACTAAAAACCTCATCAACAGCAGCCGACCTACTCCCCAGCTATTTCTTGAAACTTACAGCAGATGCTATTGCTATCCCAGTCTCCACTCTCATAAACAGATCAATTGTTGAAAACTATGTGCCCAAACTCTGGAAAATATCCTATGTTACACCCATACATAAAGGCGGGACCTCCACTGAACTTAATAACTACAGACCCATTGCTTTACTCTCCCCTGGCCAAAATCCTAGAAAATGCATCCATACCCAGATGCTAAACTATCTCCTAGACTGCAACATCCTGTCACCTACTCAGCATGGTTTCAGACCTGCCCATAGTACCACTACAGCTCTCCTCTGCTTCACAGACACAGTAAACCGTCTCAAAATGAAGGCCTGCAAGTGTCAACTCTTTTTGGATATGTCCAAAGCATTTGACACAGTCTCGCACCAAATCCTGCTAAACAAACTAAACCAATATCATCTATCTAATTCCACTCTTACCTGGTTCCAAAGCTACTTAACTGACAGGTACCAAGCTGTGAAATGGGAAAATTCTCTCTCTCCTCAGCTGCCCATAACTATAGGAGTCCCACAGGGTTCTATCTTAGGACCACTACTATTCACAGTCTTCACAAATGACCTCCACACCTCCACACAGCATGCATCTATAATTCAGTATGCAGATGACACTACCTTAATCTGTGCTGCACAAAACATTCCCACCCTCCTGCAAACAACTCAACTAGCATTCTCTGACGTTGAAAACTACCTTACCAAAGCCCAACTTATCCTCAATCCAAAGAAAACTCAGCTTATGGTTATAACCAGTTCTAACAAAAACACTAACAGTCAATTCACTATCTACTCCACAAATGCTACTCCAATTGCTCCGGTGGCACAGGCTAAGCTATTGGGAATAACCATAGACTCCCACCTAAAATTTGATAGTCATCTGAACTTAACTATTAAAAAAGTACATGCCAAACTGGGGTCACTCTACCGTATCAAACCATTTCTTGCCAACAACACAAGATCAGCCATTGCTCGCTCCCAACTTCTATCCACCCTACTCTATGCATCTCCCATTCTGACTAATCTCAACAAAACTGAACTAAGCAAAATGGAAGCTTGCTATAACAGAATTGCCCGTTTTGCTGCAAATTGCTCATATAGAACTCATCACTGTACTGCTTTGAGACAGCTCCACTGGCTTGAACTGCCCAACCTCCTAACCTACAATCAGCTCTGCCTCTGTCATTCTATCTATTACCTCCCCAATAAGTGTCCTGCCCTCAAAAACCTAGTACAACATCACTCAGCCAAAAGGCCTCTTAGATCATCAAGCAAACTACTACTAGAAGTCACCAGCAGCTACAAAAGCTTTGGAGATGCACTATATAGTAGTTCGGTGGCTAAAAAATGGAACTCTGTCCCTACTAGCATTCAAAACACATCATCCAAAGCCTCCTTTAAAGACCTCATCAGGCAACATCTCAAGCAAAGTTGGCAGTGCCATGATTGCTCCCCAGGCTAGTGAAAGCGGATAACATATGCATACTAAATCTAGAGCAATTGATAATAGTTTTTCAATCTTACTCACAAACACTGGCTAATCTACAATGTATGTACTGTACCTGTGTACTATGTATGTATTCTACCTACATTCCAAAGTTCAGCTGTACACCACAAATCTATTACTTACCTTTATTTTTAAAATTAATATCTTTTTTGATTGTTCTCTCCACTGTAACTGTTTGTGCCATACCACTGTAAAACATGTCTCTTGTAATTTGTGTGTATACTGATTATGTCTGAATAACTAAATGTGTCTGTAATTTTTCTTTGTGGAGCTTTTCTCCCCGGGCCTCTGCTGAAAAAGGGCCTTTTCGGCTCAGTCAGACACCCCCGGTTAACAAATGTAAAATAAAAATAAAAATAAAATAAATTGTGTTACCATGCATTTTCTGAAAGATATAAAGTCTTAAAATCAAAATAATGTCATTATTTAGTGAATTCAGTCCTCACTGATTTACCACAAAAATCCAGAAAAATCATAAATTCTATGAGCAACAGACCAAAAATATGAGGCAAAAATCTGGACATTCTGTGAAAATCTGTACAGTTGAGAGGTATGCTCCATAGTCATCAATGTAGCACTTGGAGCTGTAGTGTCCACTGTTGAGGACACACTGTCATGGATCACAGCCAATGTCCACCTGGAAAAAAATCATACTAGTATTAATTAGACTTTATACACTAAAGGATAATTGACATTCCAAAACATGCACTCTAATTGGACAACACAGTCAGGATGGCCATCGTAAATTGAAGATATCCTAATCAAAAGAGGTCCAGATGATCAGCTATTGTTGAGTGGCTGGACTTTCAATTAGGAAATGCTAAAAAAAAGATATCTTGAAATGTTTTAGGATGGACAAAGCAAGATATGAGAAAAAAATCAGGACATTCTGAAAAACTCTGGATAAATGAAGGGTTTTGTCCTTGTGGTCAAGCCACACTAACTGTGGAGTGATCTTGTGATACCTGCACCCAATCATGGGTTATTGCTAAGGTAACAAATGGCCAGTTCTCCTAGTCATTCGTTATTCTTTTTAGCTTTGCATGTCATCCTAATGACGAGAGTAAATACGTTCTCAAGACAAAGGACCCCAAACTAATTGCTCACACTGACCCTGATAAAATGTGTCAGTCTGTCAGTTAGCGCAGAATATTAAACTATGGTCTGGTAATGCACTACTTTCTCTAGCTCTTGGTTTGAATCCTTCAGCCTCCAATTGCCTGCTTAGTGACTCCGAGCTCCAAATAATGCTCTTAGGTGGCCCCTGAAAAAGCATACCTGTCCCATGTGCTTACCTAGTAAATAAATGAAAAAAAAGACATAATGGGATAATGTTAGATTCCATAACTGATCACAATCTTTTATTTTCTATATAGAACCATAAAACAGTGAGCAAAATCTTTCAGTACAACACAGATAGGAAGAAAAAATGAATTTTATCACTAACACCTTTATAGCTAATCTCAGAAAAAGTTAGTATCTTTAAAAACAAAGTCCATTACTTTATTTAAACCTTACTCAATACTCTAGGCACACTTCACTGTATCCATCCATCCATCCATCCATCCTCAGCCCCTTTTCCCATTTTACACATGGGGTTGGGGTGTCACTTCAACGGTGACAATCATCTTGAGCCAAGGTTTACACCTCCAGGTGGCTAGCCCTGCCACAGTAGTTCATCCGTACCACTCACTTGCACATACACTCACACCTATGTCTAATTTAGAATGTCCAATTCACCTACTGCATGTCTTTGGAATGTAGGAGGAAACTGGAGCACCCCAAGGAAACCCATGCAACCTCAGGGAGGACATGCAGACTTCACACAGAAGACACCCCAGCTGAGATTTGAACCAGAGAACTCCTTGCTGTTCAACAGTGACAGTCATCTTGAGCCAAGGTTTACACCTCCGGGTGGCTAGCCCTGCCGCTGTAGTTCATCCATACCACTCACTCACGCACACACACTAACACCTATGTCCAATCTAGAATGTCCAATCCACCTACTGCATGTCTTTGGAATGTTGGAATGTGGGAGGAAACTAGAGCACCCAGACGAAACCCATGCAACCACAGGGAGGACATGCAGACTCCACACAGTAGGCACCCCAGCTGAGAACTGAACTGAAGAACTGCTTGCTGTGAGCTGACAATACTAACCGCTGCATCACCAAGCTATACATACATATATACATACTTAGCTTTTATATTTATGAATCTCATTTCACTGAAAGCTAACAATATAAAACCAAAAGTAGCTGAGGGGGCTATGCCCCCCCCAACTATATATACTAACTCCAGGATCGCACTACAGTGGGGAAAAGGGCATATACGTTTTATTTGCCCACCAGTACTTGCATTCACTGAAATGTGATTCAGTGAAATGAGTTTTCAGTGATTTGAGCTTTCAGAGATTTGGTGTGAGTGTTTTGAAATTCAGTGAAATGAGTTTTCAGTGAATCAAAGTAGACCCATACATATATATATATATATATATATATATATATATATATATATATGTGTGTGTGTGTGTACCACATAGGCTCATTGGATCGACAAATGCTTTTCATGATAACCCTGGAGCAATGTCTGGTTAAGTGACTTGCTCAAGGTCACACAGTAGGCAAATGAGGGCTGAGGGAATCAAACCCTCTACTACCAGAACTACAGCTCACAGTTTTAACCTTCTGTGTAACTGCCAGCCTATATGTGCATATCAAAATTCTGACAGTTCAAAGCGCGTGCACACACACACACACGCACGCACGCACGCACACACACACACACACACACACACACACATCGCTATCTACATGTATATCTATATCTGTATGAAATTAGTTGCAACAGTCAATTCAGCATAACAGCAACATGCTTTATGTTGATATTGTAACATCACATTGTATAAGATCAGTACCTTTTGCACACCTCAGAACATGCATTTCTACCAACAGTGTTTTTGCAGGGCCCCCTACACCTCCCATCCTTCCATATATATTAAAGCCTTCTGGACTAGTAACTCTCAGTTAGTAAAATTAGAAGTTAAAAATGTCCTCCCCATTTTAATAAATAGTTTTCTAATTGACCACATACTACCTAAAAGATGGACAGTCCTTCCCAGCAGTAGTCTTGAATTTTCTAGCTCTGACTCCTTCTCTGCCCTACCCACAGACATCAGTAAGACCTCTTGAGTAAGCTAAAAGAAAATCCCTTGTTAGTGATAACCTCCCTCATGAATTCTTTGCATAGCAATGCATGCCATTTCCTGCTCAGTATACATCTCAGTCAAACTTATCCCTCAGAAAAAATGAAGGCATAATTCATTGCCCTCCTACACAATGATGGACGCTTTCTTAAACTGGTCAGCTGTAGTTCAATTACTCTATTCTACATTCTTTCCAAATTATTAGAAAGATCTGTGCAGAAATATCGTAAAAACTTCAGATAGTATATACTCATCAGACACAGCCCAGAGAAACTTCATCTCTCATCTTATCTTCTTCTTCAGGGACTCATACCTTGGTCTTAACCGTAGTACCTTAAATAGCTAAAAAGTTACCTCTGCTATGGAGTGCATCATCATGGACCTGATTAACAAAGATATAGTAAATCTCCAAACTCTAGACCCCACGCAGTTTGACTTTGTGAAAGGGAAATCATCCCTGCTTAATCTGGTTGACTTCTTTGAGTCAGTCGCCAGGGCTGTGGATGAAGGTAAGGCAGTACATGCAGCCTACCTCGATCTGGCCAAGGCCTTTGATGCCATTCCTCACTAGGGAATTATTGATTAAATTCACCAAACTAGGTATCAACCCCTATATCACTAGGTGGGTTGAAAATTGGCTCACAGAACACACAGTGTGAAAGTAGCGGACTCCAAGTCAGACTGCCAACCAGTCAAGAGTGGAGTCCCACAGGGATTGGTCCTGTATCCTGTCCTGTTCAGCATCTACTTCTCAGATGTCCAGGCCAACACAAAGGGGCTCTGGCTGACCAAGTTCACAGAAGACTGCAAATTGGGAGCCCTTATTAACTCCCCAAGTGATGCAATCATCCTACAGAAAGGCATCAGCGAGACCAGTGACTGGTGTCAAAACCACGGGCTTAAGCTTAACGCCAAAAAGTGCATCATCATCCCCTTTGGTAAAAACTCAGTTCAAACTAATTACCACATCGATGGGAGCCCACTGAACACTGAAGGTGTTATAAGATATCTGGGGATGCAGGTTGATAGCAACCTCTCCTTCGACCACCACATTGGCACTGTGGTCAGAAGGTCCTTCTATGTGGCACATCTCATTATCAAGGGTTTTGCATCCAGGAAGAAAGAGGTCATCGTCTCTCTCTCTCTCTCTACTCTTCCCTCATTAGACCAGTTATCGAGTATAATGCCCCATTTGGCATGTACCTCACTAGACACCTGCAACAGCTGGAGCGGCCACAGAAGTACCTCACGAAGAGGATCCTAGGCATTAAGCACATGCCCTACATGGACAGACTATTTTCTGTCTCATATTGCCTACTTAGAGGCAAGCTCTGCTTGACTTACAAAGCCATGTCTGACCCAGCTCTGTTAGAAATGTTTCATCTAAAGAAATCCTAATCCCTCCACACCACACACTCCAGAGACCTCAACCTCATTACCACAATCAACAGAACATGCTGGAGGGACAGGTTCCTCACACAGAGACTGCCCATGCTATGGAACAGACTTTCCATACATGTCAAGCAGAGCACCTCGCTGTCCCTCTTTAAGAGAAATCTTGATGAGTCGATGGAAAATAGAAAGCTCATCCTGGGGATCACTCCAGTGGCTCTAGTTGATAGAGGCACTGGGAACTAACATCGGACGGCATGATTCCTGAGTACTTCTATGACCTAGGCTTGTAAAGGCTCCAGGACCATTAGCCTAGTACACACCTATGAACCTATTATGTTATATTTGATCTGTTGGACAGATAGTCTCTCAACACCCAAACCCATGGCAGTAGGAGTCCCCAAGTCTCTATATTAAGCCATTTCCTGTTCAATATAGTCATCAATGACATGTACACATCCATTTACTCAACCCATCTCATTAAAAATGCTAATGATTTTGTGATTAAATATCTAATGCATCTGTGTAGTAATGATCAGTGATTAACCAACTCTGTACTGCTAATAAATGTTACTAAAACAACAAGCTATTCTTTTCACAAATTCATCAGTACATAATTCCACAAAATGTCCTGAATTTTTAAAGTAAATGTCTCTCTCACTGATGTAGTAGAAAATACCAGAATACTTGGGATGACTACTGATCACAGCCTAAAATTTGATTGATGCATCCAGAAAATGCATAGAAAATTAAGCACAAATTTGGCCTCCTATGCAGAGTAAGTCCTTTTATTTATTTATTTATTTATTTGCAGTTGGTTTACCAGGATAGTCCATTAGGCCTAGAAGAACCCATTTTCAATGGAGTCCTGGGGAGAAAAGCTCCAAAAACAAAATAATAATTACAAACAAAAATTACAATCAAAGCTTTTATTATAGTGAGTACAAACGTACTAGTAAAAACATTGCATTTAAGCATACAATTTCTAAAGCAAAAATGACAATCAAAGTTTTGGTTATACCAATTACAGATAAAATATTTCATTTAACAGAGACAATTACTGAGATAAAAAGTGTCAGCATTGTAAATCTTTTGTAGTTGTTTACACATGGATTGGTTCCTGCTAAAAGCATGTATTGAATCGAAGAAGACCGAGATGAAGAGAGGAGAAGAGATTAAGAGGGGTGGGAGCAGGAGCATTCCCACTGAGAAATAAGGTGTGAGTGGAGTGAGCTTTTAAAGTAAGAGAGGTTTGTGGCGGTACGGATGGATGGAGGTAGGGAGTTCCCTTGACGTGTGAGGGCAAATAATATCAGATTTTTGCCTGAAGGATGGGTAGGTTTATGGAGTTCTATTAGGTTTAGATTGTTAGATCTTAATAGTCTTTCAGGGAGGTGCATTTTGAAGGTTGGGGATAGGGAGGGATGGAGGAAGAGGGTGAAAATGAGTTTATGGGCATGAGTGAGTTGAATATAGGAGAGATAACTGGGCAGCTCTAGCCAATTTAATTTAGGAAGGGCTACATAGTGATGGGTAGAAGACTTTTGGCTTGTGCCAAACTTTGAAATTTTGTAATATCAAGAGGAGAGTTTTGTCTTAAGAGAGGATTGTAGGTTTGTTAGAAGTGCAGCACCATAAAGAAGAGAAGGGATGAGATATGTGGTACAGAGAATGAACTTAGTAGAAGGAGTAAGGTAGCGATTGTAGTGGCAAAGCATGGCAAGTTTTTGGTGGGTTTTTTGATATTTATTTGTAGGTGAGAGTTGAATTTGAGCTGGTCATCAATGTGGACACCTAGTAATTTAACCTCAGATACTAATTCGAGAGATTTATTATTTTGGCTTTTGATGGAAAATGAATGTTTGTCAATAATGGTTGTTTTTGTAGGGGTAAATAACATTAGTTTGGTTTTGGGGCATTGAGTGCTAGGTGATTATCTAACATCCACTGTTCAGTGGCAGAGAAAGCTTTTTGTGTGAGCTTTATGAATGTGAGGATGGAGGTGGCAGAACAGATTATAGCTGAATCGTCGGCATATTGGATAGGTTTTGCATTAGGGATTGAGCAATGGAAATCATTTATGAATATATTGAAGAGGAGGAACCCAGTATGGAACCCTGGGGGACTCTAGTGGGGGTAACAAGGAAGGAGGAGGTAGGTTTTTCCATTTGACTGCTTGATGTCTATTTGAGAGATAATTATTGAACCAATTGAGAGTGGAAAGGGATAGGTTTAGATTAGAGAGTTTAGCTAGGAGAAGGTTGTGAGATATTGTATTGAAGGCCTTAGAGAGGTCAAGTAGGAGGGTGGATACTGTGCAGCCAGAGTTACGGGCTTTGTTAACAATTTCTAAGAAGGAAAGAAGGACAGTGGTAGTACTGTGGCCGGGTCTAAATCCATGCTGTGTTGGAGTAAGTAAGTGATTGTCGGTAAGGTAGGGTAGGGAAGAATTTGTAGATGGATACATTTTTCAAGGAGTTTAGAGATGGGGGATAGGATGGTAATAGGGCAGAAGTTTGTAATATTATTATTGTTACCCCTTTATGCAGGGGTATGATGAAGGTCTTTTTCCATAGTTGGGGTACATGACCTTCTTGGATAGAACAGTTGATTAATATACTGATAGGTTAGGCAATGGCTTCAGCGGCTATAGTTAGAAAGTGTGACAGTATGTTATCAGGGACATTGGAGCATGGTTTTTAGTTTTTGGAGAAGTTTATTTATGGAAGATATGGGTATGGGTTTTATGGAGAAAGGAAAGGGTTGGGAGGTGGAGGTATTAGAGAGTAATCGTGAAAGTGAGGCCAGAGGAGGGGATGTGGAAGTAGGGGGTGTAGTGTTAGTAGAGAAGGAGGAGGTTAGTTTCTTTCCTGACTGAAAAGTCTCAGATAGTAGCTACTCATTCCTCTTCTGAGTTTCTTATATACCACTCCATTCCCCACCATTGTACTAGCTATCCAGCTCATAGAGATTGATCAATGTTGTAAAAAAATTGCCAAATTTTCCCTAAAACCTCTCAACTGATAAATCATTGCTTTGTACTTCATATTCTTAACTATCTGGATTTTCCACACTTTCTCATTTATTGAAATGGCCCATTATATCTTTTCCGTTTCACACTAGTGCCCAGCTACTCAAACACTAGTAAAATGGCTCACCCCTCAGAGATAGATAAAGAGAGGGGAGGGATAAAGTCCCACTCACAGAAATTTGCCACTACCCTAAAAGCTATTTTGCACCATGGTGACTCCATCTGTATAGTATTTTTTTCTCACATAACTTTTTATTGATTTTTCCAAAGGACAATGAAACAATATGACATGACAATGCAATTAAGAAAAGGTTAACTACAAAGTGAAAAAGGTATGTCATGAATATATACATTTATACTATAGTCCTCTTATATGACATAGGTTGTAAAAAGGGGGAGAAACAAAAAGAGGGAACTATGTACAAGATTATCAAACATATATATGCAAGAAAAGATTGCATAAAGGTTATATAGAAGGTGCTACTGTGATTTCTATAGAAAGGAACCAAATAATTCTGTAATAAAAACATAGACATAAAAGGAGGTAATTCAGAATATCCAGGTTAAAAACGAAAGCATCTTAAGTAATAGATCATACAATTTCTAGTCGCCCTGAAAAATATCAAAAATTATTTTCCAGATTTTCTGGTAGTATACTCACTTATTAGGGTTATTAATGAAAAATTTCTGTGAAGATATGTATTTTATCGCTAAACTCTTGAGGCCGCACCAAGACAGCTTAGTGCGATCTAACCAGTTCTTGGTTATATAGAATTTGGTCAATAAGCATAGAGTGATGAGTACATGAAACTTTAGTTTAGGTAACCTAAGGTCAGTAATGTGCAGGATCGCTAGTTCCCATGATAGGGTCGATTTTTGATAACCCATCTTTTCTAGTCTAACTTTAACAGAGCACCAAACTTTATATGTGTGACTACAGGACCAGAGAATGTGTAGCAAGTCCACTTGAGGAAAAGGAGCAGCAAGGACATGACGGGGATGTATTGGAATTGAATTTATTTAAAATATATGGGGTAAAATAAGTATTATTATTTATCATTAATTGAGTATAAATCAACTTCTTAAAGGGAGAAAACTTAAGGGTTGATTCTATTGCTCTGAGTTTTTGGTCTTTACTGAGATTACTATTCTGTTGATCCAAGTAGTTGGAAAAAAGTACTACATTCTGATGCTTAGAGGCCATCAATAGTTTATAAGTGTTAGATATCATGTTTTTACTTTTAAATAGGCTTTTTATGATTTCCATAGCAGCAGAAACATTATTTCCAATATTGGGTTCTTCTAATGCTACCGTTGTTAGGAGTTCTCTGATTTGATGAAGAATGACATTGTACTTCTGATCAAGTTTTAGTTCATCCTTAAGTTCACTTAGTGATTTCTCCTTATGTCTGTATATATCCCATACAGTATAATCTCTTATTAAGGGGTAATGAAGTAAACTAATCATTTTGTTGTTTAACCTAATATTAGGGTACATATGGACTGGTTGTAATAAGTGAAGGTTATTCTCTAACTCCATAAACTTTATTAAATTTTGGAAGTCCTTAACCCTTTGCTTCATGATTCTGTTAATGGGAAATGTATTCAAGCTTTTAGGTGTTTTGAAAGGTAAGGCTATAGGGTTAAAATTGGTACTGATTACGTGACTATGCCAGTGTTTGGTCCATTGAGGGTACCATACTTTATCAGCTTGAGTGAACGTTGAGATTCGTATAACCCTGCTTGCACATATTATCAAGTAATAAAGACGAAAGTCAGGCTAGCTTAGACCACCTTTTAGTTTAGGATAGCATAGTTTCTAATAGCTTATTCTAGTTGCTTTTGGGAACCATATGAACTTAGCCAGCTCTTTATTAGTCTTTTGAAAGAAAATATTAAGAATAATTAGATTTAAAGTATCGAATTGATATAGTAACTTAGGTAGGACATTCATCCGTATAATTGCAGTTTTGGACAGGGGAGATAAATTAAGTTGTTGCCATCTGTGCAAGTCCTGTAAGATACCTGTCCATACTTTCATGAGATTATTCTGGTAGATAGACTGAGAAGTATGGTCAAAATGTATACCCAGATACTTAAGGGAGTAGTTAATTTTGAAAGGGGATTCTGCGAACAAATATTCTTTATGACCTGACAGGTTTATGTGGAAAATCAGTGATTCTTTGGATTTATTAAATAGTTTGAAACATTAGAAAAGGAGTCTACTGTATCGGCTAATCTCCTGATGTCTGAGATGGGGCATTCAAAAGAGATATTTAAATCGTCTGCATAAGCCAATAAGCTTGTCTTGACATTTAAAGTTTTGGGGATGGAATGAAATGTAATTTGGGATACTGAGAGAAGTAGCGGCTCGAGGTAAAGGTTAAAAAGATATGGCAACAAGGGACATCCCTACCTAGTTCCATTCACTATTTGGGTGGGCTTAGATAAGGTCTTATTAATATACAGATAGGTATAAGTTTTACTGTACAGGTTTTCAATAATATTGATAAGACTTTTAGGGATCTTGAAGTAAGACATGGTAGTGAATAAGAATTTCCAATTTACCCTATCAAATGTTTTGCAGGCATCAAGTATTAGCCCATATTTATGGCTATAGTTTTTCCTGTTAAGATGCACCATAGTGTCTAATGTTAGAGTATTGTCCCAAGTCTGTCTATTTATCATGAAACCTGTTTGCTCCGGAGAGATTATATGAGGCATAATTGGTTTCATTCTTTCAGCTAAAATTGATGAGAGAATTTTAATATCTACATTTAATAGGGATATGGGTCTGTAGATATGTGGGTTAGACTTATATAAGGGGTTTTTAGGTATGAAAATTGTTTTGGAATTATTAAGATGATAGTCAGATATTCCATAAATTTTGAAGTGGTTGTATACTTTCAGTAATATGGGTGATATGGTAACGATAAAAGTTTTATACAGTTCTGAGGTGTATCCATCCAGGCTGGGTGCTTTCCCTTTTTTCAGTCTTCCTATGGTATCAGTCACTTCTTGTAAAGCAAGGGGGGCATCTAGGAATTCCACATACTATTTACTTAATTTAGGGAATGCTCCATCTGTATAGTATATATTGCCAAACTCTGGAAACACTGAGCCTTATTTCACCAGGCACATATCACATCCCATCCCAATCAGTTTAAGTCTTACTTAAACACTTACAAAGTATATGAAGTTAGAGATGCTTAGATGAAATACTATAATGTTTTGCAACTCTTTAGCTAGAGTTGTACAGCTACTTCCTAAATACTTCTAACTTGCATAGAGTTGTTCCTCTTCTCTTTTCCCTGTATAACTACCTCTTCCCCTCATCCTTTTTCCTAAATCCTCCCCTTTTCCAAGCTCCTTGTTCTGCCTGCAACCATCAAATTAATAATTCGGGAAGGGCACTAACTGT
>NC_056737.1:998644463-998674463 GCF_019279795.1 Protopterus annectens | reverse complement strand
ATGACTATGTTTTCACAAAAGCCATCAAACCCCCCCCCAAAAAAAACAGATGCTCTCAGCACTTCTGTAACTAACAGGAGGAAAAACAAAAGAAAGCAAACGCTTGTTTATAATGACCAGGCTGCATTATAGGTCTCAAACACGTTCTGAGTAGAGGACAAAGAGACTGAAGTACAAAATCACATCAGTGTAACAGTCGCAATGATGCCATTTGGGAGGGGGTATAAAATAATAAAACAACAGGAAACACAGAATGATTATTTTGTACTTCTTGTGGAGAAGATCAATATATAATTAAATATACATATATCTATATCTAATATGTATATATATATATAAGTTTTTGAGTGACATTTTTATTAAGGATTGGGTGTTCAGACGTATCTAGGACTTCAGTTTGTCCTGACATTCTTCTGGCTTCAGTGCATCATCATTAGTGATTTTATAAACTCTGGAATTCTTCCATTTTTTTATTTTTTTACTTCTGTAAATATATCCAAAAATATAACTTTCTGTAATCCTCACCTTCCTTTTCTAAATCTTACCAATGTAGAAAGTTAGATTATGGCCCTCATGGGCTTGGAGGTGCAAACTATAAGACGGTTATTTATTGCACTTGATTTCAGCCTAAACTGGGAGTAGAAGCAGCAGGGCCTAATTCAGACGTGGGTCTGCAGCTCCAGCTCCATCAGCCAGCTTAAATAAAAAGAAAAAAAAAGAAAACGGCTTCAGAAAGCTACCAGTAGTTTAAAGGTGCATAAACAGCTTTTCGTTTAATAAAATCAAACTTCTTCAGTTGCATCCAGAAGTAACCATTGAATTCCAGACCATGGAGCTGTGAGACAGAGACATTAAGCTCTGAGCCATCATGCTCCCTTGCTGCATAGGTACTTTTGACCCTGATGGTTTCTCCAAATGTTGTGCCGTTTCTCTTTCCTCCATCCTCAGCTTTACATTGTTAGTACTGTTGCATAGCAATTATTGAACTCTGTCACTGTAACAATAAAACTGTGACGTTGTATTTGTCTCCAACCAATTTCCCTTAATGATGTCAAGTGTTTTCTTCCTTCAAATCCTTTAATGCACCATTTTGGTTTGCAAAGACATGACCAGTAGGCTGGCTTCCTCTAGTGTTATACTATTTCACAAGACTTGCAGTCTGATACTCCCTGTAACTTTGTCATTCGTTTCTCTCATCTTCTTCATCATGCTGTTTTCCTGCATTTTTACTCTTCATCATCAGCCGTATCCCTTACAATTATCACTCAGCAGGGCATCCATCTTCCTCTTCCTCTCCCTTTTTTGAACTCTGCTGTCTCCATTCTCAGTCTGTCCCATATCACCACAGTACTAGAACATTTTCTGTCCTTACCCAAGCATCCTTAATCAAAGTCCAAATTGTCCACATCACCTTTTCTCCCAAAGCCCTGGATTCGGTCTGCACCCTTTAAACTCCCATCTCTTTCTTGTAAACATTTTTGTAATTAGTATATGATCCGTGAAAGGGAACATTTTTTGATATGCCGCTCAGCCATCTCCTTACTATTACCTATAAATAGAAGTAGTCCAGTCTAAACTTCAGGCCCCACTTGGATTGGATTTAAATATATCCACTTGTCTGTGTGACTTCAGCATAGTATCACTATCCTGGCCTGCGTACTATGTGCAGGCAAACATACTCCTTACACAGCATTGCCTTGCCATCACATAGTGATATTGGCTTATTTTTGATAGTAGGAGCTCTCACAGCAGCAGATTCCTCTCATTACCATATTATTGTAAAGACCCCCTGGTCCACTTTCATGCCTGTTGTGTGAAATAATGTTATGAATCACTCTCCTGGTATGACAGTGGGTCATAGTACACCTATGACAGGTAGAGTGACATCACTAAATACCTGCATGTCACACTTAGTAAGATGCTGTGTACCTCACTGAGTTGCATATTGTGGGTGCCCTGTGTAGTGCTGATGTGCTGGGCAACACTCCCACCCCCATCACAAGCACTGGAATGCCTAATGGAATGCAAAGGCCTATGTATTCCAATGCTCTTTTCAAGAAAATGGCACATGTGCTGTATGCCTCCATGACAAATTGATATTCATGTCTTTGAATCGGGTCTATGTCAGATGATCAAGTTTTCAAAAACTAGAATATTAAAAAAAGCACAAAAAAACCCCCTACCTAAAAAATCTACCTTTATTTATGTTTTTACATGGAGTCGAGCTCCCCTGTACCCCCCACCCCCCTGCAAATTATATATATCAGCTTTGAAATTGCACATCAGTGAGGAAAAGGGTAAATTTCCCAGTCATCACTGTACAGCGATCTCCATTCAAAAGCTTTGAGTTTTCAAAAACACAAGCATATGGTCTCAACCATATCAATTTTGAGTTTCTGAAAACTCGATCAACTGATAGGGACTTTTTGAATCATGGTACTTCACAGTGGTATACTACAGCAAATGTTTATGGTGCTCATTCTCAACAGTGCACTATATGTATGAATTCAAGTGTTTGCCTAACTTCATTATGTCTCCACTACCGACTTTTTTTCCATTGCTCACTTAATTTTTCACTCTTTCCCCTTTAATAACAATCAGTTTAAATGTGCTTTTATATATAATTCCACTTTATTGTAATTATGTTCTAAAACTTAAACTTAAGGAATGGAGAATGATGAATGATGCAAAAGTAGGGAATGTACATGTGAAGTTCATAGGTTCTTAACAAGCTTATGGCCAAAAGAGACAATTTAGAAGCCTGGCCACTTCACCCAGTACTAGTGAGAAGCTAGAAGTGCCCCCCCCCCCCCCCATTAAGAAGACTTTATCCACATATTTCAGGTGATAATTTGCAATCACCCATCCAGTCCAGAAGACTGACTTTAGAGGTTGCTAGGGAGGTACTCTAGAAGAGTTGAACATTATTACAAACTGAATGTTGTGGAAACAAAACCTAAAATCTGGATACCTGTGACACTTTGTTATTGGAATTTAAACAATACTGAGGGGTAGACTGGATGAACAGTGTTGCTCAGGTTTGATAACTATGTATTTGGAGGATAGAAAATATCTTGGTCAATGTTCAAGTATTGTTTCATTCTGTTAATGTACCTCAAACGTTTCTGTATACAAGTTATAAAGCTGTTGAATTTATTTATGTTATTGTTTTGCATGTTCTTGTGTTGTAAAAATAAATTTGGCATCATAATGTTTCCATTACACAGAGCAGGACTGATAAGTGTTTTCATTTCTTGATCTGATTTTAAATTAATTTTAACATTCTGTACCTAATTTAGCTTAAGTCTTTAAGCCTATAATAATAATTCCAGTCCACAGCTCCACTGCATTTTGCTGTTTGTTGGTATTAAACCCTAGTTTAATTTTTATGTTACTGAGTGTATGTCAGGCTAGTTCAGGACTTGTCTTTGCATTAAGCCGGTTCCACATCAATCAGCTCAGAGCTAAGGGTCTAAGTGTCTATTTGTTTTTCCCTCCTACACACCCTGTTGTAGTTGTGTTATTAAACCCAATGTATCTGTTATTGCCCGCCCCTTATGATAATTTGATAACATAATTCTCTTCCTCCCCCTGTTTATTAGCTGTTGACAATAAGCATAGAAGTATCATTTTGGAAAGGCCCTCCCCTTAAACTACTCACTGGATAAAAGATCTTCAATAAAATTGCTTAATATTGAGTCTACTGATACTGCTTGCACCGATTTTAGCATTAAATTAGTGTTTTTTTCTTTTTTTACTATAATTAGTTTACTAGTTCTTGCTGGTGGCAGAAGAAGCTTTCCAGGCTAGTTGTTTTGTGTTGAAATTTGAATACACAGTAGCAAGTCCACCCAAATGTTATCTCAAAACTGAACACCAAGCAGTTATAGTTACCCCTGCCCCTAGAGTCATTCTTGTCAGTATCATGGACACACACTTCCCCAGAGCTTCTCTAACCAGCCTGATTGAGATGGAGATCTTGAAACAGTGTAAGAACTGTCTCATGCTATTTGACCATCATCTATTACTCAAACAGCATAACACAGCGTGTAAGAGATATACAAGTATAATACCCTTGGAGGCAAAAATCGCACACACACAGTAAACTCAGACACCAAAACCATCAGCAGTACACCACACATCACACCGCTCCAAGGCCATTGCAATACAAATAATCCATCATATAATGAGGTTCTAAAGATTAAATTGCCTAAACCTCAAAGATCTCCAAAACACAACGCAGGCACAAAGCACACTCAGCAAGTTAAGCCTAGCGCAAGAATTCCCAAACTCACAGATGCTGAGCCAGTAAGGCATCGACCCAACCAAGCATTCTTGTTACAGGTGACTGCATTGTAAGACATACAGATGTGGCTGAGCAAGGAGAGAGCGATGGTTAGTTAGTTTTCTGGTGGCAGAATCCATCAGACACACACACACACACACACACACACACACACACACACACACACACACACACACACACACACACACACACAGACTCACTCTCCAGTATAACTGTGTCATAGCTGGAAATAATCTATCCTATTTCGTTATTTATTTATTATTTATTTATTTACATTTGTTGACCGGGAAAATCTGACTGGGCACAGGTCCTTTTTCAGCAGAGGCATGGGGAGAAAAGCCCCACAATAAAGATAAATTTAAGTACAAGATTACAAGAAGTAGATGTAACTGCATGTGTAAAAATAACAGTAATACAAACATAGTTCAAGATGAATAACATAGTTAAATGAAGGACAGTTGAGTACATAGAGTACACATATAACATCTGCGCCATCTAAGATGGCACGTATTCTGATAATTAGGCTAGCAGAGATTCCACATTAATACAGTAACAACAATTACAGCAGTGATATATTAATAAGATTTCAAGCATCAGAGCTGGCTGTAATCAAAGATAGTTAGTAGGGTGGAAGAGAGGCCGAGGGTGGGTAGAGTAGGAGATGCTAGTGAGAATTGTTACAAGGGCATAACCAGCATTTTTTAGGTGACCTTTAAGTACAGCTTTGAAGTGAGTACATGACGATACAGAGGTAATTCTGGGGGGGGGGGGGTGTTCCATAACTTGGTGATTGAGCTGGAGAAGAGAGCTTCTCCAGCAGAGTTCCGGGTTTTAGTTACCTGTAATTGATTTTTGTTGCTGGAGTGTAGTGTTCTGGTGGTATAATAGGGCTGGAGTAGATTTTGGAGGGATGGGACTTTTAGAGGATGGTTTACTGGCTTGTGTGCAAGTGAGAGTTGGTACCATTAAATGAGGTGAGGGAGTTCTAGCTAGCCAAGTTCAGTAAGTGAGATACAGTGGTGACTACGGTAGGAGGCCCCGGTGGCAAATTTCATGATTTTGTTGTAGCAAGTCTCGAGTTTATTTAGTTTGCTTTGCCTTATGTTGGTAAATATTGGAGAAGTGTAGAGAAGGGTGGAGATAAAGTGGGAATTTGTAGCTGAAATCCTGGCTATTTTGGTGAGAAATTGCTTATTTCTGTATAAAGCTCCTAGTTTTTTGTGGACTTTTTTTATGGTCAAGGAAATGTGAATGTCAAATTTGAGATTATTGTCTTTCTCAACTCTTAGCAATTTGGTGTGATCTGTTGGGGGGGATAATGGTGTTGTTTGCTGTAATATTAAAGTGAGAGTAGGTTTGTGTATGTTTGGTAGGTTGGAAGATGAAGAGTTTAGTTTTGTTTGGACTAAGTACTAACTGGGCATCAGATAGCCAAGTTTCAAGAGAGGAAAAGTCTTCCTGTGTGATCTTTTGCAGTTCAGGTAGGGATTGGGCTGAGCAGATGATGGTAGAGTCATCTGCGCACTTTATGACAGAGGCCTGTTTGGTGGCAGAGTCTAGATTATTGGTGAAAATGGAGAAGAGTAAGGGTCCAAGGATGGATCCTTGGGGAACACCAATTGAGACAGGAGTTGGGGAGATATGTTATTATGCCAAATAATGTATTGCTGGCGGCCAGTCAGGTAGCTCTGAAACCAGTCAGTGACAGATTGAGAAAAGGATAGGTTATTGAGAATAGAGATAAGTTGTTTGTGTGAGACCATGTCAAATACCTTAGATAGGTCTAGGAAAGTTGCAGAGGAGAAATAGCCTTTGTTTTTATGATGAAGGATAGTGTTAGTAAAAGTGAGTAAGGCAGAGGTTGTGCTGTGGTATGGCCGGAAACCATGCTGACTGTGAGATAGGAGGTTATTAGTAAGGAAGTAGTCTAGGACTTGAGAGATAATGCATCTCTCAACTATTTTGGAGAGCGGAGAGAGAATTGCTATGGGCTGGTAACTGGTAAGTTCTGTGGAGGGGCTGCCTTTGTGGAGGTGAATGATGTGGGATATTTTCCATAGTGAAGGGAAAAAAAAAATTGTATCAGTTTGGGAGGGTGGCCTAATGGTTAAGGTGTTTGCCTTACAAACACAAGGTGCAGGGTTTGAGTCTCACAAGGGATAACTGGCTAGGCTTACAATGGCTCGCAAGGGCACTTAGCTTAGTACTAACCTAAGTTCCGATAGTGATTGGTTACTCAGGATTGGGACTGGGTAGGGTAGGGCGTCGGCTGCAATTTTTAGGTATTCACATGGGAGGTTGTTGGCTGCTAGTTTAGTGGGCTTAAGTTTAGACAAAAGTTTTGTTATGTTGGAGGTAGCATTAGGAGAAAAAGAGAAGGCGGGGGCAGATTACTAGGTGTAGGTGTGGGGTGGAGGGGAGGGGGATTGTGTTGTCTAGCTAGTGATAGAACGGTTTGTGTGAAGTGTTTATTGAATAAGGTAGCAATATTTTCAGAGGAGTGGAGAATGTAAGGTGGAGGGGTACTGACTATAGCTGGGTGGAGGATGGAGTTTATGGAGGACCAGAATTGCTTGGGGTTGTATTGGGAGGAGTTAAGGGCAGACTGGTAATATTGGATTTTGTCCTGTTTTATTAACTTTCTGACTCTATTGCACAATTCTAGGAATTTCTGTCTAGCTGAGGGGGTTTTGGTTTTGCACCAGTGATATTAGGCTTTATCTCTGATTTTCATGACTGACCCAGTGGTTTTCTGTAGGCATGGGGAGGTAGTATTGAAAAATTGAACAGCGTCATCTAGGTTGAGGTTCTTTAGTGGAGTTCAGTTACAGTTTTTAAGGGATGAGATGAATGTGAGTGGGTTAAAGTTTACTTTATTACGTATTTGCTGATAGATGATGGGTTTAACCTGATATAGGTGTTTGTTGAGTAGGAATGTTGGGATATGATCACTGAGGCTATCTGGTAGGCAGCCAGCTATATATGACTGGGGGACCTTGATGACTAGTATCCAGTCAAGAGTGCTATGCTTGTTGGAGTTTTTATTTATTCTGCTGGGTGACTGGATGAGTTGGGGGAAACCATGAAGGTTTAGATGGTGGGCTGGATCGTTGTTGCAACAGGATTGCCAGTCATTATTAAAATCACCTAAAATTATGGTCTCTTGGGGAAGATTGTGGTTTGCCCAACTCAGGAGGTTTTCTAGTGGAGGGATATTATGGCCAAGTGGCAAGTAGCATCCTATTATGTCAATGGTTTTGTCTTGGTTTATTTTAAGGTTGATATAAATTATTTCTTCTTTGCCAATTTGGGGGGGGGTGGGGATAAGTGTAGGATCTGAATGTTTAGATGCTGTTTAAACATTAGAGCTACACCACCCCCTTTCTTCTATAACCGATCTACTCTTAGTATATCATAACCAGGAGGGAGAATTTGCTCACTGCTAATGTGAGGTTTGAGCCAGGCTTCTATCAGGATGATAATACCTGGGGAGTATAAGTCTATGTTGGCATAGAGTTTGTGGACTTTATTGGTTATACTTCTGATGTTTAGGCTTAGGAGAAGGAGGTCAGTTGGCTTTCTGTTGGCTGTAATTTGACAGAAGATGTGATTATTATACTGATTATTAGGAGTGGAGGTGGAGATGGAGAGGCCAGGGTTAGGGGTGGATGTCGCCACTGAGGACAAGTTTTGTTATGGCTGAGGACATTAGTTTTATTAATGTGTGGATTAGTTTGTTTTGATGTAGTAGGTGATAGATAATGCGGGGGTGCATTGGGATGGCTATTGTGTTGGTGGGACAGGAGTAGTGAGAGGGTGAGTCATGAATGGTGGTGAGAGTAATAGCGCAGTAGAAGTGGTTGAGTGGGAAAATAATGGTGTTTTGGTAAGATGTAAGGTGTGCAAGGACAGTGCAAGTAATGAGTGTAAGTATGGTATGATGAATCATGTTAGTAGAAGTGGAGGGGTAATAGTAGGATGGTGGTGGGGTCAGAGTTGGGGGTATTGGTGTGATTGGTTGTCAGATTGATGGGAGGGGTTTCTGGTTAAAATAAATGTAGGAGTACTGGGGGTGGGTGGGAATTGGGAGCAGGGAGGGGAGCAGAGTGAGCAGAGTGGGCAAAGACCCTATTTCTTATTCTTAGCAAGGGTTGTGGGCTAGAAAACAATCAGGCAAAGAAAAGTAAACCACTTTGGTGGAAAATCAGTTAGGTTACCCCGTCTTCCACTGACTAATTTCTAATTTTGGCCATGTACAAGCCAGACCAAGTACTTTATTATGGAGAAGCTAAGCTCCGAGTGGTAAATGGGGGGTTGTATTAACAAGGATGAGTAGATACAGGGAGTAGTGGATAACTAAGCAGCTGTCCCTCTTGGCGAAGCGCTTCACTAGTACAGGCAAAAAATAGTTAGTTCAGCAGAAATAGTGAAATAACAGATAAATTATGGGCTATTTCTTACGTTAGTCAAATTAGTCATATAAAGCACATACATACGGTTTCTGAGGCATTTTCAGCTTAGTATGTCCTTGAATTGAATTTAGCCACAGTTCCTGGTGTACAGTCTCGTAGGTAAGATTTGACCGAGTGTTAGGAGTAGGGCAATAGAATCCAGCAGAGAGGTAAAGAAGAAGGTTTGGTTAATAAGGTTTCTGAGGCATATAGGTTATAGACTGGCCTTACCCATCCCACAGTCAATAATTATATATTCACCCTAGTGAAAATAACTGAGGTCAAACTATAGTTATTTTGAGGGGACCAGTGCATGGGATAAAGCATTTTGGAGCTGCTTCTGTTCATTAGTAGTAGAGGGGACAGCCCTGGTGTAAATTTTGTGTTTCTTATCCACAGATCGAAGTTGAACATGAGTATGGACAGAGGCAGCTCCTAAATCCTAAAGGCATGATATCAGTGATTTAAGAAATTAACACTCCGACTTCACTACTTTTTTAGGGTGAAAGCAAGCGGCTGATTCACCTGTCACAAAAAGTCTGGAAGCAGTTTTGTTCTTGCTTTACCTGGAAATTATGCATTTTTGTTAAAGGTAAATGTGTCTCATGTATAATTAATTAAGAATTAACTGTTATACTGAACTAAATAGTGATAGTATTGTCCAGATGAGATGTGAAATGGGTTTTTTAAGTCTGGATACAGGTCTAAGAATTATTCTTAAATCGTCCCATTTGATTTTGGAACATGAACAGAACTAATGTGTATTACTGAAGTAGGTTTACCAAAAAACAAAGTAACAGCTAAATAATAATAAATACTATTTGTTAAACAAGTAAGCCCACAGTTCTTTTTCAGGGGCAACCTGGGAGTAATGTTCGGTTAAGTGACTTTCTCAAGGTCACAGAGTAGGTCAATTAGGGCTGAGGGAATCAAACCCTGTACCATGGGAACTATAGCTCACAATCTTAATCTCTGGGCCAGCTGCCAGTCATATGTCATTAGCCTCATTGTAATTATCCAAAGGTTATAAACAAAGATTTACAAAACTGAAAATGAATATGCTTTACTTACCTTTCACATCTGGAAACATATGTTGAGAAGGGATGAAAGATCTTCCCACACTTTTATAGTTGTTTTTTAACAAGACTCTTGCCTCAACATTTTCCCCTCTATCATTAATAGTTTTATCGTGGACAAAAATGTGTGTGTGAGTCTGTGTGTGTTGGGGGGAGGGGTTATGCACATGTGCTGCATTTCAGACCCTGTCATGATATGTATGTCTTGATTATCTTGTATAGAATGTTAGTAACACATAATTGTTTACTATTTTCAGACAAGAGGGTTAATATAGAATAAAGCTGTTCAGTATGCATTTTTTGGGTTTCACCATTCTGAGTTTGCACAATGTTAACTTGAGCATAGTTGCACCTGTCTGAATATTTTTTTTTAATCTTTTTGCATCCACCCTCGAGACCATCAAGCAGTCCCCTTCACCCACTCAGTTGCCTCTTTTGTTCAGCTGTAGGTGATTAACCTATGGCATATTTATCCCTGCTTGGCACAAGAGTTGAATGGCAGAGGAGACACCATCATCCATTACAGAGGCAAGGATTCTGTACTTTAAGCCTGATCACACGGCATGTGCTAAGTAACACCCTATCGGGTTTGGTATATGATGGGCCTTAGAAGTTTATGCCTTTTATTTATCCTTTGTTGACCAGGTTTGTCCCACTAGGCTAGTGGCCTCTTTTCAGGGTAGACCCTAGGTGGTATTTATACTACCTTGGGAAATTTGGCCAGGGCATTGGGAAACTTCCCCTACTGTTTTCAGTAGATGCTGTGGGACCTTTTACATCAACCTCTGCTACCACCAACTCTAGCAGATCTCATCCAATGGAATATACACTTATGGAAGTGGCACCCCCATTATGCTGCACAACAGTGTCAGCAATCCATCTACCTGGTCTGGGAGTAGAACCCACAGCCATTTGCACTAAAAGTGAGAGTGCTCTCTGTTGCCCCACTGACACTGCAAAGTGCTGCCACTCAGTTTTATAAGTGATGCAACCCTAGAAGAAGCCCTGCCTCTCCCCTCCTTTGAACTGCGTATTCTTGTGGGGTCTCCAGTAACTTCACTTGTGATTGTAATATGACGTACACCCTGGGCATGTGCCTCACACCTTTCCCCAGACAGGTGAGCCGGCATTACCTCATCATTGCTATCTGAAGCCTCGCTGCTGTCTCCTTTGCCTGGCCTACTTTTCAATCCTGTATCATGTGAGTCACAGTCTTGGTTTTATTCCTTTGTGCCCGTTGAGTTACTTCACAGAGCGAATGCTTACACTACTTTATGATCCAAATGACAGAAAGAAAAGTCCGTAAGTAATGTTGCATTACATTTACACTTTGGCGAAATCAGTCTTCATTTTTACAGTTATCCCTGCATTTAGTTATATATATCAGGACATCTTAATAGCTGTGGCAGGTGAACCCCTCTAACCACACAAAATTGATACAGCTCTAGTCAACACTCAAGTAGTTTGCTGGTTAAAATAGTTGAATGTCATCTTTGCTATTGACCCTTTACAACCATGACCCAGGTCTCTAGGACAAGGGCAAATGCAATACAAATGGACACATTAGAACAGTCCATCAACAAACATGTTTTTGAAAGCTTGGAATAAACCAGAGTACCTGAAAACCCACACACAAACATGGGGTGAACATGTAGACTCTGCACTTAGGATGATCATGGACCTCGAAACTGAAACTTGGAGTTGGGAGGCTGAGACCTTAAGGACTGAGACCCTGTTCTGCACATTGGTTCTCGCCTTTACTAAATTTTAGTTCCCCTTTCATTCTGCCCACCATTTAAATGTTCTACTTTTCTCCCATTTTCTCTACTTCAAGCATAATATTCTGTTAATACATGACAAACTTGGGATATCGAAACTGGTAACTGCAAAAACAGGAATGCAGGCAAGAGGGCTTGAGGCACACACACAGTAGTAGTTTCCAAAGTTTATTCTTCAGACTTTACTTCAAACAAATGATAAAAGCAATAAAAAAAAGTAATCAGGTCTGATGAAGTCTCACTAAGGGGTGAGACGAAAAGTGCTTTATGGTTACTGTTTTTTATTGTTTGAAGAATAAACTTTGGAAACTACTACTGTGTGCATGCCTCAAGCCCTCTTACCTGCATTCCTATTCTGTTAATACATACTTGAACTTTCTCAACAACTTTGAGAGAGACACCGTCCCACCATGTCTTCATGTTTAATATGTGCTGTTACGTTTTACACAGCACATGAAAGGTGAGAGTGGGCAATGCTTCTAAAGCAGCATTCTGTGTTAAACTATGCTTAGTTAACTGTCCTTTCTTCTTCCTTTCAAGTTATGCATTTAAAAGCACTATTAATTTTAATAACAGGATCATATTTGAGAAAAAGATTGCCTTAAAGTCGATATCAAGCATCACTGTTTTCTACTCTGGATATTCTCAGTTCTGTGATATATGCCATCAGTAGCTTCCACTTGTAGGAGTCAAAAAAATAGTTCAAAAATAAATAACTCCAGAAGATACATGCAATTTAGGGGACAACTGCAAGAGTTAGAAAGAGAGATGTTAATAAAGCACTTTATAAAAGGTTGGAAATGACTGGAAAATTTGATTACAAATGTTGCAAAATATATCAAAACTGAATCCCTTAACAAGTAATTGAAGAATATTCAATATCCATAGGAGTTCCAGGAATGGGATTCATGAATGATCCTATGGAGTAGAATTCACATGTGTATTAGAATGCCTTACCAAAACATTTTGAGATTCATAATGACATCCACAAACTCAGATAAGACCCTGTATGCTATCTTAACGCATTGTGTAGCTTGAGTCTTACATATACAGAGCACACATGCAAATGACCTTCACCAGATCATACTTGATTCAGATACCCTACACCAACTTTATATGGACTTGCTACAACTAAGCAAATTATGAGGCAATGTCCATATATCTAAAGTTGGAGTAACATGTCTGGTTGTGTTGATATCCATTTCCTGGTGATGTGTTCTTGACATATAGAGGTAAATAACAACATAAATGCTTAAGTAAAAGAAAACAAATGCACTCCTACTGTATGGCTGACAAAACCTTACCAACTATGGAGTATTGTGTTGTGCAGGTAAACCACCTTCTGGAACCATTCCTATGAAGTATTGTGTTGTTCAGGTAAACTACCTTCCGGAACCATTCCTATGGAGTATTGTGTTGTGTAGGTAAACCATCTTCCAGAATTATTCCTATGGAGTATTGTGTTGTGCAGGTATGCCACCTTCTGGAACCATTCCTATGGAGTATTGTGTTGTGCAGGTAGGCCACCTTCCAGAATCATTCCTATGGAGTATTGTGTTGTGCAGGTAAACCACCTTCTGGAACCATTCCTATGGAGTATTGTGTTATGCAGGTAAGCCACCGTCTGGAACCATTCCTATGGAGTATTGTGTTGTGCAGGTAGACCACCTTCCGGAACTATTCCTATGGAGTATTGTGTTATGCAGGTAAACCACCTTTCAGAACCACTCCTATGGAGTATTGTGTTGTGCAGGTAAGCCACCTTCCAGTACCATTCCTATGGAGTATTGTGTTGTGCAGGTAAACCACCTTCCGGAACCATTCCTATGACGTATTGTGTTGTTCAGGTAAACTACCTTCCGGAACCATTCCTATGGAGTATTGTGTTGTGTAGGTAAACCATCTTCCAGAATCATTCCTATGGAGTATTGTGTTGTGCAGGTATGCCACCTTCTGGAACCATTCCTATGGAGTATTGTGTTGTGCAGGTAGGCCCCCTTCCGGAATCATTCCTATGGAGTATTGTGTTGTGCAGGTAAACCACCTTCTGGAACCATTCCTATGGAGTATTGTGTTATGCAGGTAAGCCACCGTCTGGAACCATTCCTATGGAGTATTGTGTTGTGCAGGTAGACCACCTTCCGGAACTATTGGTCTGATGAAGCATTTGTGATAAACGTGAAAGCGCTAACCTGTACTGCAGTCGTTTTTACAATAAAACTTGGATATTTACTTCAGGAGACAAGCCTTCATTATTTATATCAACCACAGCGTATGGTGCACCTTCCTGTTTATATCTTTTATATTTCTTTTTGCTTCGAAGGTGCTTCACTTGGTAGGATTCGTTTGTTTTCTCATTTGTTATTGTGGATTTCCTACCAGGACATGGCTGTTACTCTTGCTCAACCTGATCGTATTTTGAACAGTGTAAAATCCTCTGTTCTGGATGACTATGTCCGTATGGATGTGAACCCGTTATTGAAACTAACAGTTTCTGATCTAAATAATCCTGATAAAAGCAATAGTGGTTTTAAAAATAACATGAATGTACTTTTAGTGACTCGCAAACTTGAAACTAAGTTATATAAACTACGCACTGTGCAATGGCAGAGTTCACATATGGAAGCCTGCCTTAAATTTAAATTGATTCCCAGAGGTTTGAGAATCCTCAAAATGCCTACGTTTGGAGATTCCAACCCGGAACTCCTGTCAAGATGGCAGAAACTCAATCTGGAAACAAGTTTCTCTTACATCAAGATTCTGTTAGACCACTATGATACTGTCATGCAACAATTAACTGAAGACATCAGAAACATAGACACTGAGTTGACTAAGCTATTGGGAACTGATGAATCGATATTATTTTATGATGACCTTAAACGGACTCTTTCCTCTCTTGACTTCAGGTCACTTCAAGACAAGAAGAGGAAACTTGAGAGGGACTTTCTCGACTTTCACAGGGGCCAGGTCTTCTCTTGGCCGAATGAAAGAGTATCCCCCAAGAACGGCATTCCAAATAGATCAGAGAATACCTCTTTAAATCCACCGGCATCACACACTGAGACCGTCGGTAGATCCTCCTCTTTCATGACGTCATCAGTCAATGTCCCTCCAGTGATTCCGCCTCCTCAAGATGTACCTGATTTTTCCAATAACAACACTGACGCTCCCATGCCTCGACGGCTAGTTGTTGAGGCTCAAATACACACGGAAAATGATACCACCGTACGAATACCATCTTTCACAGATAATACCTCTGGCTCCAAGACCGTTGATGTACGTAGGAAACAATTATCCATGGAACCCTTTATAGTACCGGCTGAAGATGAAATCTTCGGAATGGGCGAGGGCCAACCGTGTTTTCCTTTACCTTACAAGCTGAACGACAAAAGGACTTGGTCTCCCACAGGGAGAGCTGTGAAACGAAAGAATACCGACGACATTGTACAGACTACGAAAAAGGTATTGCGACCAATGACTTAGTCATTAACATTTCAGATTATACCTTGAGTGACAATGAGGTTTCGATTTTGAGCAAAGGATTGGGTTTTATACCGTCAGGTTGTTGTGATATAACAGATATTATTGTTGATATTAAATTATTCACCAGGAATTTGGGTCTTAAATTAATGTTTGGCAATAATAACACAAACAACAATGGTCTATCTTTTAAGAAACCATCTACATTTATTCCCCCACAACATCCTTTATTAGAAGCCTTTGAACAGGCTTGTGAATCTGACCTGTTCGATTTATATAATGATAAACAGATAAAACCCAATTTTTACAACATGACTCCAGATGAGCAAACAGCCTTAGCTAATTTAAGAAATAATACTGAAATAACCATCAGACAGGCTGACAAAGGTGGAGCCATTGTAATCTTGAACAGATCTGATTACACTAACAAAATGATGTGTATGTTGTCTGACAATGAGACCTATCTGCCAATACACAATTACATGTTAAGTGACTTGATAAGGAAAGTACATGCTTGCTTGTATGACCTAATGCTAACTAATGTTATCGATAACGATCTATATCGTTATTTTTTAGTGGATAAACCTTTGGTACCATCCTTCAGGGGTTTACCTAAAATCCATAAAAATGCGACAAACCCTTCCCTGAGACCCATTGTATCGAGCCGTGGTTGGCTAACCGAACCGTTGTCCATTTATTTGGACAAATTACTTAAACCCGTTGTAGCTGAAGTGAAATACATCTTAAAAGATACTCCTCATTTTTTGGAGACTTTAGGGGCATATACTAGATCCAATTTGGCTAAAGATGGAGACATCTTGGTCACATTAGATGTGAAATCCCTTTTCACATCAATACCCAATGATGCTGGTATGGATTACATCAGGGACCTGTTAGTCCGAAGGAACACACCAAATAATATAACAATTAGATGTATGGCTCTCCTTGAAATTGTACTTGAAAACAATGTTCTCTGCTATAATGACAGATATTTTTTACAAACGAAAGGAGTGGCGATGGGCACACCCTGTGCCAATGCCTATGCCAACTTGGTATTGGCACAATGGGAAGACCAGTATGTTTTTGACACAGGCCTTGAGCATGATAAACATCTTAAATATTATAATAGATTTGTGGATGATGTTTTTTTGTTATGGGGTGGCACTATTGAACAACTGTTAACCTTTGTATGTTACCTAAATGAGACAACAAATTTCCTCAGTTTTGAATGTCTTTATTCCTTCGATGTAATTGAGTTTCTAGATGTTAAAATAACTAAGGGAGACACAGGTTTTGACACTGAGTTGTTCAGGAAACCTTGTTGGAGAAACAACTTACTGCACCGCAATAGCATGCACCCGAAACACATACATCGTAATGTGGTTAAGAATCAAGCCATTAGAATCTCTAAATTGACCACCAAGAGTAGTTCTTATAACCACCACAAAACAGAATTAGCCAGGAATTTTGTTAGCAGAGGTTATGATCAAAAGCAAGTACTAGCTGATATTGCCATGGGGGATGCTCACAGGGACAACATTGGAGCCCCCCTTTTAAATAGGTTAGGTCCTTCACAGGATTTACATTCAGTAGATCATAAATCCCCAGTCAATAGGTTAGTACTTCCTTATACCAACAGGAATAACCACGTTCTAGATGTATTGAACAAGAACTGGAGAATTTTAATGATGGATGATAGAATCAAGGACATGGTCGAAGACAAACCCCGAATAGCTTACAGGAACATGTTATCCCTTAACAGACTATTATGTTATGAAAGGAACAGCTCAAGTGACAGATCCTTGAAGAAGACAGGCACCTTTCCCTGCCATTCATGCAAACAATGCATTTATACACTCTGCACCGACTGCTTTACACACCCAGTAACACACCGATATTACAAGTTCAAGCAGTATGCTGACTGCAGATCCATTAACCTAGTTTATGTTGCCACGTGTCAGACATGCCACGTTTTCTACGTTGGCATGACCACGAGATCTTTACGCGAACGCATTAGAGAACACATCTATGCCATAGGCAAGGGCAATATTACCAATGCCCTAGCCAAACATGTATTAGACAAAGGTAACTCACATACATTTAAATTTCAAGTGTTAGAACTGGTCACTAAGACTAGCAGGCTAGGTGATGTTAAGAATTCAAATGAGGAGAGGGAGGCCAAGTGGATACTTAAGTTACAGGCCCATAAATTTGGTCTGAATGACAGGATAGTACTTAAGCCATTTTTAGCCACTAGACCCCTTAATCACTAGCTTTGAATAGTCATTCTTATCTAAGATGGTGTATCTCTATATGCTCCATTTTTTTGTATGTTTTACATTTTTACATGTTTTATTTTATGATTGACTAATTGCTTGTTCAAGGAAGTGATGTATTTAAAGGGAGGGTCTTTGACTGCATTCTATGTCTGATGAAGCGTTTGTGATAAACGTGAAAGCGCTAACCTGTACTGCAGTCGTTTTTACAATAAAACTTGGATATTTACTTCAGGAGACAAGCCTTCATTATTTATATCAACCACAGCGTATGGTGCACCTTCCTGTTTATATCTTTTAAGCAAATTATGAGGCAATGTCCATATATCTAAAGTTGGAGTAACATGTCTGGTTGTGTTGATATCCATTTCCTGGTGATGTGTTCTTGACATATAGAGGTAAATAACAACATAAATGCTTAAGTAAAAGAAAACAAATGCACTCCTACTGTATGGCTGACAAAACCTTACCAACTATGGAGTATTGTGTTGTGCAGGTAAACCACCTTCTGGAACCATTCCTATGGAGTATTGTGTTGTGCAGGTAAACTACCTTCCGGAACCATTCCTATAGAGTATTGTGTTGTGCAGGTAAACCATCTTCCGGAATCATTCCTATGGAGTATTGTGTTGTGCAGGTAAACCACCTTCTGGAACCATTCCTATGAAGTATTGTGTTGTTCAGGTAAACTACCTTCCGGAACCATTCCTATGGAGTATTGTGTTGTGTAGGTAAACCATCTTCCAGAATTATTCCTATGGAGTATTGTGTTGTGCAGGTATGCCACCTTCTGGAACCATTCCTATGGAGTATTGTGTTGTGCAGGTAGGCCACCTTCCAGAATCATTCCTATGGAGTATTGTGTTGTGCAGGTAAACCACCTTCTGGAACCATTCCTATGGAGTATTGTGTTATGCAGGTAAGCCACCGTCTGGAACCATTCCTATGGAGTATTGTGTTGTGCAGGTAGACCACCTTCCGGAACTATTCCTATGGAGTATTGTGTTATGCAGGTAAACCACCTTTCAGAACCACTCCTATGGAGTATTGTGTTGTGCAGGTAAGCCACCTTCCAGTACCATTCCTATGGAGTATTGTGTTGTGCAGGTAAACCACCTTCCGGAACCATTCCTATGACGTATTGTGTTGTTCAGGTAAACTACCTTCCGGAACCATTCCTATGGAGTATTGTGTTGTGTAGGTAAACCATCTTCCAGAATCATTCCTATGGAGTATTGTGTTGTGCAGGTATGCCACCTTCTGGAACCATTCCTATGGAGTATTGTGTTGTGCAGGTAGGCCCCCTTCCGGAATCATTCCTATGGAGTATTGTGTTGTGCAGGTAAACCACCTTCTGGAACCATTCCTATGGAGTATTGTGTTATGCAGGTAAGCCACTGTCTGGAACCATTCCTATGGAGTATTGTGTTGTGCAGGTAGGCCACCTTCCGGAACTATTCCTATGGAGTATTGTGTTATGCAGGTAAACCACCTTTCAGAACCACTCCTATGGAGTATTGTGTTGTGCAGGTAAGCCACCTTCCAGTACCATTCCTATGGAGTATTGTGTTGTGCAGGTAAACCACCTTCCAGAACCATTCCCATGGAGTATTGTGTTGTGCAGGTAAACCACCTTCCGGAACCATTCCTATGGAGTATTGTGTTGTGCAGGTAAACCACCTTCCAGAACCATTCCTGTTTCTGCTCCCACATAGTTATGTTGCCAAGCTCCTGTCAGCAGGAGGTGCTATGACTGCAACAGAGCCTGACATTAGCATAACATAATAATCATTTTAGCTGTGCCATTATGACTACTAAATGTGATAGTTTTATGAATTGCTGTGTGGGATGACACAGTGCAGTACTGTTCCATCTGCTTGTTAAGGCACGTCAAACACATCCTACCTCACTAGGTGACTTTTCCACTGATTTTTTTTATTTTTTATTTACTTTATTTGTTAACCAGGATAGTGTGACTGGGCCATACAAGATCCTTTTTCAGCTAAGGCCTGAGAACAAAAAGCTTCAAACGTGATAGACAAGTGTAATAAATGTATAATTACAGTAACAATAATAATAACATAAAAGTGTACATTTAAAATGTACATTGATAAAGGTGGTGACCTGAAACAATAACAGGAAGAACGGTATAGAATGTAGTACAGCAATACAATGAAAATAAATTAGTCTTTGTAAAAACAAAGAAAAGTAAAATATTAAAGTATTTGTACAGCTAGGAGCTAGAATATGACAGCAAAATGATGAGTGTTGCTAGGGTGAATAGTTGTAGAAAGGTTTAAGAGGTAGAACAGTTTATGAAAGAGTGTATTACCTCAGGAGAGTTGATTTAGTTTTGGGGATTTAAGTTAGTAGTGGGGATTTGTTAGTTATGGGGAGTTAAGTTAGTTTTGGGTGTTTAAGTTAGTTATGGGTAGTTACGTTAGTTCTGGGGAGTTAGGTTAGTTCTGGGGAGTTAAGTTAGTTTTGGGGATTTAAGTTAGTTATGGGGAGTTAAGTTAGTTTTGGGTATTTAAGTTAGTTATATGAGGTAAAGTCATTAGCCTGGAGGAGAGGTGCAGGACCATAAGCCAAAAGTTAAACAGGAAATATTTTAATGTTTCTTTGAAGACCTTGTGAATGGATATTTGTCAAATTGTAGTACAATGGAATTCCATATCTTTGTAATGTGGGTGGTGTTGAGGGAGTTCACAGAATAATTATTTGATTTCTTTACAAGAAGTAAATGTATCTCTGCAGACCGAAGAGTCTGAGAAGGATTACCAATGTAGAAGGGAACTGAGAGAAGGACATGTATCAGGTGAGTACAGAATGTTCTGAGCATGTTTTAGTTACCTGATTTAAGATAGTTTAGAAACTCTAGCCAGTTCAAATTGCTGTAGTGCTAAGCAATGATGTGCAGAATTCAGTATCTTAGTAACTAATTTCATGGTTTTGTTATAACATTGGTCTAATCTTTGTATAAGGCTTGTGTTTATGTTTATAAGGATTGGAGAGGCGTAGCGTATACTTGAAAGGAGGAAGGATGCGACAGTAATTTTACAGGAGTGTTCAGTGAAATAGCTGGAAGCTCAGTAGTCTGTAGAAGAAACAAGTTTTTGGTGTGTCATTTTTTATTACATTTTGGACGAGTATCCAGTTTGAGCTGGTTATGAATGGTAATAACTACAAGTTTTGTATTAGTCACCACCTTTAACTTCATATCCTGTGCTGAGTCAATATTGAAAGAGAAATTTCTATTTATAAAAGATTTGGGATGGAAGAGCATTAGTTTAGTTTTGCTAGGACTGAGGAGCATTTGAGAATGAGCAAGCCAGGTCTCTATGAAGGTAAAAGATTCTTGGGTGATAATTTGAAGAGTTGTCAAAGACGAGACAGAGCAGATTAATGTGGAGTCATTAGCGTATTGTACAAGAGTTGCTTGACATGATACCGAGTTGAGATTATTAATGAATAAGTTAAATACCAGAGGTCCAAGAATAGAATCTTGTAGAATGCCAGTAACATTGTCTTGCTACACATCTATTCACTTTGTGGCATCTGTGAAAATAGTGGACAATGATGTACTAATCACACCTTTGCAGATTCAAAGACATAGCAATTATTTTGTGAGCCACCTGCCATCAGTACAATCTAAGTGTTTGAACTGTGACAATGACACGGACTGTAGTAATTATAGTAACAGAACAGATTTATGCAAGTGTGTACTATGTTTGGGAATAGCCCAGTAGATGTGTGGAAAGTTTGCAATGCTGTTTCTCAGAAATGTATTTCAATGAATGGAAATTGCTCAAATGAAACTGATTGGATCAGTATTCCAAAAACGTGTTTCACATGTGGGGGGACTCCCTCACCTCTATCCAGGATTTGCACCCTTCAGCTAATTATCAATACCTCAGGGTGAAATAATATTTTTCTTTTTGAATGCATTTTTGATTGTTTCATGTAAAGAATAACAGTTGATAGAATCCTCTTGGGGAAACATTAGACTGCTGTATAAATCATCAACTATGAAATATTTAAAGGATATAATTTATTAGAAATGCTTCTCCTGCAGTTCTGCCATAATTTCTGATGTACAACAACTGTTTCCATGTCCTGAAATATAACTGCACTCTGCTCACTGGGCTTTGTTTTATATCAGCCTAGTGTTTTAATTAATTGTTTTTTTACAGATTGCAAATGTTAAAGATTGTAGCCATTACAAATTACCATCTTAAATATAGAACTGAATTACATTTAAATGTTTTGTAATTTAATATAGGATGTAGAAATCTGTTACATAAGCTTTTGTAGCCATTGTTATACTAAAGTAAGAGCTACAACAATTTCTCATCCAGAAAATGGAAAAGGCTCTAACCATATCGTGATATTAGATGCACTAGTAATCTATGATCAGCAGCTGCTCTGTGTCAGCTCTTCAAGCAAACCTCCCATGAATTTTATACCTCCATATGGCTATCTTGAGTTTAATGTTTATCAGGCTATACAAGGGAGATTGTTTAGTTTTTTTTTTTAATCTAGGTTCCTTTTACCCACAATACATACATACATATACACACATACAAATATTTCAAGCACGGGCATAAATGCCCTTCTAGCTTGCCAATATACCAAAACACTCGTTCCCATAATGTGTCCAGCCTGTTCTTAAAAATATCTAAACTAGTGCTTGCTTTAATGGAATTTGGTAGTCTGTTCCATGCATCAGCTACTCTCCCAGAGAACCCATTAGTGCACCTCTCATTCCTATAGAACCTTCTACAAAGGTTATCTGATGATTCTCTAGTACTTTTTTTTTTTCAAAACAGGTTTATTGTTTTAACATATAAGAGAAATATCATAACAATTTTATACAAGTAATTAAAAATAGGTATTATTATAATATTCAACAAAACAACTAAAGTATTTACAAAGACATCCACTACAATCAGATCAATTAATTAAACTAAAATACCATGCTATTGAAATTAAAATTTTTTTAACAAATTTTGTAAATTATCCCATACAATAAAATAAGATGTTTTTCTATTTGTTCTAGTCCTAATTGTGTTTATTTCCATATGGCACACTATATTCATAACATTTTTAAATTCATTGAATGGAGGAGGTGTATCTGAAATCCAATTTCTAGTTATTATTTTCCTAGCCACTGCTAGAATAGACCATAACAAGGAAGCTTAACCTTTAACACTTTGAGGTACAGGTGTGTTGAATAATATAAGAGATTTAGAAATAATGAAATTATCTGTAAAAGAGCCTGCAAAATTCATTAATTGACTTCCAGTATTCTTTCAATTTTATACAGTCATAAAACATATGAGCCCAGTCAGCATTAATTTCTACATTACATCTCTTACATAGATTATCTTTATTATTTATTTTATTCATCATCAAAGGTGTATAAAAAGATCTATGTAAAAATTTCCATGTATAAAGTCTCCAGACAATGGAAGACGTAGTTCTATAAGCAGATTCCAATATATATTGTTTATCTTGTTGATTTGGTGGGTCCCCATTAATAGAAGTGAAATAATTCCAGTATGAATCTACACTGTAACATGTTTCTTGTCTGATAACTTTATGTATGTATGAAAGTTTACCTTTATCAGAAACTTTATGTTGTAAATTTAATATCAAGTAATCAATCAGTGTTGGAATAGATTCTTTAACAGTTATAGACATTAAATCTATTTTATTAATGAGATGTTGTCTAAAGGTCTGAACCTCTAACCAGCAAGTTTCTCTTAGATCAAATTCTTGTTTTAAGAAATCTAGATTTTTAACTTTATTATCAGATATCAACTGATACCAGTACTTTAGATCATTATCTATAGCTAAATGAGTTACTTCAGAAGTAGATGACAAAAGCATACCCTGAGTATACATTATAGGAAATACAATAAAATTCCATTCCCTATACTTAGGGTGCATGAATATAAAGTTACGATAACTAATAATAATATTTAATGGGTAACAAACCATATGTTTAGGTGTAATAGGTGAAGTACAAAATTCCTTTAGTAACCATAACATGGAGTTATTTACAATCATATTTTTATGTGTTAAGGAGATTTTCATGAAGTGTATACTAATTAGCTCCCAATAATCTTTCCATTTTGTGACATATGACTGATCTATTAATAAAGTAATAACTTTTACAATAGAAGAGATAGTATATAAATTAAAGTCTGGAAAAGAAATACCCCCTTGAGACCAGCTATTAGTATGTTTCTTTAATGCAATCCTAGGTCTATTAGGTGCCCATAAGAAATTTAACATTAGTGTGTTCAGTTTCTTGATAATTATTTTTGTAGGTGGAAGTATTATTGATTGTATTAAGTATAAAATCTTGGGGAATATTATCATTTTAATAATTGTAAGTCTCTCCTCCATAGTAAAAAACATATTATTCCAGGTATTAAAAAGATTTTGTATATTAAGAAAACAGGTATTATAATTATTATATATAATAGATTTAATATCTTTAGATAGTATTATACCTAAATAAGTTATCTGACCTGAATTGGGTAGATTCTCTAGTACTTTTTGATAACCCCAAACATTCCCAGAGGTAGCTGTCACTAAATACCCTATATAACTGAATAAGATCTCCTCTTATATATCTGTAAGGGATACAGTACAAGTTCAGATATTTTAGTCTTTCATAATAACTTAGATTTTCACATCCATGGATGCCCTTGGTATATTTCCACTGTACTCTTTCCAGTTTACTCATGCTTGTTTTCTTATAGGGTTTCCATATTGTTATTCCATACTCAAGTTTGGGTCTAATGTAACTAACAAACAATGACTTCATTATTTTTAATTTCCTAGACTTTATAAATCTTTTTATTCAACCTATAGCTCTATAACTATCATTAACTAATTGGTTGATATGATTAGAAAAACTCATAGCTGAATCTACCCATATACCCAGGTCCTTAAATGAGTCTACAGTTTCAATCACTGTGTGCTGTATTAAATATTCACCTTTCAGTTTATGTCTCTCAAATCTCATATGCTGTTTTTGATATATTAATCAGCATATTATGCACTCTCTTTACCCATAATATAACATAATCTAGATGTGATAAATAGATTTATAGATATTCCAAGGCCACAGAGAATTATGATCATTCTCACCTTGCCAGTACTCTTTTAACGGGCAGCACCTCATTTCCCCAGGAGGGCCATACCAGTCAATCTCACAGTAAATTTGTGAATATCTATCTAGTCTTCTAATTTATATTTAAGGAAAATAGCACATCACACTGCTTAACATGCAGTGGAAGTTTATTCCAAACATTTGGGAGGTGCTAGGTTTTAAACCTGCCTTTCAATTGTGTTTTATTTATCTGTTGTTGAAAAATTAGGTTCCTGGTATTAGTACTGATAGACATATTGGAACTGCAGAGAAACAGCAGGTTTAGAGCAATTGGGTCTCTAACGGAGCATTAAGCGAGATATAAATCTCCCTTCAAAAATCTATAAGACACTGAATAAATGGAGAGGGTGTCTAGATTTCTTGGTAACTCAGTGACTTTTAGTTTGTGATCATTAATTCTTTGACATGTTTGGACAGAGTCAAACAGGGGCATTTTAATCAATAGCTGACTTGACCAAGGCTGCGTATAAGAGAGTGCTTACCTTTTTAGTCCTTAATTTAGTCCTTGAAGAGATTCCTTTGGCAATTAGCTGGGCTACATAAATGGGTTTCCTGAAAGCCATTGTAACATGATGGTCAAAAGACGGAGACCTGTCGACCCGAGTACCTAAACCCCTGTCTACATTTCCATTTTGTAGAGGTGTGTCACCTAAGTAGCATGATTTAAGGAGGGGGTGTGCACCAAAAGTGGTGATAATAATATGCTTTTTAGCATTTAGTTTGAGCCCAATTTTAGTACACCAAGAGTTTGCTAGTACAAGTTCATTATCAAGGGTTTGGGTGTCATAACAACAACCCCTAGTTTGCAATCACCTGCAGGCTTTGTTAGAAGAGGTTTTTGCTCTCTCCTTGCAGATCTGAGAAGTAAATATCAAAAAAGAGAGGTCCAAGTACTGAACCCTGAGGAATACCACTGGTCACTTTCATACTTTCTGGTGAGGCACTTACAACTCGCATTGTGTGGGTTCTGTCTTTTCATCAAGTTTGCTATCCATGTTACCACATATGGGTCCATTTGTAAAACAGTCGGCTTTTGTAAGATGCCAGCATGGGGAATGGTGTCAAGGACCTTAGCCAGGTCATGATATACTGCATGCATTGCATGGCCACCATCTATGGCTTCCATAATCCTACTGAAGAAATTTACTAGATTACATAGGCAGGCTCTACCATCACAAAATTATAGTGTTGGGGTGGGTCAGGTTTAACAAGATTCTTGATATCACAGTGTTATGAGGTTATAGTGCAAGCCGTGGATTTGCAGATAAGGCTTGAAAGGCTGATAGGTCTACAATTCCCTGGGTCAGTTGTAAGGTCACAGTTATGGAGGGTCATCACCTCTGCTGTGCATCACTCACAGAGACAAAACTAGAAGTTAAATGCAAGTTAAACAGTTTGAGGAGCATGTTTGCAAGGGCATGTTAATGCAATTAAGCAGCCAGGTATATACAGAGGGAATAAGGGAGCCAGTTATTACAGGGCTTTGAATAGAAGTCTCAGGAGTGAAGTTTCCACTAAATGTTTTTGCAAGGATATTGGCAGTATCATTTGTGTCAAAACAGATGGCTCCATTATGCATAAGTTCTGAGCAATGTAGGGCATTGTTTTTTTTCTTTATTTTTCTAATATAATTAAAGAAGGATTAATAATTACATTTGGGTTTTGCAGGTCAGCCTAAGTTCATGGGCTTCTTAGTGGAAATGATAATTTCTTTTTTGTAATGCTTTTGGTATTATACTTAAACAGATGAGTTTTAGATACACTAAATAATTTAAGGAGTTTATTTTTGTCCCGTCAACTTCCAACTTCCATAGGTGCACCACAAGGCTCAAGACTAGGCCCACTTCTCTTTTCTATTTTCACCAACAATTTACATACCACAACCAAGCAGGCCTCACTTATACAATATGCAGATGATTCCACTGTAATCTGCTCAGCCCCTTCCCTCCCCTCCCTTCAACAACTCAACCAAGAATCCTTTAGATCTGGGGAAAATGGATTACTGGCATCCAACTCATCCTGAACCCCAACAAGACTAAATTATTGTTATTTACCCCCAACAAATCGAAAACTACTCCTCTTTCCTTTACTATCACTTCCAGAAATGGTACCACCATTTCCCCTTCAACCCACACCAAACTCCTGGGCATTGAAATTGACAAAAACCTTCACTTCAATGTCCATATATCCCAAACTATCAAAAAGGTTCACAAAAAATGGGTACACTCTATAGGCTCAAAAACTTCCTCTCAGATCAAGCTAGAATCACCCTAGTACAAACTCACCTACTGTCCACACTAATGTATGCAGCACCTATTCTTACCCATATTAGAAAAACAGACCTGGATAAACTTGACTCATGCTAAAATAAGATTGCCAAGTTTGCTAGCAACTCCTCCTTCAGAACACACCACTATATAACTCTTAGGGACCTACAATGTTTAGAATTTCCACAACTTCTCAATTTCCACCAGCTAGTCATTACTTACAACATTCTAAAATATCCTGATAAAACCCTATCACTAGGGCAACTACTAACTTAATACATAGCAAATTGCCCCCTCCACTCTAATGACAAATCACTCCGCAGTATCTCTAGAGCTAATAATACCGCAGGAAAAGCACTATTCTCCTACACCATTGCTAAAAACTGGAATACCTTCCCCCCTTCAATAACAGCATGCTCCTCTACCTCACACTTCAGAAATACCCTAAAAGCACACCTATTGAATACCTGGTTATGTCCATGTATTACATACAAATAAATGCTTCCTACCTCTCCCCCTCCATTGACAATGCTGTCGTCTAATTACGTCACTGTAATGCTCTACAGCACTAACCGTTAAGCTATCGCTAGTCAGTAGCTCATCAACCATGATCACTGCTGACATATATTCTGCGTGTATTCATATTTCTAGCCTGAAAATGGGAATAATGTTGTTTTAATATTTCTTGTCTGTCTAAAAATTCCCACATGTAAATATCTATTATGTCTTGTCTGTCTACAAATTCCCACATGTAAAGATCTATTGGTGTTCTTCACTGCTAGCTTGTTCTTATAATTCTGTTTAAAACGTATTATTGTTATAATTCTGTATAAAACATATTATTGTTATAATTGTGGAGCTTTTCTCCCCGGGCCTCCGCTGTAAATGGACCTAGTCCAGTCGGACTTTCCTGGTAAAAAAAATGTAAAATAAAATAAAATAAGTAAATAAAATAAAATTGTTGTATTGTTTATTTATGGTGGTGGACTATCAGTATGGTTTGTTTTTTAAATTCCCATGATACTTTGCTCTAGTAGAGACTGCTAGCTCTGTGCACTTTTCTAAATGGGTGTAACATTAAAGTCTGGAAAAATTAAGTCATTAATACATTTTGATAGTTCATAAAGTATAAGTTGAGGTTGGCATGTCTGTATTCCTTAAATTCAATGGGGTTTGCTGTAGGAACTTTTTTGAGTTTAAAGGAGAATATCATAAGCTGATGGTCAGACTTCAGTGGAGAAAGGGATACTAGACGAGTAATGCAAAAGGTGGCCATATTTATAAGGGCGGGTAAAGAATGTCATTCCCCCAATAGGTTTGTCAAATCTAGGAATCCATGAGCATATTCCATACTAGAAATATAGGTATCCAAGTTCTCTAAAGGGTAGTTAAAGTAACTTAAAATAAAGGAGTCTTTGTCAATAGGGACATCGTTCAGAAAACTGAGGAATCTTTATTGGTCATCAGGGGACAAAGAAGGTCTTCTGTAATAAGCCATTAGTTGATACTTAATCCTACCTAGAGTGAACTGTAGCTCAGTAAGCCCAGTTTGTGAGTCCCTGGGGAAGTACATGGTGGCACTATCTGCAATGACAAATATGTAGAATCCACCACAGGTGCCATTGGGCCTGAAAGTATGAAAAGTGGAAAACCCTGGTAGAGAGGGAGCTCTGTTTAGATTTAAACCTAGTTCCAGTAACTCCTTAGGCATGAATATTTTACAAATGCAGGCGTGCCTCAAGATTAGGCAATTTACTGTTTAGACTTCTTGAGTCTACATGAAAAAGGCACATGGTGTGGAGGAGCAAAGGCTTTAGCCACTATGCAAAACCCATGAAAAGACAGGTTCAGGCTATCCTTAGTCAAGCACGCTGGCCTGTTGAGTATCTCATCCCATGCTGGCTCACATTGGATCCCCATGGAATGATACCAACTATTTTAACAATTAATGAAGCCAATGATCTTGTATTTGTATCTAGGCATCAATCAAAGTGAAAAAATAATTCCACTGAGGATTAATAGAGTTTATATCATGTTATCGAAAGATGAAAATAGCGAACGCTATTTCATCAAACCTAAAATATCTAAACCACATAATATCGAACATTCAGAACAGCGAAATTTTTCCTTGTGAAAAAATTTGCTATTGCAAAACACATAAACAACATAAGCACACCTAAAAAACATCAATACACACACATACACTTATAATCCTACAACTAACCCTACACTAAACTATACATACACTACTATCTATCCATTTACCTTAACCCAAACCCTAACCCTAAGGTCCGTCACTATCGCACACTCACCTAACCCGCGCCCTAACCCTAACTCACTTAACCCACCCCTAAACCTAATTCACCTAACCCGCGCCCTAACCCTAACTCACCTAACCTACTCCCTAATCCTAACAACCACACAATCGCACACTTACCTGAACCCAACCCGTAAATCTCCACCACATCGCTGAAAATAGCGAAGCCACAGAACTGGCCAACAGAATTCTTTCCCTAGGAAAGAATTTGGTGTTCTGCAGCTTTGCTATTTTTAGCGTTCGATCAAAACGGGTCGATATTAGAACATTCAAAGTTTTAAAACTTCGATGTTCTGATATAGACCCGATTAATGTCTTATCTGTGTTTGTAATATACATTTGTAAATTGGGTCTTTGTGTTTGCATTTACTTAACAGTTACAATGCTTTGAGTCACTGGCTTACTGAAAGGTCTTTGGAAACAGTCAGTATTTTTTGTATTAACTTATTCCATCTTATGCCAGTTGTAAGTTGTTAAAACCCCTGTCATGTAAATTTAAATCTACAGTCAGACAAAGCAGCTAATTGCAGGTAAGTATTTTAGAAATAGTCCATGTTTGGTAGTGGGTAATACTGGATTGATCAAACAAGATGGTGCAAGATGGAGGCACCTTATGCTGCAGTGGCCTGTTTGGCTCCCATTGTTCATCTTGTGTTCTTGTAGAAAGTTGTTGGTAAGTGTCCATTTTTATTGAAGTTGCTTGTGGACGGGTGTGGAGTGGGTACAGCCATGTTGTCAGTGGTGGTGCCGGTGGATCACTTGGATTGGTGGACCATTTGATTTAACTTGGGTAGCTTGGAGTGGCTGGAGTGTGGGTCGGGTCCTGGCTGTTCGGGCCTACATGCGGAGAGGTGCACCTAGTG
>NC_056737.1:998561963-998639463 GCF_019279795.1 Protopterus annectens | reverse complement strand
TCTTTGTATGTATGTCTGGAGCTTTTCTCCCCGGGCCTCCGCTGAAAATGGACATTAAATCCAGTCGGACTATCCTGGTCAACAAATGTAAAATAAAATAAAAATAAAAATAAATAGCAACCAGATCACTATGGACCACTGCTTAAGCAGTTTTGTGGTTTTTCCAGCAGTGAATGAAGAGTTCAGTGAGAAAATGTTTTTTTCTGCTTTCTATTTTGTAGTGTTACACAATACTTGAAAATAGTGGAAGTTGTATGTGTTTTTTGTCCTTATTGTTATTTGGTAATATCAGTACGCTTAATACACCAGTGAAGGCTAGTATTTGTTTCTGAAAATAGTATAATAATATGTATAGAACTAATTTTAATCAAATTACACTTTACATTTTGCATTGGAATTGCATCTGCTCTATGTTGTGGATGTAGCAGCAGACCATAACCTTATTAAGGGGATGTTCAGTGCCTGAAAACATTTGTTATTAAAAAACACTGTTTACGGAAAATAAGTTCAGTTGCTAAATGGAGCACTATACACAAATGAGCTAAATTTGAAGATCAAGTTTCTCCCTTTTGTCCATCTATGTACCATAGTAAAAGCCCTGTAAAATCAGTCCGTGGTAAGAATCAGCAAATATGTGTCTTGTGGAGTCACTAATAATTAGTCTGTAAAGTAAAACTGCCCTGCAGTGCTGTATTCCCTGTAGGGAAAGTGGGGGATTACAACAAAGTGTAGCTGAGGTTCAGTGTCCTAAACATATGCAGCTGATATTTCTGTATACTTTCCTGTTTAGAAACTGGGAAAGAAACATTTGTGAATACATTTCAATGCATTGTACTGAACAAAACTAAAACAGTTAGTTTGGATCTTATTTGAGAATGTCTTGAGCATAGATTGGTCAGACTAACTTTCACAAAATGTCCTTCCTAGGAAGAAATGGCATGTTGTTATTATGGAGTAAATTTTACTTGCTGCATATCTGGAATGAACTGAATGCACTTCTCTGTAGCTGTAGTGCAGCATTTTGCTTTGAGCAAAGCCAGGAAGGGTGGTGGGGAGGCAGTCTTGGTGTGCAGCACTGAGCTGACTAAGGAAAATATAGTTATGGTTTCTCATGGTCCCTTCTGATTATGGCAGTATGATGTTAAAGTGGCATGATCTCTGCCTCCAAGGTCCAAGGTTCAATCCTAATCTCTGGTTACTGTTTGCATAAAAAAATGTCTATGGGTGGACTTATGATACTCTTATGAGAAGTCACTAATGTGTAATGCTTGGGTTTTCAGTTTAAGATTCAGTTTGACAAGATCAGATACAATAATGTTTAAGGTCTTAGCTTCCCATGCACACGGTACAAGGTTTGATCCTGACCTCTTGTCAATGCCTGCATGGAGTTTGCATGTTTCCCTGGGTCTCTGTGGGATTCTTCCCACCTCCCATAAACTTGCTGTTTCCATCTCAAACTCACCTAAGAATGGAGTTTTGGACAGCAGTAAAAACTCTAGATGGTGCCCTATAAGGTGAAAAGTTGTATAGACCAACCATTTTGGACATCTACTGTAGTGCACAGTATCCACAAGATAAGAGAACATGGATCACAGACTGTGCACAATGCCAGGGCTAGCCACTTGATGGTTGGCCCTAGCTGATTTGATGGGCATGGCTATTTGCTGGTGAAAAGTGGGTTGAGGACCTGGTCTACTCTGATCTACACCAGGGACCTATGCTAATGGTGGGAGGGCTGTATGTGCCCCTACTGGCAAGTGTGTGTCCACCATAAATCTCAGCAACCTGGGCCAATAAGCTACTGGCTGGCTGACTGGTGTCCATTTACCCAGCTTGGGGTTACCTGGATAGCTCTGTTGAGTGAAAGCGGGATAGATAACCAATCAATTGCCACACTCAGTGTAGGTTTACTGACACAAAGCAGTGTGGAAGTGCATGACATGCTGGTAAAGAGGAGGCTGGACATCCTATGTGTTCAGGAGAAAAGATGGAAGGGCAGTGCAGCACGGCCACTCACCTTGGGGTCCAGAGTTTATTAATCATGAGTCAAACAGCCTAGAAATGGTGTGGAAATTGTGGCAAGGGAGAGGCTTCAGAAGACAGTGAGAGATGTGATAAGAATTAGTGATAGACCCATGGCAATCAGACTTCAGTGTAACTATAGGGCAGTATTCATAATCTCAGCCTATGCCCCACAGCAGGGTTGTGATAGTGAGGAAAAGAGTGCATTTAGGCTGCAGATGCAGGACCTGCTGGATAAAGCAGGACAGCATGCATTGTTGATGATAATGGGTGACCTGAATGCACATATTGGTGCAGACAGAACAGGATATGAAGACTGCTTTGGTCCACATGGGTGGGGCAGCAGAGACAGTCACAAGATCACATACAAGAATGGATAACATATAACTCAGGTAGATTTCCTCCTAGTAAGGAAGGTGCACTGAAATAGAACCAGTGATTGCAAAGTCATCCACAGTGAAGCAGTCATCCCACAAAATAAACCACTGATTGCCATAATCAGTTGCAAGCTTTGGTCAAAGTAGGTTCTATGATTAACAGAGTCACTTGGCTGAAGACCTGGAAGTTGACAGGAGAGAAATTTCAAGAGTTGAAAGAAATACTGAAGGTTCTAGTACCCCAGGAAGAAGAGGAAACAGGTGGAGTTGAAGAAGAATAGCATCACTTCAAAACAGCATGTGTGAGGACTGCAGAACAGGTATGTGACCAAGCCAGATATGGAAATAAGGCCCATAAGGAAAGCTGGTGGTGGAATGCAGAAGTCCAAGAAATCATTAAAAGAAAGGAATGCAAGAAAAAGTATGAGACGGTAAAGATGGACCAGACTAAGAAAGAATAATGGGTGGCCAACAGAGGCTAAGAGAAAAATTGCAGTAGGCAGACACCCTGCTCACCACTCTACAGGACGTCAAAGACAGAAGGAAGGAGTACTTCCAGCAACTTCTGAATGAAAAAAAAAAACACAGAAGCTTAGATACAGCCTAACCTTTTTATACATTTTAATAAAAATGAAACAACCTTATTTATTTACTTTTTCTTGACTTTCCAAAGCATTTGACACAGTGTCTCTCCAAAAGCTCCTCTCTGAACTTGCAATACTAGGTGTCACTTACCCCTCCCACTCCTAGAGACATGGTTATTTATGCAGTTATCAGCAGACAAGTAAATGGCAACAAAACCTTTCAGCATTTCAACCAGTCTCTGCTGGTGTTCCCCAAGGGTCAATACTCAGCTCCCTTCTATTTAATATTTTCATAAATAAACTTCATACCTCTACATCACTTGCCACTCTCATACAATTTGCCAATGATTCAACCCTTATCTGCTCTGCGCCATCCATAAGAAAATTTCAGGAAATAACTCAAAAATCATTCACTGACATTGAAATATGGCTAAAATATTCTAACTTGCTGCTTAACACAAAACAAAAAAACTGCAAATCAACACCTTAACTAGAAACATACATTTCATATTAGGTCAAGCAATAACAGAAAAATAGTAACCATAAGCCAAACTAAACTACTCAGAGTAATTGGTAGATGACAACCTCAGATTTCATCACCACATACTTCATTACATCATGAAAACTCACCAAAAATGTGGCTTCCTCTGTAGAGCTAAAAAGTACCTTAACAGATGAAACAAAGATTACCTTAGCAGCAATATACCTCCTTCCTTCTCTGTTATATGCTTCCCCTATTCTTACAAATGTCAACATTAAGCATAAAACTAAACTAGCCTCCTGCTACTTCAAAATAGCTAAATTTGCAACCAACTGGCCTTGTAAAACACGCCACTGCCTTGCATTAAAACAATTAAACTCACTTGAATTCCCAAACCAGTTGACATACTCACAACTAATCATTGCCCACAACCTGTTGTACTCTCCAAAAAATGCTCAGCATTACAAAATAATCTATGGTACTATTTGTGATGCCTCTGCACTGGCTCAGTAATCAAGGAACCTCCAATCCTCACCACTGGCAACAGTGAAGGATGTACACAATGGGAGGATGACAAGTACACAGTAAAGTGCAATTTCCCTGATGAGCACACAGATACCACAGTCAGTCTGGGGCTGGTTTCTCCCTCTTTCTCCAGATCCCCAGTAACACTCCCCACTGGCACAGCTGTAGGGTTGAGATCTCAGCCGAGAGGCCAACCTAAGACCTCCAGTACCCTCTCTGTCCAAGCAGTTCTTCATTTCCCTGCCCAAGTAGCTGACACACCCACACTTTGAGATTTGATTTATATACAAGCACACACACACACCTGGGGAAGGCTGGCCTGGGTTTACTAGCTATGCCCCCTTTTGCCTAGACTATAAGGTAGTTCCAGCTGCCACCAGCCAACTCTTTATCAGCTACTTTTAAGGCCCTTAACAAAAGGTGTCCAATCCTACTGTACAATGTTGCTATTAATCCAAATGGTAGTTTCGACCAAGTGCCATGCTATTAGGAGTGGCCTGTACAGTGTCACCAAATACATATGCAAGTACTCTAAGAGCTTAAATATGTCTCACAAATATCAGCCACAAAGATAGGTTTAAATATATTTAATAATAAATAATAAAAGACCAAGACAATACTCAGTAAATCCAACACAGTTACTTAAGAGTTCAATCACAGGAAATATTTTAAAACAACATTGCAGGACAGTCTCAAAGAAATGCAGAAAACATCTAAACTAATTCCTAGCTATATCTAAAAGAGATACTATGCCCTAAATCTTACTTACAAGGCAGGCAACTGCAGATGTGATGATGACTGGATGTTATCGCTGGGTCCAAGACAAAGTACAAAATGAACATTCTCTCTCTCAGATAGTTCTTAAATCAATATCAAATATTACTTCTGGGTTAGCTTGGATAACATCACTCTTTTGTTACCTGACTTTAGTACCCAAGATAAACCAAAAACGAACATAATTTTAACATCTCTGTGTTAAAAATTCATATCTCTCAGAACTGTGCAGCTGCTAGGAAGTTATAAAGCAATAAAACACTTTTTACATCTTAAGCCTAATAGCTACTTCTCTCCAAGACAATAGAGAAACTTCTAGCTCTAGACATCCCATGTCCTTGCTGCAGTGAAACTAACTTTTATAGCACAATCGTAAAGCACTTAAATTCAACTTATTTCCTTGAAGTTTTGTAAGTTAATCTTCTATGTTCCAGCAGGGTATGCTGTGGCTACATTCTTGAAGCTCAGTACATAACATACAGTTCTGTATAAATCATATCAGTATTCACAAATGACATAGAATTGTTTACAAAATTTCAGATAGCTGGGCTGGCAGTGTCACACTATTTACTCACTAGAGACCTTCAGTCTAGCAATAAACGCTTACTATGTATCAGTAAGACATTCAGCACTGAAATGAAATCCCCACACAGTTAAAACAGACAGAAAACTTAAATAGTTTCAAAACGTTGTTTAAACAGCAGCTATGCCAAAGATGGCTCTGTTCTTCTTGCTCATCTGACTTTACTCAGATAACTTTTCTCCAGCTCTTACAGCCACTTTGCTTCCCAATCTTTTTGTACCTTATCGCTCCTCCTCATACTGCACTTATTTTCTAAATTCTTACTTCTCCCTCTCTCACACCCCACCACTAACTACAACTCCTCCTCTGTCCATTTATCTTCCTGCTCATTTCCATAACTCCTCCTCCTTCTCCCACACCCCACCACTAACTACAACTCCTCCTCTGTCCATTTAACTTCCTGCTCATTTCCATAACTCCTCCTTTCATGATTCTCTTATCATTTTAAGCTACATTCTACTTGTCTGCCTGTAAATTATTACTAAACTCAAAAACACCCCAGTTTGATCTAGCCGTCATGCTATAAATACATTAATTGTTATTGTACATTATTTTTCTCTTCAGCAATTAGCCAATTTATGTTAATTTTTTTGTGTGTTAAAATGTTATGTTCATGTAAGAAATATTTAAAAATATTTAAAAATCATGTAGATAAGCTCAAGTATAGATGTTTTTAGCCGGCAATTATAAATGTACATCATGTGTAACTTGAATGTGGAGCTTTTCTCCCTGGGCCTCCAATGAAAATGGGTTTTACCCAGTTGGACTTTTCCCTGTCAGCAAAGACAAATAAATAAATAAATAAATAAATAAATAAATGAAAAAAGAAAAGGATCCCACCCTACAGACAGTAAGAACAGCACTAAGGAAAATTAAGTCAGGGAAAGAAGCAGGCTCAGATGAGGTAACAGCAGATACGATCAAGATGTTGGGTGAATTAGAGGAGAAATGTCTTTTGAGGGTAGTCATAGCAGTATGGATATAAAGACATATCCCCAATGACAGGAGAATAAGCATACTAGTGCCAGTGTACAAAAACAAAGTGGGCATCCACAATTGTAGGGAGTACACAGGTATAAAACTGCACTGTATGAAAGTTCTGAAGAGAGTGATTGAGAAACAAATATACAGAGCTGTAGACGGTTAGACGGGAGATAAGTAGTTCAGATAAATATCAAGATACTGCACAAATGATCCAGTCTTTACAGTGATGCAAGATAGCTGAGAATAATATATAGATGAGAAAAGAGTCCAATTGTGCATTCATAGACTTATAGAAAGCATATGACAAGGTCTCAAGATGACTGACTCAGGCAGGTCTGTGGTGCTTTGAAGTCCCAGACACATTCATAGAATTAGTGTAACCTATGTACAAGGACCCTACGGCACAACTATAAACAGTATTTGGTGTCACAGAAGGGTTCCCAGTAGGAGTGGGCATGCATCAGGATTCAGCTCTGAGTCCACTGCTGTCCATGCTGGTGATGGATTACATTAGCAAACAGGTCAGAGGGGACAGATCAACAAAGTTGCTGTATATAGACAATGTGGCATTGCAGGCAGACTGATGAAGAACTTCAGCAAAGGATAGCGGAATGGAATGCAAAATTGAAGGGGCATGGGATGAAACTAAGTACTGTTAAGGCAGTTGTAATGGTAGAAAATAGGGGAAATCAGAAGAAGCTGAGAACTGAGATAGAAGAGAAGATAGTGAAACAGGTTAACAGCTTCAAGTATCTGGTAGGGGTGGTAGAGTTGAAGAGAAGTCTGAATGAGGAGGTCAAAGCTGGAGTCAGAGGGGCTGCAGCCAACTGGCACAGAGTGTCAGGGGTAGTGTATGACAGAATAATGACAAAGAAGCTGAAAAGTAATGTGTATAAAACAGGTTACGACCAGTGCTACTGTATGGCAAGGAAACCTGGGCAGTAAAGGCTAAGCAGTTGAGGAAGCTAGAAGTGATGGACATTTAGTGTCTGAGATGGGTGGTAGGATGCACACTATGGGACAGATGAAGAAATGAGGATATCCGAGCAGAAACTAAAGTTTGGGCACATGTGCAGAAAAGCAGAAGACAATCTAGTGAAGAAGATTTGGGACAGACAGGAAGAAGGCAAAAAGATACAAGGGTGTCCAGCAAAGAGATGGATGGATTGTGTGAGAGAAGACCTGTGACAGTCAGACATATCCTGTTGAAGAAGGTAGGAGAGTGGTACAGTGAATTGAGAGAGATGGTGACAGTTGATGTGACACCCTGACCCCATGTAGAAAAATGGGAAAAAAGGGGTTGATGATGATGATTTGAGGTGTCATTGAGATTTCTTTTTTTCTCATGAACCGTTACCTGAGACTTAGTATGTATAAGTAGCAATGATGCGGGGGCACAAGTGCATTCGACTCCTCCAAAAGTGTTTTTTTTTTTTTTTATCTTTTATTGTTTATTGCAAGTGTATGGTTGTCTGTACTTTCAATCATTTATGATGCAATCACAAAAGACTTGTACTTTAGTCATGGAGCCAATGCTTATATGTATATTGCATTCACCCTCGCAAACATGGCCTGGGTCATGGATAAAGCAGTCCACAAAGAATCATATTTGCATTGTTAACAAATGCTCCAAAAAGCTTCTGTTTATAAGATAGCTGTTTTTTTTTAAATAACAGTAAGTCCACCATTTCAGGTACATAGGAACAATACTAAGTGATGAGAGGGTAGTAAGATTAGCTTGAAAAGTGACACCTCTTTTCCCCTACCGAGGCTGTTCAATATTACTTTCAAAAAAGACTTCATGTTGGATGAATAGAAAACAGCAGTCATTTCACTGCACAAAAGGGTTTTTCAACAGATCTGGGTAATTACACACCAATAAGCCTGTCCAGCCTCATATGTAAGGCTATGGAAAGGATCATAATGGAATTAACGAATAAGGCTATAGGTAACCCCTCAGATACTCAATCCAACCCAGTTCAAATTTGTCAAAGGTAGGTCTTTGAAAAAAGCTACTGAAGCAATGTATGAGGAGAAGACAGTGCACACTACACATCTAGACCTCAGAAAGGCATTCTATACCTTCTTACACTTGGGTATCATAGATAAACTCTCCCCACTAAATACCAATCCCTGTGTAACTCACAGGATAGCAAATTGGCTCAGAATTAGAGCCCCAGAAATTAGGCCAGGTAGCCCTACGTCTTCGAAAAGTCCTATCACTAGTGGTGCACCCCAAGGGTTCAATCCCTGGGCCAGTCCTCTTTGGCATTTACTTCTCAGAGGTCAAAGTTAATGTTAAAGGTTTGTGGCTCTCCAAGTCTGCAGATGACTGCAAACTCTGTACCACCAAAAACTCCCCAGAAAACACCAAGATCTGTCAAGAGGGCATGTCCTGAACAAATAGCTGTTGTCAAAACCATGGACTAAAACTAAATGCCAAAAAGTGTAAAATTGTATCATTTCACATGCATGACTCCCTTTGTAACTGTCACAATGGCATCACACTCCTGAAAATTGATACCATGCTTAGGGGTCTGATAACATAAGCCGACAACGAATTGCCCTCTGATCACCGCATATCCATTCTTTTTCATTGTACAGCTTCTATATAAAGGTATTACCTTGACATCAAATGGTGCATTTACACATTTTTAACTAGGCAGGGTTTTGTATTTTGTAAGTGTTGACTTTGCACAAGCATAATATAAAATGGAGTTGGACAGAAATGCAAGCCAAATGTTAACTATTACCATGAATAAATGAGTGTTTGGGTATAAATGAGTGCTGTACAGAGCAAATTCTGAACTGCCTATATGGAAGAAGGCAGATGCTACAGGGAATTCCAGGAATGCAGTGCTTCCCAGATGGTATATTTGACAGGCCACAATGACAAAGAACATTTAACAAGTTTAGGATGAGTTCCATGTGAGCTAAGTGAGTACAGCGTCAAACTGATTGACTCCAGTTTGAATGTTTCAAAGCGGAACTGTCATACAATGGGCATATAGCTGACTGAAATGGACTGAGAAAATACAATAAAAACTGGAGGTTGTGCCAAAGGAATTCAAGCCTAAGAATATTTTACAGCTACTATCATCCTGGAGAGATAATTATTATCATACATTTTAACTATTATTTCAACAAGGTTACACTCATTCAATACTTTGTTATTGAATGGGTCACCATAAGAATGGAGAGGCTTTTGCAAATGGGCCTTCAGGAGGATATAACACATATTTGTATCACATAACAAACTGATACATTTTGACCTGGACTTACCTGTAGGTTTGGCATGCTATGTTTCACTTTATGGAATTAGGTCTGTTTTATCATAGAAGTTCTGGAATGGTAGAGGAAGATCCATCACTTTTCAGTCATGATCTTTACTGAATGCTGAAGAACATTATAGTTCTAATAAAAGCACTCAAGTCCCAAGTGCTCGAAGAATACCATCTCAAAGCCAGGGACTCCCATCTCTTATAGCTCATATAGGTTACTGCTTGTGCTCAAATGCAATATGAGTTCAGGGAAGAAGCTGCCTCAGCTTACCCAAACACATTATTCAAGTGAGGTGAGGCCTCCAGCTGTGTGGAAGGAGTGGCAAGGGGTAGAAGTGTATATTAGGGAAGGGGATTTAGAGTTAGGGAGTGGAAAGAGAGTTTTAGGGTTAGGGAGTGTGAAGAGAGTTTTAGGGTTAGGGAGCAGAAAGGGAATTTTAGGGTTAGGGGAATAGGAGGGCTGCTTTAGGTTTAGGGAGCAGTAGGGTAGTTTAGATTTAGGGAGTGATTGGGTCATTTAGGTTTAGGGAGGGATGATGGAATATTAGGTTTAGAAAGCGATCAGTGATTTTAAGGTTAGAGGGGAGTGAAGTTTTAGGTTTAGATACCAATTGGGGACTTTAGGTTTAGGCAGGGGAGTGGAGGTTTAGGTTTATGGAGAAATTGGGGTTTCAGCTTTAGGGACAGGAAGTGGAGGTTAATGCTAAAGGAGTACTTGGGTTAGGAACTGAGTGGGAGTTTTAGGGTTAGTGTTAGGCCTCTGGTAGGGTTATATGGTTTCATAAGTTTGGGTGTTGGGAGGGCTAATTTGTTTAGGAAGATCAGCTTAGTGAGCATTAGAGCACTTTGTCTTTTTGAGGAAGTGGCAATGACCAAGGCTGTCACAAGCTATTAGTACTGAGTATTTGTAGTAGTTCCGAAAATTATACCAGTGACTGGCTTGTTAGCTTATTATGAAGAGTCTGTAAGTTCCAGCACTATGTGTACTGAGAATGTTTTATGCTCGTAACTGATCTCCAGACACTGGCTTTAAGTTTTAGTCCCTAATAATGTGCTAGATTACAGCACTTGTCCTTGTTGTTAGGAGCACATTCATATCCTGTTGAATATAAAGAAGTAACATTATAGCCCATAGGGGACTGTCCAGGTTACTGTATGAAGTTCTATAGGAACTCAGTATTATGGATTCATTAATCATATACAGACATTAGTAATGGCACAACTGTCTGCTGCCATTAGGAGCACTTACAGCAAAACTCAGAATAAGAGTATTTTGTCCAGAGTGTGTGAGTTTATTGTGACAGTATGGTATAACAGTAGAAATGAGCTATACCAAAATTCAGCAATATGAAAAGAACAGCTGTGTGTCTCATCATATTATTATGTGGATCCAGTGTGAATATTACTGAGAAACTGTAGTTATGAGAAATGGAGATGGACCATGACATGGATATTTGTTCTTTCAAAATAATTCATCAACAGGAAGTTACTTGTGGTGGCCTAGCTGTGAGAAACTGAATATATGGTTCAAAATTATGCTGGATGTCAAATTGTATGAAATCTCCAACACTAACAACACTGCAAAGTAACTTTAGAATGGCAACCTGTGCCATTGTAATGCATACAGATAGACTTTGAATGTTCTTTTATGACAGAGCATATCTCACAGTAGCAGATTATTAATCAGTGTGGTCTGAGGAAGTCTGCATGTAACTAACTGTCTACTTCACAGAAAATTGTTGAAGTTGTAAGGACAATTTTAGCAGTGCCTTTGTTGCTGAAGAAACAAGCCACAGTTCATGTAAGATTTCAAAGCCTTCATGAAACAAAATAGTATAAAGAGTTCTACTTCAGCACAGCACGACCCAGACAGCAGTGGGCTGGTGCAGTCATTTAGTCAGTCTTTTAAAAAAAACAGTGACAGCAATAACTTAGAGGAGAAGCCAGTGCAACAGTAACCAGACAAAAGTAACAAAAAATGCAAAGAATGAGACTAACATATGTTCCAGGTCTAAAAATATTTAATAAAATAGAATATAAAAATAAATAAAAGTTGGTGAATGCTTTCACAACATAAACAGTTGTTTCATCAAACTGATTTAATATTATACTTTAGTGAAACATTTAAATAAGACAGTGTCACCAATCATAGGAGGTGTAACAAAGCTCTATAGCCAATCATGTTATACATTTACTATCCATCAGATGGATAGTAAATGTGTAACATGACTGGATCAGATGGATAGTAAATGTGTAACATGATTGGTTATAGTGCTTTGTTACACCTTCTATGATTGCTGACACTGTCTTATTTAAATGTTGCACTAAAGTGTAAATCGGTCTGATGAAGCAACTGTTTATGTTGTGAAAGTGCTCACCAACTTTTATTATTTTTATATTCTATTTTATTAAATATTTTTAGCCCTGGAACGTGCGTTGGTCTTGCTCTTTGCATTTTTTGTTACTTTTGAACTGTTGAGTGGACCCTTTACCTTTAGAGTCATATTTGTTTTAGTAACCAGACAAAGTTTTATTTGTGTACAGAAATGTGCATTCAGCCTCAAAAAAGACACCTGTTGGGTTATTTTTGGAAAGAAATACAAGGCTGCAGTAAGACTTAATAAAGATTAATATTCAGAGAGATACTTTAATAAAAAGCAGTTTCAAAGTATGCATAATAAACATTTATGGAATTTTGACACAGTTGATATTGTTGTACTAATAGACTATCAACATGGTAACTCGTACCCAGGAGTAACCCTTTAATGTATTCCGTTAATAATAAGCACAGCATCTAGTGAAAGCATAAGGACACATATGGTCTGCTCGTCAGCCTGACAAACAGAAAACAGTACCCAAGGAAATGAAGTTTTGATGCCCAGAACCTTCCTCCAGAATGAGTAGCAAACCTGCCATGATTTACAAAAGATGAGCATTTCACACCATGGCCATAGAAAGAAAAACATAAGTTCATAGATTCATAGGATGTTACTAGGATAGTGGCCCTAGAACCCTTACAAGCCTAGCCATGTTAATCATAAGTTGCCTCAATTGTCCTTGTTTAGTTGGATGGACATGATTCACAGAGCAAGTCTATGATAAACACGGACTACCACTGTCCATGGGGGACATGGGTTCCACCACCAACAGGGTGAATTTGTGGTCTCCCATTCATTTGTCCAGGTTACACTTAAATAGGGTCAGTGAGGAGCTCTGCTTCACATGAATTAGAAGTTTATCCCAGAGTAGTGGCAGTCTCTGGGAGATATATCTGTCTCTCCAGCATGTTCTTTTAATGTCACAAGCTAGGTTAAGACCCCCTGAGTGATGGACTCTTGTGCTATTTAATTTGCAGATGTGCAGAATATCCATCAGGGCAGGGTCAGAGACTGCCCTGTAGACTAGGTACAAGTTGCCTCTCAGCAGCCTATATGATACAGAGTACAGTGACAGGGCTTTCAGTCTTTCCTCGTACGTCATGGTTTGGAGGCCCTTTATTTTCTTTGTGAGAAACCTCTGTGGCCTCTGTGACACCGCCAGCCCAGCTATCTGGAATTTTGTAAGTAACCATATGTCATTTGTGAATATTAATATGATTCATATGCTTGTCTTACAAATGTAAGAGAACTATATGTTATGTGTATATTAAACTACTGGTGCAGAAGTGTGTGTTAAACTGTAGGTTCATAGGTCCATAGGTAGGTATTAGGCTATCTGCCCGAAGGCATTTATAAGCCTAGCCAGAGTGTGTCGGCTTTTGCCACCCCATTGATTAATTAACTGATCCTCTGTCAAGCCAAGCCAATGAAGTGATCCCAGGCATGTATTTTCTGTTACCCATCCACTCGTCAAGGTTTCTCTTGAAGAGTGTTAGTGAGAGGCTCTGCCTGATGTAATTTCCAATTTTGTTCCAAAGCATGGGGAGTCTCTATGACAGAAATCTATCCCTCCAGCATGTTCTATTTATTGTTGTGGTGAGGTTTAACTCACTACAGTGCATGGCTCGCAGTGACTTGGATTTCTTTAGGTGGAGCATGCCCATCAATTCTGAGTTGGACATGGCTTTGTAAGTCAGGCAGAGATCACCTCTGAGTAAGCGATATGCCACTGAGTACAGCTGGAGTTTTTTCTGTCGGGCTGCATAGGACATATGTTTGAGGCCAGTAATCCTCTTGGTGAAGTATTTTTGTAGTCTTTCCAGCTGTTGGAAGTGTCTTGTGAGGTACATCCCAAATGGGGCATTGTACTCTATGATGGGTCTAATGAGTTATGAGTAGAGGGGCACTATAATCTCTTTATTTTTAGATGCGAACCCTTTAGTAATTAGATGGGCCACATAGAAGGATTTCCTAACTACTTTGGCAATATGATTGTCAAAGGAGAGATTACTATCTACCTGGGTCCCCAGATCTCTTATTACCTCTTCTGTATTAAGGGGGGCTGCCACCTATGTGGTAATTCGTGGGTGTTTTGTTTTTCCTAAATGGGATGACTATGCATTTTTTGGCATTTAGCTTGAGGCCATGACTTTGACACCAGGTGTCCGTCTCAGTAAGGCCCTTTTGGAGGATGTCCGTGTCAGCAGGAGAGTCAGTTATGGCTCCCAGTTTGCAGTCACCGGTGAACTTGGTTAGCCATAGTCCTCCTGTGTTTGCCTGTACTTCTGAGAAGTATATGCTGAACAGTAGGGGTCCCAGGACCGAGCCTTGTGGGACACCACTTGTGACTGGTTTAGAGTCAGACCTGGAGCCCGCTATTCTTACCGTGTGAGTTCTGTCTGTAAGCCAGTTGGCAACCCATCTCGTGATGTAGGGGTTTATGTTCAGGCTGGTGAGTTTTTCTGTAATACCCAAGTGGGGAATGGTGTCGAAAGCCTTGGCGAAGTCAAGGTAGGATGTGTGAACCACCTTTCCCTCATCTATGGCCTTGGTGACTGTCTTGAAGAAGTCGACCAGGTTTAGTAAGCATGATCTGCCCTTAACAAAGCCAAACTGGGTTGGGTCAAGTGTTTGGAGGTTCCCAATGTCTTTGTTAATGAGTTCCATGATGATGCACTCCATAGCCTTGCAGATCAGGCTAGTCAGGCTTATGGGGCGATAGTTACCAGGGTCAGTTGCGGCCCCTCCTTTGTGGATAGGAATAACCGTTGCTGTGCACCATTCTATGGGCACGTAGCCTGTGGAGAGGCTGAAGTTGAATAGCGTGTTTAGGTGGGGGCTTAGTTCATTCTGTAGTTCATGCAAGACGCAGCCTGGGACACCAGCTGGTCCCATTGACACTGTGTTTTTGGCTTTTGAAAGGGCTGTTTTCACCTGTGCGTCTATGATTTTTGGGACACTACACTTTTCCGGTATTGTTGGGGGCCCTTTTGGAGGTGAGAGGGGGATGAAGTTTGCACTGATTCTATCTGCCAGGATGTTGGCGATATCAGTAGGTTCAGTATATTTTGTGCTATTTTGCACTAGTTCAGTGCATATCTGTGAGTTGCCACTTCGATTCTTAGCATAACTAAAGAAGGCTTTGTGGTTATCTTTTGAATCCTTGGCTATTTTTCTTTTGAAGTTAGCCTTGGATGATTTCATGAGGGACCTTAGTTTCTTACTGATACTGATCAGGGATGTCTTTCCTTCTTGGGATTTGCTTTTTTTCTGTACTAGTTTCCTCCTTCTATTGTATAGCCTCTTTATTGCAGGGGTCCACAAAACTGGTTTCCTTCTCTTAGAGGAGTGAGTCTTGGTTTTGCTAGGGATGGCATGATCCATGCATCCTTGTAGGTGCTCATAGAGTGCATTTGTAAAGGTTTCTGCATCTTGAGCAGCGTTATCCTTTAGCATGGGGGCTGTGAAACTTACCACCTCTGTCTTAAGTAAGGTGAAGTTTGCTTTAGAAAAGTTTTTTACTGTGGTTTCCTTAGTTGGGGGTGGTGGTGGGGTGTGGGCATCCAGAGTGATTAGTTTATGGTCTGATCTAACCAGTGACAGGTTGACCTCCAGTGTGGAAACCCTACTGCCCATATTGGTGATGACCGGGTCCAATATGTTTTTACCTCTGGTAGGGGAGTTTACCAGCTGATCCAGGGCATTTGAGTTAATGAATTCCAGGAAACGGTGGGCCTGGGAATTTGTACTCGAGTAGTTTTCCCAGTGAATGGTAGGGTAATTGAAATCGCTCAATATCAGGGTGTTCGTTAGGACCTTCATGTTTTCCAGTGTCTCCATAAAGGTGGAGTGGTGGTCCTGGGTCATGGAGGGTGATCTGTAGCAGGCTACAATTTGCATTGCAGATTTGCCTGATGTTAGTTGCATATGGATGATCTCAGAGGTATCATGCTGCGCCACTAACCTGGAGGTGTAGGTATCCTTGATGAATATGGATACACTCCCTCCTTTTGTGTTTTGGTCCATGTTCTGTGGCCAAAACATGTGGTATGAGTTGTAGCCTGGTAGTGCTGGGGTGCTCTCTGGAGCCTTGAACCAGGTTTCAGTTACTGCAGAGATTTTGACGTTCTCCATACTAAGGAGTGCTTCGAGCAGGTGCATTTTGAGATTTTAAACTCATGGCGATGAGTAGCATAACCCTCAGTTTTTTGTTAATTGTGCTGTTTACAGAGGTGGGTTTGACTTTTGAGCCTTGCTTAAAAAAGGCACTACGGGGGCAGCAAGAGCCTTCACCAGTATTCGAAAGCCTAGGGGTGACAAGTGCAAGCTGTCTCTTGTGAAGCAATGTGGCTTGTCGAGCATGTCGTCCCATGCTGACAGACATTAGATCCCCTTTGAATGACACCAGAAGCTTAGCCAATTGTTGAAATTGATCATTTTTTTCTTTATACTGATGTATCATTCTTGGTGAGGGCAGGATGCTACCCAGGGTCAGGGTCATACCAGCCTTGGCTGCATGATCAGAGAGCTCTTCCATGTCTCTTTTCATGTAGTCCTGGGAGGTATGTCTCAGGTCATTCACACCAACATGAACAATGACAGAGTCATATTTGTACTTGTTCTGGAGTGACCTGAGTGCTTTTGTTATGTGGCAGATTCTGGCTCCTGACAGGCAGCTAACAGTAACCTTCTGCTTGTCCAGCCTAGTGAGTGGGACATCAGTGTGCCTGACTATAGAGTCACCTATTACTAGTGTGTTAGGTATGTTATTTTGCCTTAAGGGCTGTGATTGTGCATCACACTGATTTTGTGTATTATGTGTTGTCTGGTTTGTGACGGAAAGTGCAAGGTTGTTTGGGTGTCTGCTTTGGAGGTCTCTGATGCTTTTGCAGGTTTTTATTTAGAGCCTCCGAGTATGATTTTGTGTATTTATGTGTATTTTTTGCCAGTGCTGTTTTAGTAGGTCTGTATGCAGCTGGAGGTGTGGTGCAAGTGTTAACCTTCTCCTCTTGATTGCCTGTTCCAATCTTGGGTGGAGACAGCTTAGCTTCCAGTTTGGCTGTATAATTGCATCTCTCACATATGTTAGTGCTTTGTGGTAGGAGGAGAGGGTTGTCTGGTGTTCATGAGGCAGTTGTAACATTGCCTCAGGATACCCAGATTCACCTGAAGTTGCCCTTTGGTCATACCTGAATAGTAGGGTGAGCTGCTTAGTCGCTTGGTTGGTGAGGGGTGAATAAAGAGCCTTGCCCTGCTGGGCAATCAGTTTCAGGGTATATTAGTGCTTGCTATTGAGTCTGAGCAAGTGCTGGGCTGTAAGATGCTTTTTGAGTGCTTAGTTTGAGAGTTAGACTAGTTTCAAGGGAAAAACTGAAGAGGAGACTTAGTGGAGCTGGGAATAATTTAACTGTAGCTAACTGGCACTCCCCGGTGCGCAAAACCGTGCAAACACAGTTTTTATAGTAGGGAAATGAAAGAGATAAAAATTAGCCCAAAATGGCCAATAAACTACTAACATCTGGCTGGAACCACTCCTCCAGGGACAGATAGGTTGCTCAAAGCTCCCCTCTCTCACAGGTGAACAGAGAAACTTCCTTCTATCCAAGTAAGGTATGGGCAACTCAGAAACTAGTATCACAGCCCTGAATTCAGCACTAGCTTGAAAAATGGACTATACTAGCTTAGAAAGGTGGGAAACAAGGATTTTTTTTTTTTTTGAAAAGATAAAGCAAAAACAGTAAAAAATACACTTAAAACAGCTTTAAATGACTACAAACGATCAGAAAAGGCTATCACACTTTAGTGTGTAGCCTACAACAGTTAAACAAATTATTTAAACAAAAAACAACTTTTTAAAAGTACAGGTAGTCAAATAAGTACAATATGTGAAAAAAAGCTTTTAAATCACAATACATGCTGGAAAATCTGCGTTTAGGTGGAAAACAGTTAAGTACAGCAGGAAAGTACAGAAAACTGATACTTAATCACTCCAAAGTCTCTCATCTAAGCTAGAAGGCTTGTATCAGTTTAAGGCTTTCTAGTGCTACCCAGTAGGTTAGTTAAAGGAAAGATGGGAAACAAGTGCAGATGTGGTATTTTAAACCAGAAAGTTGAAAGAGACGGACAAACTATCCAGCTGGTCAATAAACTACATTTTCTGGGCCAAGAACATCTCCTCTCATGGTAGATAGGCTACCTAGTGCTTACCACTCCCACTGATAAGCTAGAAGGCTTCCCTCCAACACAGAAAGGCTTGGGGGGGCTCAGAAGCTTACAAAGAGTCCTGGATAGAGCAAGTCTGTATCTGGACTAGGCTAGTTACAGGAAAGGTGGGAAACAAGTGCAAGTGTGGCTTTTAAACCAGAACATTGAAAGAGATGGAAAAAAAACTGCCCAAACGGCCAGTAGCTACAATTTCTGGGCCAGGAACCACTTTTCTTGTGGTAGATAGGCTACCTAATGCTTACCACTCCCACTGATAAGCTAGAAGGCTTCCCTCCAACACAGAAAGACTTGGGGGGCTCAGAAGCTTACAAAGAGTCCTGTATACAGCAAGTCTGTATCTAGACTTGACTAGTTACAGGAAAGGCAGGAAACAAGCTTAGAATTTTTTTTTGTTACAGAAAAGCAGAAAAAAAAGCAGCAAAAAGATTCAAATTGTAGTTTAGGCCAGCACACCTGAGTGTGTAGCAACACTACAGCAAATACAGTTCAAATAAATGCAATTCAATTAACAAATGACTAAAAAACAAGTGCAGAAGGCAATAAATTAGAAGGCTACTGACAAGCAGTAATAAGTGCAGAGTAAGAGCTACTGAACAGATAAAAGCACGCAGAAGAGCAGCTAAGACAGTTACAGTTAGAGCAGCTGAATATATATATATATATATATATATATATATATATATATATATATATATATATATATATATATATATATATATATATATATTATTTATTTATTTATTTATTTTTGAGGGAGGGAATAGAGCAGGATTAAGAGGCTACAGGGGTTGTCCTTCCCAAGTGCTCTCTTTGTACACAGTAGGAGTGCCTGAAATCAGAATATGATCTCACTGCACTCAGTTGAGCGAGCAAATGAGATAGGCCCAGAAGGAGTATCCAAATACAAATCTACAAGAGGGGTGGACAATTTCAAAGCCACCAACATTAACACCAAAACAAGAACAGGGAGGGTGGGTGGGGAACAAACTGTAGAGAGACAGCCACAACTTCAGTTGAGTTAATATTCAATGAAAAACACAAATAAATGAATTAAATACAGTACTATATGCAAAAGAGCAGATAAAAGTGTACTTAAATTCACTTATACATCCAGCTGATTTCAGGTAGATGTTAGCCAGCCAAAGCTCTGATATTAAGCAGAGATAACTCAAAATGTACCACTTATATAAGGCAAGACAGAATGTCAGTGGTGAGCTGAAACTACTCCCCACTGCTATCAATGGCTACACAGAAATTCTAAAAAGTACTCTGTAGAGAGACAGCCACAACTTCAGTTGAGTTAATATTCAGTGAAAAACATAACTAAATAAATTAAATACAGTACTATATGCAAAAGAGCAGATAAAAGTGTATTTAAATTCACTTATACGTCCAGCTGATTTCAGATAGATGTTAGCCGGCCAAAGCTCTGTACTGAGCTTCAACAATGTAACCACAATGTACCCTACTGGAAAAGAACAGAAATGTATATAAACTATATACCTGTTCAAATGTATGTTTTAATAGTAGAAGCTGGAACATACAGAGTTAACTTGCAAACCTTCAAGAAAATAAGTTGAAATTGTTTTATGATTGTGTTATCTCTCAGTTTCAGCAAGAAGACAGGATGTCTAGAGCTAGACATTTTTCTATTCTCTTGAAACAGAAATAATTACTAGGTTTAAAATGTAAAAAGTGTTTAATTGTTTTATGACTTCCAGTTCTGAGCAATCATCTGAGAGATATGTACTTCTCACACAGAGATGCTAAAATTTTGTTAAGTTTCTGTTAGCCTAGGAACTGAAGGCAGGTGACAAAGAGTGATGTCATCCGAGCTGACCCAGCAGTAATATTTGATTGTAATTTAAGAACTCTCTCAAAGACAGACTTTGCATTTTGTATCTTGTCTTGGACCTAGCAGAACTTTCACTCATCTCCATCTGCCTTGCTAATAGGGGTACAGTGATTTATTTTACATATAAATAGGAATATAGTAAATATTAGTTTAGATGTTTTCTGTATTGATTTGAGACTGTCCTGCAATGTCATTTTAAAATATTTCCTGTGATTCTGAACTCTGTAATTACTGTGTTGATTGAGTATTGTCTTGTGTTTTTATTATTTATTATTAAATATATTTAAACCTTTTAATTTTGGGTGGTTTGTTCAGAAATATTTAAGCTCTTAGGGTAGTTGCATATGCAGTTGGTGACACTGCATAGGCAACTCCAATAGCCTTGCTCTTAGTCACACTTACCATTTGGATAATAGTAACATTACACAGCAGGATTGGGTACCGTTTGTAAGGACCTTAGAGTAGCTGATAAGTAGTGGTTGGTGGCAGTGATAACTACCTTATAGTCTGAGCAGATGAATGCATAGCTAGTAAACATGTGCCAGCCTTCCCCAGCATTGTCTGTGTGTTTGTATATAAATCAAATCTCAAAGTGTGTGTGTGTCAGCTACTTGGGCAGGGGCACGAAGAACTGGTTCGATAGAGAGGGCTGGAGGTTTTGGCTTGACCACTCGGGTGAGATCTTAACCCTATAGCTGTGCCAGTGTGCAGTCTTATTGGGGATCTGGAGAAAGGGATAAACCAGCCCCCAGACTGACTGTGATCTCTGTGTGCTCTTAAGGGAAATTGCACTTTACTGAGTGTGTACTTGTAATTCTCCCAATGTCTATGTCCCTCACTTGTGCTAGTGGTGAGGATTGAGGCTCCTTGATTACTTGTCCAGTGCAGGGGCATCACATATTAATTGTTTGGCAGTGGTGGGATATCCACATCATATATTGATTGGTTGATAGTGGTGAGATAGCCACAACACATATTAATTGGCTTGTAGTGGTGTAGATTTTGAATTCCTGTAGCTTGTGTACAGTGGTCACTGAAGTGTTTGTACTCTCAGCCATGCAGTGAACATTCAGAGTTCATATCACAATTGTTTCATTTTTTATTAGCTTAGTTAGTCAGGGAGAGCAGGCAAACATGTCAGCAGATGAGTATGGCAAGCTGACAAGGAACCAGTTGGCTGAGATGTGCCAGGCTAAAGGCTGGTGCATGCCAACCTGACTAAAGCAGACATGTTTGCAGCTTTAGCCACAGCTGCATTATAGAATAGCAATAAGAAGGACAATCAGACTGGCCGTGGAGATATACAGAAAATGGATAGCTCATCCTTTCCACAGAGGACTTAAAAATCCATCTGGAGTTAAATAGACTTGGGTTGGAGGCCAATAATTTGGAAATAGAAGCAGCAGAGAGACTGAGACATCTGGAGGATGAGGAGAATGAGAGGCATAGGCAACATAAAAAGGAGATACTGACTCTTCTCCAGAGTCATGGAGGTAATGGGGAAGGGAGTAACTGAACCCCAGAAGCAACGAAGGTCAGTAAATTTCTTCCACAATTTACAGAGGGGATAATTTTGACAGTTTCATTCATATGTTTGAGAAGGTATGCAAAGAGTATAATGTTGACCAAGGGTTCTGGGTATAGTTCCTGACCCCCTTACTCCATGGTAAAGTTGTAGCTGTAATTTTTAAACTGTCTGATACCGATTGCGTAAATTATAGTACAGTCAAAATGTGTTTGCTAGAATGTTTTAAGTTAACACCTGAAGCTTATAGAAAAAAGTTTCATGAGCATAGATGCAAGGCAGATGAAATTGTGTGTGAATATGTTGCTGAACTAAGACTTATTTTCATGGGTGGGTGAGTGGATTTCAGGTCACCACTTTTGAAGGGCTGGCAGATCTTTTGATGAGGGAACAAGCCCTTAGTACTTTGCCTGAGGACATGAGAATCTGGTTATCTAATAGACAATGCAATACTGTAGATGAGTTGGGGAAGAAGGGCGACCTATACCTAGCAAGCAGGGGATCACTGCACAGGAAAGGGACACCCAGTGGTGCTCATGGGTCAATGGAAGCCCATGGTGGGCAGCCCAGTCTGCCCCAACAGAGTCTGCCAGTAGCATGGGAAGCCACGAGTCCAGGTACATATCCAGGACCAAGGGTTAAATGTTTTAAATGCAACCAGTGGAGCCATGTAGCATATAGATGTCCACAGAGGCAAGATGGGGAAGAAAAGGTGGGAGAGCCAGTAAGTGGGAATGACAAAATGCCAACAGTAAGTTGTCTCGTGACAACAAGGGTACCAAACTACCACAAGAGGTTATATCCTATCTTAGTGATTGGGAAAGAGACCATGGCTAAGAGAGACACAGCCTCTGAAACTACACAATTGAAGCCCTGCATTGTTTGAGAGGATCACTACTTGCTTAGGGCAGTCTAGTTAGTCAGAGAGCTTTAGGGAGGGACCTCATTCCAAATACCTTTGGCTAGGGGCTAGAGAAAAGAAAGCCAAAAAGAAAGCCAGCAAGTAGGTGTGTTTGAGGATATCCCTACAGATTTTTGATAGAATGATTTTTTTAATGCAGTACCATTTGTGCATGCAGTGCAGTGCAGCAGGCAGGCTGACAAGCAAGCATGGGGTCTGGTGGGGCCTGGGCCAGACAGACCCGACCCCACCACACACAGACAGACAGGACTTATGAGGTACAAGAGAAGAAGCTGCTCTGTGAGTGAGACTGAAGGTGACAGCTGCTTAGCTGGCTGACAGTGTACCCCTGTTCCACCTTGTGAGGCAGGGATGAGGGATTGGTGAGTAGTTGGACTGTCAGAGTGGCTTGCACTTCCTGTAGGGCTGGAAGGGAGGAGGGAAGGAGAGAGGGGAGAGGATAGGGAGGAAGAGGACTCTACAGACATGCTCTGGAGACATCCCACATTACAATGTCCCCAGGGTGGCTAGTAGGGGGCACCCAATATGAATAAGGGAAGGAAAATAGATACTGGACTGGACAGGGGCTGGGTAGGGGTGAGAGAGACCCCGGATGAGGGCATTGGTGAGAGTGAGAGTATACAGCCATAGGTAGTCCCCCTGCCATTCCATGATTCACTTAGTAGCAAATATGAAGAGACATATTATGCAGAATGTCTATTGGCCTGGGATTTACAGACAGGTAGCAGGTTACTGCAGTACCTGTGAGCAGTACCAAAAGGTAGGAAAGACAGGAGATGATGTGAAAGCTCCTTTGATGCCTTTGCCTGTGACTGAGAAGCCATTTCAGAGGGTAGCTATGGATATTGTGGGGCCTCTGAGTACCCCAAGTTCTACAGAGAAAAAGTATATCCTAGTAGTAGTAGATTATGTTACCAGATACCCTGAGGCAGTGGGTCTGTCCTCCATTGAGACAGAAAAGGTGGCAAATACTTTGTTAGAGAATTTTAGCAGGGTAGGTTTCCCAAAAGAAATGCTGACTGACAGAGGTGCCAATTTCATGTCAGACCTGCTGGCTTGTCTGTGGTAGCATTGTGGGGTGAAGCACCTAAAGACCACCCCCTACCATCCCCAGACTAACAATCTTGTTGAGAGGTTAAACTCTACACTCAAGATGATGCTACGGGCATTTGCAGACCAGTTTAAGAGGGACTGGGACAAATATTTACCCCATCTGTTCTTTGCTTACAGAGAGGTTCCCAGGAATCCACACTTTTTTCACCTTTTGAGTTGGTGTATGGGCATAAGGTGAGGGGACCTCTAAATTTGACTCAAGATGAGTGGGATGGTGAGTGTGAATCCCACAAGGAGCCTGTTGGGGCATATATCCTAAACCTCAGGACAAGGCTCAGGGAACTCATGGGCTTGGCCTAGGAGAACCTGGCAGAAGCCCAACAACAGAAAAAGATCTGGTATGACAAGAATGTTCACGCTAGAGAGTATGCTGTAGGGTAGCAGGTAATGGTTCTCATGCCTGTGTGATACAACAAGCTGCAGACAGCTTGGGAGGACCCTACAAGGTGGTAAGGAAGGTCAGTGATGTTAACTACATGGTAGAACTGCTAGGCAGGAGGTAGTGGCACAAACTGTACCATGTTAACATGATGAATCCTTACCATGATAGGGAGGCCCTTGTGCTGAGTATTTGCAGTGGATTGCAGGAGGAGTTTTAGAGGGATCTGGTAACTGATCTCCTCTGTGAGTCTCGGATTGACACTTCAGTGAAAGGGGTAGCAATGTCCCAGCATCTATCCCCTACCCAGGTTCAATAAATCAAAGCAGTGTTACAGGAGTTTGGCGGTATGTTCATTGGGAAATCAGGGTGTACCCACCTGGTGCAGCACCATGTGGCTACAGGACCCCAAAGGCCTATTCAGCAGGCCCCTTATAGGGTGCCTGAGAGAGTCAAACAGACTCCGAGGGAGGACATACAGGAAATGTTAGAATTAGGGGTAATTCAGGAGTCCAGCACTCCCTGGGCTTCCCAGTGGTGCTGGTCCCAAAGAAGGATGGCAGCACCAGGTTGTATGTGGACTACAAGAAATTAATTAGTCACACAGAGTCAGATGCTTACCCCATGCCTAGGAGAGATGAAGCCCTAGAGCAGCTCAGTGGGGCTAAGTATCTTACCACTACTGATCTTATCAAAGATTACTGGCAGTCGCCCTTGACTCCCAGAGTTGAAAGATGTCAGTCTTTGTGACTCCTTTTGGCTTTTATGAGTTCATGAAGATGCCCTTTGGATGAAAAATGCTCCAGCAGCTTATCAGAGGCTGGTGAATCGTATCCTAACAGGAGCAGGAGATTTTGCCTTTTCTTACCTAGATGATATTGCCATCTACAGCCATTCCTGGCAAGAGCACCTTCAGCATGTCAGGGAGGTGTTGGGCAGACTACAGAGGACATGGTTGACCATTAATCCCAGTAAGTGTCAGGTGGGAATGCACAGGTCTCCTACCTGGGACATAGAGTAGGGTGTGGTAAGATCAGGCCAGAACCTGTCAAAGTGGAAGCCGTTCAGGCATGGCCTGCACCTGTTATGAAAAAGCAGGTGAGGGTATTCTTAGGGATAGCAGGGTACTACAGGAAGTTTGTCCCCAGTTATAGTACCATAGCTGCTCCCATCACAGACCTAACAAGGAAAAACAGACCAGATAAGGTAGTGTGGACCCCAGCATGTGAGCAGGAATTCCAGAAAATTAAAGGAGTTTTGGGAGGACCCCCTATGTTAGCCAGTCTAGATTACCACAAAGAATTTGTTGGGCAGGTGGATGCTTCAAACTATGGTGTGGGGGTTGTACTTAGCCAGGTTTCCTCAGAGGGAGAAGAGCACCCAGTGGTTTATCTCAGTCATAGGCTCTAACCCAGCAAGGAATGCTATGCAGCTGTAGAAAAGGAATGCCTAACCATAGTGTGGGCACCGCAGAAACTTCAACCCTATCTGTATGGACAGAAATTCACTGTAGTTACAGACCACAATCCCTTAACATGGCTTTATTGAGCCAGCCAGCAAAATACTAAGTTACTAAGGTGGAGCCTAGGTTTGCAAGCATATGATATGACAGTGCAGCACTGCAGTGGAGTTAGCAATGCTAACACAGATGGACTCTCAAGACAGGGAATGGGATAGTGTATTCTCAGATAGGTTCACCTTCTCAAGTAATGTTTCTCAAAGGTCACTTGAAAAACTAGCTTGAGTTTTTGGGGAGGGGAGAATTGTAACACTGGCAGCCCAGCTACCTGGAATTTTGTAAATAATCATATGTCATTTTTGAACATTAATATGATTCATATGCTTGTTTTACAAATGTAAGAGAACTATATGTTATGTGTATATTAAACTACTAGTGCAGAAGTGTGTGTTGAACTGTATGTTATGTACTGAGCTTCAAGAATGTAAACGCAGTGTACCTACTGGAAAAGAACAGAAATGTATGTAAACTATATACCTGTGCAAATGTATGTTTCAATAGTAGAAGCTGGAGCATAGAGAGTTAACTTGGAAACCCTCAAGAAAATAAGCTGAAATTGTTTTACGATTGTGTTATCTCTCAGTTTCAGCGAGAGGACAGGATGTCTAGAGGTAGAAGTTTTTCTATCGTCGTGAAACAGAAATAATTACTAGGTTTAAAATTTAAACATGTTTAATTGTTTTATGACTTTTAGTTCTGAGCAAACATCTGAGAGATATGTACTTCTCACACAGAGATGCTAAAATTTTGTTAAGTTTCTGTTAGCCTAGGAACTGAAGGCAGGTGAGAAAGTGTGATGTCAGCTGAGCTGACCCAGCAGTAATGTTTGATAGTAATTTAAGAACACTCTCAGAGACAGACTTTGCATTTTGTATCTTGTCTTGGACCTAGCAGAACATCCACTCATCTGCATCTGCCTTGCTAATAGTAAGTAACTATGGTACAGTAATTTCTTTTAGACATAGATAGGAATATATTAAAATTAGTTTAGATGTTTTCTGTATTTATTTGAGACTGTCCTGCAATGTCGTTTTAAAATATTTCCTGTGATTCTGAATGCTGTAGTTACTGTGTTGATTGAGTATTGTCTTGTTCCTTTATTATTTATTATTAAATATATTTAAACCTTTTAATTGTGACTGGTTTGTTTAGAGATATTTAAGGTCTTAGAGTACTTGCATATGTATTTGGTGACACTGTATAGGCCACTCCAATAGCCTTGCTGTTGGTCACACTTACTGTTTGGATAATAGTAACATTACACTGTAGGATAGGGCACCCTTTGTAAGGGCCTTATAGTAGCTGATAAATAGTGGTTGGTGGCAGTGATAACTACCTTTTAGTCGGCAGAAAGGTGCATAGCTAGTAAACATGTGCCAGCCTTCCCCAGGAGTGTCTGTGTGTTTGTATATAAATCAAATCTGAAAGTGTGTGTGTGTGTATATCAGCTACCTGGGCAGGGACACAAGGCACTGGTTGGACAGAGAGGGTGCAGGAGGTTTTGGCTTGACCACTTGGCTGTGATCTTAACCCTATAGCTGTGCCAGTGGGGAGTATTATTGGGGATCTGGAGAAAGAGGGAAAAAACAGCCCCCAGACTGACTGTGATCTCTGTGTGCTCTTAAGGGAAATTGTACTTTAATGTGTGTGTACTTGTCATTCTCCCAATGTGTATGTACCTCATTGGTGCTAATGGTGAGGATTGAGGCTCCTTGATTACTTGACCAGTGCAGGGGCATCACAGTCTGTACAGGTGCTGCAGGTGTCTGATGAGTTACATACAGAAGTGAACATTGTACGTTATTAATGCTCTGATGAGGGTTAAGTACAGTGGAGTTATAACATGCTTAGACCTGGATACAATGCCCTTACTTATGAGATGTTCAATGTAGAAGGCTTTCCTTACCACTGTGGAAGCTTGGTGGTCAAAGTTCAGATTGCTATCTACCTGTCTTCTCAGATATGACACCACTGGGTTTGAAAGTTGTTATCACCAGGATAAACCACTCCTTCTCCATAAGCATTGATGTCTCTGACAAGCTTTTTCCTTCTTTCTTTCAATGATGGCAGCAGCATCCCTCAGCGCTGAAGCAAGAATGGTGTCAACTCCTGCACGAACAGATGTAATATTTAACCGAGAAGAAATAAACAGATCCAATGCCTTAATTGTGTTATTAATGACACTAATACAGATTTCATTGTATTCTGTCAGAAGTTGGACCCACTTCAGACCAGTGTCATTAAAAAATTTAGTTAAATGCTGAAAAAAACAGATCTCATGCAGTGATACCATTAGGGTGTTTATACATTCTTAAACCTTTGGGCACAATTATAAGGTGAAGACATTGTTCAAAGTACAAATTGTCATAAGTCAAGCTTTGCACTTTCTTAGGCTTTTTATCAAAATATTTTAATATCCCTTGTGTACTGAAATTGTTAGTCTGGTTGTTACCTTTACTAACATTATATCCTACTCCACCAAATGAATTATTAATAACATTAAAAAACTTTTCAAAACCAGTACCTGTTGATGAACTGTTAAAGCTGGTTACCTCCCCCATGGAACCTGGAAGATCTTGTTGCAAAAGCTGAGATAAACAAGCAAAACATTCCTGTGATCCTGTAGCTTGTGTATTCAAATTAGATGCAACAGACTGGCTGGTAAAAAGTGAAAAAGATGAATGTATAGCTTTTAAAGTAGAACTCATTCCTCTCATAGTGTTAAAAAGGTCTTCTGGTAAACTGTGAACAGTGAGATTGTTCACCTACTCGTCTGTTTCAGAGCATGCCATTCCAAGAGTTATATTGAAAAACAAAAAAAACTCCACAGAATGTAGAAATAAACTTATAACAAAAACATTAACTGGAAGGTAGCAGATACACCATGTGTAAAATAATTCATATTTATTCACAGAGATTTAGCACTTTCATCCAAATGCTTCATCAGTATAAAAGGCACAGTAAAAACTACATTTAGATCCACTGGTAAAAAATGAACACTTAAATACTTAACCAATCAACTAACAGTTCCAATTCAATCTATAAAACATATTTAATTAATGACAATTCGGTATGTAAACCAGCCAGTATTAACAAATATGTTATTCTAAGAAACACGTTATACAGATGGTTTCATTAATACCAGGAGATTTGTCTGCTTGCATCTTAACTTGCCAGAAAAAAATATATATGTAAATACAATGACAATTATTTTGTTATATAGCATACCTGCAGCTTATGGGTTACAGATGTCTTGGGTGCCATAGTCCTGAATGAAAGGAAACATAATATGAAAAGAAAATATCTGTAAGTAAAAAAAATGATTGTTAAACCCAAAACAATATCTAAGAATGTATCCATCCATCATACACAAAATACATGAAAAAGGAAGGATCCCTCCCCCAAATGCAAACAAAAGAACTTGATAATAAATTCATAGCAGGACAAACATTTATGACACTCTGTAGTACACTGCAGCATTTATAAAAATAATGTACACCTGTCAAGGAAAAATGTTTAACACTTTTCAGTGTGATATCAACTTCCATGGAGAGCAGCCAGGTTGACATCATATCCTTGATATAATTATCTGTGCTTATACTGCTACAACCCATAAAGTTAATAATAATTAATACAACAGTCTTCTGAACAAAATGGTCAGCTTTCAAGATTGAAATTGCCATTAGACTGTCATCATTATATAGAAAGATATTGCAGGTTCAAGAAATAACTGTTGTATAAGCACCCATGCCATCAGTTACCAAGAATGGTACAAACAGTAAATGTATTTTGAAATGCAATTCATAAGTAAGGTTAAAATGCATTAATTTGTTCATAACAGCAATCTATCTTTGCAGAAAATCAGTTGTAAAAAGTAGCAACATGTTTTCAAAGCAATTAGCAATGAGTAGTGATACAGAACTATCTGGATCCAAACAGTCTCCTCTACTACAATAGAAGTTCCTTACCTACATGATTACCTTTATATAGTGTAGATTCAGCCCTCTCAGCACTGTGAGTATGCAAATGAGCTGTGAACTCATTAGGATTCATGATTTTCAAAATCTGCACAAAGTGTAGGAATGCAAACATGGTAAAAGGACCTACATGATTTCATGCACACACCTTACCTCTGCAAAGATGAGCAATGTGAAGTGCTACCTACTAATTGCTTGAAATTGTGAATGATTAGTCTGGCTGCTGCATCAATCAGTTTTTCAGTCAGTCTTCTTTGATGTACACTTACTGAAGGTGCATGAGGAAGAAGGCACTTACAAGAAATTTTGTGACTACCATTGCTTAGGACAGCAATATTCCTAACATTTATATGAATTGTTTATGACAGCAGTTTCTGCTTCTGAATACCAGATTGCTTCTGCAATTCTAAGGAAGAAGATTAATCACTGAAATATATATATCAACTACAAGGCAAAGCACAGTCTTGTTAGAGAAGCATAGATAAGGGGATTATGTTCACATTATAAAAAGAAGAAATGAGGTACAGTGTTCATTTTTTTTAATTTTTTATTGTGTGAGGAAATATTGTGTACCCTGTTGCCAGTATTACAACCATCCACCTATATTTTTGTCTTTGACTGACAAAACTGCTTTCTGTCTTACCTGCTCCATTTTGTTTTCTATTTTAAGAAATCTTGGCCTGGTGATTTTATTCTGTGTGAGAGACAGACACTTAATTATCTAGGCTCATATTTCACATGTATTTTCATTGGTTAATTTGAATTGTCTCCTGAGTGGTACTTAAATACAAAGTGAAATTCTGGTTCTTTGCCTTTGAAGGATTTCAAGCCTGCATAAGGTATAGCACTGCTGGTGATTAACTGCTATGGTTTCCCACCTACCCTCCCATTTGTCAGTCTTCTTCTTAAACCTGATTTTAAGCTTCCTAGCCCCACCATAAATTGAGCATAATAAGCTCCTTCTATTCTACACTGCTGCTGATATCTTGAATTTTTTTCTTAACTGAAATTTTTATTTGCCTTTCCTTGTGCTTATATCAAAAAAATACATTTTCCGTCTTATTGTCTGTTGTCCTGCTTTACTTCATCTGAATTCATTATCTAGCTAGCTTTTGGATAAAATAGTGTATGTTTACATTGTAGCAAGCACTTGTTTTCTCATCAAGGTCAGTGGATTTTCCTTCCAGTGCACTGGGAGGTCGGCTGGTCTCTCTAGGTTGACGAAACGCTTCAGATTTCTGCATGTACTTTTATTGGCTTGAGAGCTTATTATTCAGCTTATCTTCTTTTTATTGCCTTTATAAATTCTGTATGTATGCCTCTTGGCTCATTTATATAAACCAAAGTACTTTTATTCAATAATCACACTTTTATGAGCTGTTTATGGTATACTGTTGTATCCATATCTGTAACTTTGTTTGTGGTAGGACTTCACTCTGTACACTGTGTTGCTGTGCTTTAATATTAGGAGGACTGGGATTATTCATCTAGTGGCTGTAGGTGTTTACCTGGACTTTCTGTGCTGGGAAACCCACAAAAGGGCTCCAAGTCGTTTTTCTTTACACTTCTCTTATATACTGTTACTGTACTTCAGCAGTTTAAAAAAAGTACTGTTTGCTGCTCCTTTGCAATGTATATTACTACTGCATTTGTTGCACTCTGACTGCATTTCACACCAACTGTTGCTTTTACTTAAAGACCTACAACACTATCCCACATTTGGGCATTATTGACAAACTAATCCAGTTGAATATTAACCCCTATGTTGTCAGGTGGGTTGCAAACTGGCTCACGGATTGACAACACTCAGTCAAAGTGGGAGACTTTACCTCTATAAGCAGACCTGTCACCAGTGGGGTCCCACAATGGTCAGTGCTGGTCCCCCTCTTGTTTGGCATATACTTCTCAGAAGTCCAGGCCAAAAAGGAGGGGCTGTGGCTAACCAAGTTTGTGGATGACTGCAAATTAGGTGCTATCATTGAATCCCCTAGTGATGTCAATGTACTTCAAAAGGGGCTTACACAGACCAATGATTGGTGCCAAAACCATGGTCTTAAACTAAATGCTAAAAAATGCATCATCATTCCCTTCAGTAAAAACCCATAGAGATGTCAACATAATTCAATAGGGGCTTACACAGACCAATGATTGGTGCCAAAACCATGGTCTTAAACTAAATGCTAAAAAATACATCATTATTCCCTTCGGTAAAAACAATGTCCCTGCTGATTATAAAATAAGCAATGATACCCCAAGTACCAATTCTGTAGTGAGAGACCTAGGAACACAAGTTGACTGTGACCTCAACTTTGACCACCATGTGTCTACTGTGGTGAAAAGAGCATTCTACATCACTCACCTGATTTGCAAAGGCATTGCCTCAAGAGCAAAAGAGGTTTTAACTCCCCTGTTCTCATCCCTCATCAGGCCTACTATTGAATATAATGCCCTGTTTGATATGTACCATACCAGACACCTGCAGCAACTTGAGAGACCTCAGAGATTTCTAACTAAGAAAATTCCGGGTCTCCAGCACATGTCTTATATGGACAGACTGAATTCACTGTCACTGTACTCAGCAGCATATAGACTACTTAGAGGTGACTTATGTCTGGTTTACAGGGCTACCTCTGACCCAAATCTAATGGAAATGCTGCACATCTGTAAGCCAAATGGGACTAGAGGTACCTATTCAGGGACCTCAATCTAGCCTGCAACATAAACAGGACCTGCTGGAGAAACAGATACATCTGTCCAAGGTTACCACTCCTCTGGAATAGGCTTCCAATCCATATCAAGCAGAGAATCTCCATGACCCTGTTTAAAAGCCAGCTGGATGATTGGATGGGAAACCATACATTTCTGCCAGGGATTGTTTCAGCTACTCTTCTGGACATGGCTAGACCTTGCTAGAAAAACCTTGGGCAGAGACAATATCTCTCATCTAGTATTATATTCGAATTTAATGGCTAGGCTTGTAAAAACCTTCAGGTCAATAGCCTATTAACATCCTATGAACCTATAATCCTACTGCAAATTACAGAGGACAAAGGCAAGAAATTGGATCTGTTGCACCTGTAATGCCAATTGATACTTGAGTGTATATAACCTCCTTTTTATCTTCACAGTATGTGTGTGTGTGTGTGTGTGTGTGTGTGTGTGTGTGTGTGTGTGTGTGTGTGTGTGTGTGTGTGTGTGTGTGTGTGTGTGTGTGTGTGTGTGTGTGTGTGTGTGTGTGTGTGTGTGTGTGTGTGTGTGTGTGTGTGTGTGTGTGTGTGTGTGTGTGTGTGTGTGTCTAGTTACAGGAAATTTATATTTCAATGTCAAATGTGCTGTGTCAACTTCCACGGAGGAGAATACTTTAACTTTGGACACAGCTGCATCTGCAATTTATTCACCTTTTAACAAAAACATCTTCTCTGCAGCACACTGATGAGGCTTTTCCTGTGGTGCTTGTTACTAATATAGTGTTCTGTAGATTGTATAATTATATAGGTAGGAAGTTCAATTCCCACAGTGTGGAACTTGTGTGTCTGGGGGTTCTAGTGACAGGTAAGTCATACTTCGATGTTAAAAGTGCTGTGTTTACTTAAATTTGGACACAGCTCCATCTGCGCTTTATCCCACTTTTAACAGAAACATCTTTTCTGCAACACACTGTTGAGGTCTCCCCTAAAGATTCAGACTTCTCCTGTGGCATTTGTAACTAATACTGTGCTCTCCAGACTGTATAACTAGATAATTAGGAGAATTAAATCTCACAGTGGGGTGGGGGTGGGGGGGGCTTGTGTGTCTGGCTGTGATGTCAGGTACATATATCTTCCTGAACAGACATGCTGTCACAACTTCCTGTCCGGGGGGTTAACGTGGGTGAGTATTCCACCATACCCTTTTCCCAGTTTTACCACAAACATCTTTTCTGCAACACACTGATGAAGCCATCACGTCAAAAGTGCACTTTTCCCATAAGAATTACATTTCTCCTGTGGTGCTTGTGGCTAATACTGTGTTTTCTAAACTGTGAAGCTAGTTAGGTAGGTGGTTTAAATCTGGTATTCGGGAACTTGTGTGTCGGTGTGGACTTACTGTCATGGAAGCAAAGTATCAACAGCAGATGTGCTGTGTCCACGTCTCCTCTGGAAGAAACTTTAACTTTGGACACTGCTCCCTTTGCAGTTTATTCCACTTTTAACATAAAATTCTTCTCTGCAACACACTGATGAGGTCACCCTGTCAAAACTGCACTCTTGCATCTTAAGAGTCATATTTGTCCCTTGATGCTTATGGCTAATACTGTGTTCTTTAGATTATATAACTAGATTGGTAGGAGGTTCTAATCTCACACTGGGGAACTTTTGTGTGTGTGTGTGTGTGTGTGTGTGTGTGTGTGTGTGTGTGTGTGTGTGTGTGTGTGTGTGTGTGAGTGTGTGTGTGTGTGTGTGTGTGTGTATGTGTGTGTATGTGTGTGTTGTGTGTGTCTTTAATGTCAGGTGTGCATACTTTCCTGAACAGACATGCTGTACCAGTTTCTACTCAGGGGAACATTTTTAACATGGGAGAGGCTACCCCCATGCCCTTATCCCACTTTTGCCACAGGCATCTTCTCTGCATCACACTGATGAGGTTATCATGTCTAAGATGCACACTGTACTCTCCCAACTCAGACTTCTCCTGTGGCACTTGTGGCTACTTTTGTGTTCTATATATAAATTATAAATATTATTGTATATTGTTATTGTAAAATATAAAATTATAAATTTATATTGTGCAAATAGATAGGTAAAGGGTTCAAATCTAATGTTGGTGAGCTAATATGACTGTGTATACTGTCATGTATAATTGTGTCCATAACAACACTCCAACACTCCTTATGTAAACTTCTACTTAGGAGATGTATTTTCACTGTCAGAGGATTATCCTATAAATTTCTGTTACCCCCCAGGCAATACACAATTTTGGAAACAATGTTTACAGCATCCTTTCAAAAATAAACTACAACACAGTAATCGCATGAGTTATCCTGTGGCACTGGGCTGTTGAAATTGTGCTCTCTAGACTGTGTCAGTACAGAGGGAGGAGGTTTGAATCCAACAATGACTGACTACTGTGCATGTGTGTTTGTCATGCTGTGTAGAGAAGGCATGTAGTATGTGTAGCTGTGTAGTGTTACTGTGCACTTCCACTGTCTTCATACATTTTTAGAAAAATATAAACGTATGAAAGAATACAGATGTCATCCATTCAAATGTGCACCTTTACCACTGAAAAACAACATGTAATGTGGTGCTTGTGATCCAGACTGTGTTCTGTACCTTGTTATCTTAGGTAGTCAGTTCAAATCCAGCCATCGCTCCTTAGATTCACTTGTGTCACTAAGTCTGTGAATTTACAGGTGGGTAATAATGTTGTCAGCCAGCTATCTGCTGTCTACAGGCTTGGCTGGGGATTCCTAGTATAATGATTTCTGCTCATTTTGTACACATAAATGTTTTATTGGATATGTTTTATTGGAAATGTTTTATTGGAAATGTTTTATTGGATAATGATGATGCCGTGGCATGACGGTTGGCTATCCTCTGAAAAATACTGATACTATTCCTGTGATGTGAGGGTATGAGACAATGTTTTCCATGCCATAATAATGCATGTATTCGAATCCGTGATTATCCACACATTGTGCAATATTGACATTTTCCCATCACAGTCATGACTGTATTATGTATCAAGTGTATTTGGGTATATCTGGCAGCAGGTAATATTGTGTGAGAAAGACACATATAGCAACAGACTTTTAAATAAATGACAGCACACATATCCTTTGCAGCAATAACATGATGTCACGTCTTGAAAGCCCAAAATATCTCACGGTTGTAGCACCAGTGGCACCATGGTGTGTTTGGTGTGTTCATGCTTCCCAATATCACGTAGCTTCTGTCATCACATGGTTAGGTGTTCAAAACCTACATTGGCTGACTGTAAGTATTGTGTGTCGTAATGCTGTTATACATGAAAGACATCCGCAAGTATTACAATCTGTACAGTTACAATGTGAGAAACCTCCACCAGCCCTTTTATCTTATACAAATTGCAACACAATCATATGATGTAATGACTGCACATAGGTGGAGTCTCACGCTTTAAGACTTCCACTGGGGTGCATGTGATTCATATGTATGTCGGTGGACTTGCATAGCAAATCATATTGAACGCATTATCCTCAGATGTCCTTTAATATTTCACACATTAATTTCATGTATTTGTAACAAAATCCATTGGCATGTTTTTTGGCAGACACAGCCAATTCACAGCTCTGTAGAGTATGCAGTATGATAGTCAGGGGTTTGAATCTGGTAATATCTCATTGTCAGATAATTGTGTCAGACAAAAGTGGCACAGGCAAATGAAGTATTTATGGCATAGTCAGAGGGTAGCATTTTTAAGACATCACCCTCCATGGTATAAGGGGCCATACTTACTCATTACAATACTGAAGTGCTGTAAGCCCTAAAGGTGCATTTGTCATGACACACACGATAGGCCTATTTCTGTGGCGTTCCAGGTTGATATGCATCTTTCTGATATCTGTTCTGGCAAGTATTTGAGTTTAACAAGATGTGAATGTTGAATGTGTCATTTGTTTTTCACAGACATTACTTAATTTCCAAATAAGAGTGTACTATATTGTTTTATTCACACTGTACAATTTTATTGGACATGATTACTTACATAACATGTGTTCCCGTATGGCATGATGCCAGATCAACATAAAGTGTGATTGCACCTATATTAGGACACTTTCTTGCATGTTTGTGTTCTTTACATGTTGTTATGGCATTGTTCGCTGTAATAACTTGTGTGCATGTCTAGTATAATCATGTAGCAGATGTTCTCTGTTTACAGGGAACTTGAACTACTGCAATGTCACCAGATTTGTGTTGTCATTTGTCACCTGTGTATTTTGATTCCTATTACATCACTGTTTATAATGTACGTAAGTATAAAACGCATGCTTGTCTAAGACACGTGTTAAGGTAGGCTCTATCTGAAAACATTGGAAGCCCACAATATCGAAGACCAAATTGTCAAGATCAAAGCATCAAAATCTCACTTCAGTGAATGACCGGATCATCAAATCCATTCCACAGTAAGTAACCTGTTGGCCAACAAGGTGGACTTTGCCCTTTCCCTAAATGTAGTGCAATGTTGGAGTTGGTAAATTTAGTCGGGGGGTGTGGGGGGCATAGCCCCCCATCTGGTGGGTTGGGGATGGTATAGTTTCGTTTTTGTTGGTTGTGGTATGAGTGGTTACTTACCGTGGGAATGGATTTGATGATCTGGTCATTCCTGAAGTGAAGTTTCGATGCTTTCATCTCGATGATTTTGTCTTCAATATTGTAGGCTTTTGATGTTTTGAAGTAGACCCGTCAGGTAATATACTCCCAACTATGGTTATCCAGTGACAACAAATGATAAAACATGTCCCTATCTGTTGTGCATGACACAGCCACTGTATGGCACATGCCTTGTTTATATGGGATAGAGTGGAGGATACAGCACTACCATCAGTTATCACACATACATTCCCTGTATATACATGACAGTCAATAACTGCACTGTGCGAATGGCACCCAATGTATCCAGTCTCCTTGCTAACAACTCGGCATGTCATGGACATTAACATCACATTTACTCTCCTTTCTTACAGTGCTGCATTGTGTCCCTCTCACATCCATTGTTTTTGTTTCTTGCTCAAAACCAGGACACACTGTATCCCTAAATGTGAACACGTACTTTTTTATTCCTTATATCTTCTTTCTCTCCTTTTCTCACTTACTTCCTTACTTCTATCAAATTCTCTTCCCTGACTTTCTCTCTAAATATGCCATCAGCTTATTTCCGTCACTTCATATTGCAATTCCTGTTAGTATTAGACTAACTTACATTTAATTTCTCTACAAACTGTCTAAAATCTCTCCAAATATTAAATGATTGTCACATAACTTGTATTGATTCTTAACCAATGATTTTTATGTCTAATTTGTTATAATAATTTAAACTGCAGATGTTTTTATTTTTGGAGATTGTAAAGTTATTGCTCTTAAAATGTTTTGGAAAAATTTGGAGCTTTTCTCCTTGGTCCTTCTCTGAAAATGGGCTTCTACCCAATTGGACTTTCCCAGTAATCAAATGTCAATAAATTAATCAAGCAATACATAAATATGTCCATTTTTAAGTTCTGTACATGGGTAAACAACTGGAAACAGGATTATTTATTATTACCATCAATATGGATAGCTTACTATTGAAAATGTTTCTTTGTGACATCATCACATTTGAATGCATTAATTGAGTACATTTTTTTTTCACATACCCTTTCCTTGTACTTATTAATGCACTATTAATGTTGTACTCTGTGTACATCTCCAATTTCACATCCCCTGCATCTACATTCTGATAATTCACTTGCCCTTTCTTCACTATAAGCTGTCTGCATGCTCTCTCATAATACATTTGGCTACAGGCAAGGATTTTTGTTTACATTGTGTTTCTGCATCCCAACACCATTTCATAGCCACCGACACTGTTGCTGGTCACGTAATGGTGGTTGGAATCATGTAGGAGCGATGAGCTGCATGCATATTCAATGAGCGCTAATGATCATCGTGCTATTACACTGCAATTGTGTAGGCTTTGAGTGAAGCCTACATGATCGTTAATGAATCCCATGGAAAGTATGCTGTATTAAGTCTATTGAAACAGACTGAGTAGAATTTGCAACAGAACATAATGTGAACAGCTTGTATTAAATAGATACTGACATTTTCAAATAGACACACGAGTGGGCAAAGCCTTTAGGTAGTCCATGAGGTTGTATGACCCTCTATTTCTCACTGAGTTCTCAGTATACTCATGGCATTTCACTGTACCTTTTTTGGTGGCGTAACATGAATACCTGTAGCTATATTTGAACATCTCTGTATTACGTGTTCTTGCTCTTTCGCGATAATATTCATTATAGTTATTATGTATTACATGTTCTTGCTCTTTAGCGATAATATTCATTATAGTTATTATGTATTACATGTTCTTGCTCTTTAGCGATAATATTCATTATAGTTATTATGTATTACATGTTCTTGCTCTTTAGCGATAATATTCATTATAGTTATGCTTGATACCCTTTTTGCTAGCGGACATTGAATTCTGTGGCGCTATGCCTCAATGAAGTCTTAGAGAAGACTGCATAACATAATTCACTTAAACCATAAAATGAGTGTGGGAAGGTAGGGGAAATGACTACTTGTACATCCACACATCTGGAAAGTCCTCATTTTCCAGTCAAATATGTCACTTCTACATACTGCAAAAATTGAAGACTTTCACCATCGAGTAGACATCTGAAGTTATGGCAAGCCTCAAGTACATCATCTCTACGTAAAAATGGTATGCAAATGACCACTCCAAAGTGAGACGGGAATTCTACGTTAGTGCCATATCTAGACTGGAGGCCAAGATTTTGTATTTTTCTCCATAAATTATTAAAAATGTGAAAGAAACACCCCTTCGCAATGGCACCGCTGACATTACTTAAAATCTGTGAATAGCAGCATGCTGATAATTGCACACATACCTCTCATCTGTACAGGTTTTCACAGAATGTTCAGATTTTTGCCTCATATTTTTGGTGTGTTCCTCCTAAAATCTGTCCCTTTCTGGCAAATAGGTGAGGACTGAAGTCATTATTAAATAATGACAAACATTTGAGTTTAAGACTCCATATCCTTTGGAAGATTCATGCTAATGCAAAACCTATTATTCTATTAACTTTCTAAGTTTGTAAGGGCAATATTTAAATTCTGTCCCTATTTGTCTCCCCATCAATTTAGGCTTTGTCCAGATTTTTTGCTCTATGAGTTTGAGAGGTATGATCGCACATCACAAATTTTGGAGTGGGATTTAAATTACGCTCTTCAAATAACTCATAAATATGATGCCACATCAGATAATAAGTTCATAATGACTTTATTTGCAACACAGTAAAATGCAGCATTGACTATAAACTCTGCTGTTCACAGCACGAATTCCATGCACAGAATAGTGTTGCTGGCTTTCATGATGCCGACTTAGGTATGTCCCATCCACTGACCACAGTTTACATTTGCATAAATCTTTTTAGGTAGTTATTGCTGTATTAGATATATTAGTGCTAACATCAACATAATTCATGTGTTTCCATTCACAGTCTGTAACTTTCCATAACACTGGATTCATTTCATGTACAGCTATAGGTGTTCTACAATTCGATGGTACTCCTTTGCTTCAACACCTTCCCACAGTCTCTACTAAGCATTTTCTAGAAGCATAACATGTGTAACAGCTGAGCGAGTCCCCACTAAGCAATCAGAAAATACCAGGCATGGTGGGCCATGACTCTGTTCACCTTTGTTCCTAATTTTTGGGATGGTTTCATACTTCCTGAAAAGGATGGTATCTCATGCATGAAAATGTGTGGTACATTTATTTACAACAGGGCTTTCCAAACGTTTTGGCTCAGGGGACACTTATATAGTTCAGGGGTCACTTATCATACAGTTCAGGGGCCACTCAGGAGCCACTTATACAGTTCAGGGGCCACTTACCATACTTGTCAAAGTTTGGGGGCATATTACCATCTCCAAGATGTATCTGTCCATTCAAAATAGTTGTAGGATATACTGAAGGCCAGATAAAATGCTTTTGTGTGCCAGATTGTAGCCGCAGGGCCACATGTTGGTCACCCCTCATATTTAGAAGTTCACCTTCACTAACTAACTCTGTCATTGCCCTCTACTTACACTTGTCTGTAAGTTTAAAAATACATGCCCAGTACCTCTTACTTACACTTTTTCTCTTCTTAATGTATAAATAACCATCCACATTCCACATCTTTTTTTCTTTGACTTAAAACAGATTGAAATACATTACCTAACATTATCTACTCTTTCTGGCAGAGGAACAAATATCTGACTCAAGTCTTGAAATTATATAATTTAGTCTAACTCTTCAATGTTAACAATGTGCTGTCAGCTTATTCAAAACATTAAGATTAGCTTTGACCATAGAGTTGTGTGCTGATCTCTTACTTATCTGACCCCTGACACGATGATGCCATGTACATTTCTATAACATTTTTAAGTACAACCTTTAACAAAAAGTCAAATGAAATAATAAATATAGCAAGGTTACATATTTTTCTTTTACTTATTTATATAGGATTTTTAATATATTTATGAAGTTTACTTGTATATATTTATTTACTCAATGTATATGTATCTAATCTTTAAGGATTATTTTAAACATTCTATTTTAAATCCATATTAAGAGCTTCATGCTTATGATTAAATTGTATTAATGAAAATAAGTTATATACACTTATACATTCTATATTAAATGGCTTGGTGAAATGTTATTGTTTTTTTTTAATTTGGAGCTTGATTTGTATTAATTAAAGTATATAAGGTTTAATTGAATATTTTACTGGTTATCTGATGAAGTCTGGAAATGATGGAGAGAGAATGTGGTTTGTAAAAGCATTCATGGGTGTTGTTGTTTGTTTTTTTTTAGTTTTATGGGTGTTTGTCAAGTAAAAATGTCGTATTTTATTGGATTAAATCTAATCTGGATCCAACCTTGTTGTTTTGTTGTTTTTTTACACTAGCACTGTTGTGTTTTGTTTTTGTTTTTTTTTGTTTTTTTTTTTTTATTTTTATATTTTTCATTTTGTTGATGACACACAGTACTTCTTTTTTGTAAATAAATATCAGCTTGTCACAGATATACAACCCACAGTATATTAATATACATCTCCTGTATCACACTTGATGATGCATCCATTACCAACCGTTCAAAAGATAGATGCTAGAAAACTAGATATAGTGGCCCAAGAAAAGAAGGCAAAAGTAGCATTGATTATTGAAATTGCCACACCCAGTGACTACAGTGTCTTGCGTACAGAGAGACACAAAGTCATAAAGTATCAGGATCTGCAGGCAGAAACGAGAGCAATGTGGAAGAAAGATACCCAGACAGTTCCAATAGTAGTAGGAGCAATGGGTCTTATAAAAAAGGGTTTGCAGTCATATTTAGATATGTTAGCAATACATATAACTCCATACTGACTGCAGAAGGAGTCATTACTGGGCACATTGCGGGTGCTGCGAAGAGCACTACTGGCTGACATCAAAGATTGAAACAATACTAATTTCATGAACTTTAATCATACTTTGACTTAGGAACGGGGTCCATTCCTGTCATGGTATTAGAAACCCAAAAGATTTGGAGGGATTAAACTCATATAGATGATGCGTACACATTATAACTTACTTACAAAAAGACTTTTGCTCATTTTCATTGGGTATTCATACCAACAGTTACCACATACAAGTATTAGAAGAATTATTCTATTGTACTTATTCTACTGTTCCGGTTTTCCCAAAGAAAACCCAGCAACTTACAGCACCACAAGTGCATGTAAGCAAGCTGTAGTAGCCTTCTCAGCAATAAAGTGCATAGTGTATGCTATCTCACTTTGAGCACTTAACACTAGTATGCACACTCGCAGGGACCCCGATTCCCTCTCTTGCCCACCTGTTCCACCCATAGTTTTCCACTAGGTGGCAGCAGAACTCCACAACTCTCCCCCTATCAGCCGGCCATCCCACCCAGCCACAGTCTTCTGTCGCTCTGCTTCTCCCTAAAGCAATCAGGCAGCTCCTCTCCCCTATCTAGCAGTCCAACATCTAAGTCATTCACCAGTCACTCTTAAAGTACTACATAGAGCCCATAAGTCCTGAAAGTCTACACATATGCTAAAACTAGAAGCACTCACATACAATAGACAAAACCAGCTACCTACATTGCCACAAACATCCACAGATAGGTTTTCACTCACCTCTCTGCTGGGAAAGAGCACAATCCTCCTCCCTTGCACCCCCCTCAACCTTGCACCCCTTCCCTTCCTATCACCCCCCTGTATCTAGCCTCTCCCCCCTCCTGCCCTCTCCTACTCATCTACATAGCCTCCACCATTTTTAAAATCTTTTTTCCAAATCCCTATTCCACCTGGGAAGCCCAGCTGCATGTCTTACTAGCCCATTGCATTGTGTGCACACCAGTAAGACTCTTTACTTTTACATGCTGAATCTGCAATACCTTGTACGGCTGTTTATACTGTTAAAATGTTTATTACAAACTGCTGTTTAAATTATGCGATACCTTGTGCAATACTTTGTGTTCATAATCTGCTGTTTAAACTGTTAAACGCATTTCTCACGAACTGCTGTTTAAATTGTTAGACCCACTGTTTATAAGTTCATAGGTGTATACTAGGCTAATGGCCCTGGAGCCTTTATACGCCTACCCCATAGGATTACCCTGGCATCGTGCCACCTGACCTTAGTTAGAGCCACTGGAGTGATACCAGGGGTGAATTTTCTATTTCCCCATCCACTCATCAACATTTCTCTTGAAGAGGGCCATTGAGGTGCTCTGTTTGACATGTATAGGAAGTCTATTATATAGCATGGGCAGTCTCTGGGTTATGAACCTGCCCCTCCAGCACATTCTGTTGATTGTGGTAATGAGGTTGAGGTCTCTAGAGTGTGTGGTGTGGAGGGATTGGGATTTCTTTAGATGTAGCATTTCTAACAGAGCTGGGTCAGACATGGCTTTGCACGTCAAGCAGAGATCGCCTCTAAGTAGGCGATATGAGACAGAGAATAGTTGGAGTTTTTTGAGTCTGTCCATATAGGACAAGTGTTTAAGGCCTAGGATCCTCTTTGTGAGGTACTTTTGTGGCCTCTCCAGTTGTTGCAGGTGTCTAGTGAGGTACATGCCAAATGGGGCATTGTATTTGATGACTGGCCTAATGAGGGAAGAGTAGAGAGAGACAATGACCTCTTTCTTCCTGGATGCAAAACCCTTAGTAATGAAATGTGCTATATGGAAGGACTTTCTGACCCTGAGTGGCATGGCAATGGTCAAAGAGAGGTTGCTGTCAACCAGTATTGCATATCTCTTCTTTATAATGCCTCTGTCAGTCAATGGATTACCATCATGGTAATTCATGGGAACCAGGTTTTTTCCGGGATACTACATTTTTTTGGCATTGAGCTTAGGCCATAGTTCTGACACTGATCGTTGGTCTCAGTGTGGCCTTTCTGTGGGATGTCAGCATCGCATCACTTGGGGAGTTAATAATGGCTCCACAACTTTGCGATTATCTGTCAGCCAGGTCCTTTCATGTTGGCCTGGACTTCAGAGAAGTAGATACCAAACAGGAACAGGGAAGGGCCAGGACATGTGGGACTCCACACTCACTCGTGACCGGTCAGCAGTCTTGGGAGGTCAGCTACTTCACACTGTTAAGGTTCTATCTGTGAGCCAGTTTAGCCCACCTAGTGATATAGGGTCGATGCCTAGCAGTGAGTTTTCTATGATTCCTGAGTGGAGATAGTTGTCAAATGCCCTGGCAGATCAATCAGGCCATTCTATTCTACTACTGTAGAAGCTACTGTTACAACAGTTGAGTTGGTTTCTGCTACAACTGCTTTCTATAACCGCAGGAAAAGCTTTTGTAGATACTGTAAAATCCTCAACAAGCAAAGGTGCTGTGTACTTGCCTGTAATCATGCATAAGCATGCCTGTGTGTCTTCTTTCCTTATTTTCTCTACTGTAAGTACCTTATTTGAATAACAAGAGAAAGTGGGAATTTGAATATTACACTTTGTAAAGTTTCCCTCATGGAGCTATATTGTATTTGCTGTTTACCTGGAAGTGCGCCTGTGAGTGGTAATGCAACCTAACTAGTCGCCTGTGAGTGGTAATGCAACCTAAAACTGCGATCTATTTATTCCTTACTGATATTGCAAATAATAGGGCCAGAATGGAACTCCTCCCAAAACCAGTAGAACTGCCTCCTCAAAACCCAGATAAAACGCTATTTCAGTGCCAGAGGTAGCCTCTTCTATTCTGTTTGTTCTGATGTCACGCTGTCATCAGTGACATGAATGATACTCACTGCAACCTTCCCAAAATCATCGGCTGACAACATTTAGCCTAACATACCAAAACTAACATACCAGCAGCATGCTACTGCAATCAAGTACATATTTCTGCAGTTACCATCTGAAATTCCCTGACCTGGCTTCATCTGCATTGAATATGAAACTAATAGCCTGGCTTCATCTTATTGTGATTTCAATTGTGTTTATTGACATAAGCCAGTTTTATTGTGATACTGAATCTTGATGCATCTCTAGACTAGAGCTAAAGGGTTTTGTGTTTCATTTGATTACACTATCTGATCTTGTTTTGTGTTTTTGATCAGTTGCACTGATCGATGACTACACATTTTGTGGCATTGAGCTTTAAGGCCATAGTAGTTCTGACAGTCTTCGCTCTCAGTGGTGTGGCTCTTCTGTAGGATCAGCTGGTCACTTGGGAGCAATCAATATTCCCAACTTGCAGTAGAGTGAGAACAAGCCAGTCAGCCTTCCTTCATGTTGGCCTGGACTTCAGAAGTAGATACCAAACAGGAGAGGACCCAGGACTGAACTGGACTGAACTGGACTCCACTTCCTGGTCACTGGTCAGGCAGTCTGGACTATCTTCACACACACTTCACACCCACCTAGTGAGCCAGAAGCCAGTGCACCCCATGAGTAGTGATAGCCTGCCTAGGTGAGTTGAGTTTTTCTATGATTCCTGAGTGGGAAGTGGGGAAGGGTATCAAATGCCCTTGGCCATTTCAGGAGGGCTACTGTTACTATTACTGTAACAGTGTTACAACAGTTTGCTACAGTTGCTGCTGTTTGCTTTCTGCTAGACCTAAACTAAAGCTTTGTTTGTAAAAACCAAGCCCTCAGCAAGCAGCAAAGGTGCCCATGCCCCTGGCATGTATGGCATGTACATTGTTGTCTTTTCTTCTTTCTTACTGTAAGTATATTCTAATGTAAGTACAATAGTGAATAAAGGAGAAAGATTCTGTACAAATATTCTGTACACTTTTGTAATATTATTTTGCATTTGCTTGTATATTGTATGGAAGTGCGACCTAACTGTGCCCACTATGGTAACAATTTATTCCTTGGTAGGCTGTTCAACGCCTCCTGGCAATACTGATGTTAACGCTACCTAAATATAAATAAGTTGCAAGAACTCCAGAATGGCTAAAAAAAACCAGATAAAACTGTGCTTTGGCGCCAAGGAAAGCTACGCTATTTCAGTGTTTACTAGCTACAGCATTCTATTCTGGCTGCCCAAATACTAAACTATAACTACATGTCACAGCACTCCAAAACACACACGCTGAGATTTAAATTAAGTAAATCATAACGACTTCAGTAGCCCAACACTGATACAAGCAGCAGTATGCACTGCTGTTGCATCTGAAATTCTTGATCTGGCTTCATCTGCATTACAGATACTACCTGGCTTGCATTGCATTGCAGATACTTACTGGTCCACAGTTGTGTGTGTTTTGTGTTGGTTCTCAATTGTATTGTGTTATGCCAGTTCTCCCTACCTCACTCTTCTTGATGCATCTCATTTGATTACTAGGGTTCTGTGTTTTTTTTGTTGTTTCATTGATTCTTTGTTTATTGTTTCATGTTTTTTGTGTTTCTGATCTTACTAACTGATGCCATTGTGCAGTATAGAGAGAAAATCTCTATACATGTAGAAACACTTGCTAATGCCAGAATTGGAATTTGTGTAACTAGCTGCAGTAATTCTGCCAGATATTATAGTACTTCTGAAATGAATATTGTGCATAGCATTCTGTCCTGCAACCACTTCTGCTGAACCTCTTTCCTGTTCTCAGTCTTTGTTACAAGCTATTACGCCCTGAACCTCCATTGTCTACTCATGCTCACACCCACTAACACCTCTTTTCCCTCTCCCTTGCCCTGCTCCACTCACTTCTCTTACATGCACCTTTTGCACTCTGTCCCACTCCCAATACAATCCTTACTGATAACCACCCTTATGACCCCCTGCCTCCAACCTTAACCCTACAGCTCGAGTAGATATTAACTACCTTCCTTTCTGCTTTAATTTCATCTCACTCATTGCATATTTTCAAGCCCCTCTCTTCCAAGGCACAACTAAGATGCATAGCAGTGTTTCCACCTTCTCCCAGGACTGAGGATTCTACTGCTCTGGTTTTCCCAAAGAAAACCCAGCAACTTGCACCACTACAAGTGCATGTAAGCAAGCTGTAGCAGCCTTGTCAGTAATAAAGTGTATAGTGTATGATATTTAAGTTTGAGCGCTTACTGCTAGCATGCACACTCGCAGGGACCCCAGTTCCCTTGCTTGCCCACCTATTCCATCCATAGTTTTCTGCTAGGTGGCAGCAGAACTTCACAACTCTCCCCCTATCAGCCAGCCATCCCACCCAGCCACAGTCCCCTGTCACTCTGCTTCTCCCTAAAGCAATCAGGCAGCTCCTTTCCCCTATCTAGCAGTCCAACATCTATGCCATTCACCACTCACTCATAAAGTACTACGTAGAGCCCATAAGTCCTGAAAGTCTACACATATGCTAAAACTAGAAGCACTCACATACAATAGACAAAACCAGCTATCTACAATGGCACAAGCATCCACAGATAGTTTTTCACTCACCTCTGCAGGGCTCTACCCACCCCGTTCATCCTGCGGGCTCGCTCTGCTCCCCTACCCTGCCCCCAATTCTCACCCGCCCCCACTACCTGTACATTTATCCATTCCTGACCCCTTCCACATCTCCAACCACCAAATCACACCACACCCCACCCACCAACACACACACACACACACACACACACACACACACACACACACACACACACACACACACACACACACACACACACAACTGTATACACCCCACCCAACCTTAATAATGCTTCTGACCTTATCACACCTTCTACAACTAACAACCCAACTTCTCTTCCTGAAGGTCTACACTGCACAGTCTTACTCTACTTACACAACTCCCCAACCCCATTCCATACCCCACCTTCTCATTCCACAGCCACTTCCATACTTACCCCCACATCATCCTTTACTTCCATAGCACACAACCTGTTCTCCACTAACCACACCTTACTATTCTTGCACAAAATCCTACCCACATCACACACTCTTAACTTACCCCTCCATGCTCATCACAAAAGGTTCAATCTCCTCCGTCATACAAACCCTACATCAATAATAAACTACCTTATCCTCATTCTCCACCAAGTTTCCCTCTCATTGTCTGGTGACATCCATCCCAACCCTGGGCCCACTTCCACCACACAAACCATAAACCCCACTCCCATACACTCTAAAACTCTCTAATCCATTTGCCTCACTACATTCAATGCGAAAGCCCTCAAAACAAAATCTCTAACCTCCACACCTGGCTATCCCACAATCACCCTGACATAGTAGCCATCTCATAGACCTGGCTCAAACCCTCTATAAAAGAAAACGCACTTCTACCACCAGGCTACTTAATGATGTGCAATGACAGACATAACAAGAAAAGTGGCGGGGTAGTTATAATCTACCCCTCCACCCATACAGTTACCCCATATTCCAATCATATCCCAAACTTCTCCAATGCTGAAATAACTATACTTCAACTAAAAATCAATAATAAGTCCATATGTATAGTCACCATCTATTTTCCCCCAGGGAATAACATCCCAATACCATCCCCTGGCTCTCCTCCAACATTAAAAATGAAACTTACATCCTTGGAAACACAAACATTAACTGGGCCCACATAAATTCTCAAACCCCTACTCAGACAATCAACCTCTTCCACTTCTCCCAACTTATAAACTCTCCCACCAGTCCCAACAAAGATGGCACCTCTGGGTCCATTATTGCCTGAATCCTAACATCCTATCCCAACCTCATTGCAACTGCAAGAGTCCTTCCAGACCCTCTCAGTGACCACCTACCTGCCTTTGCCGATCGTCACCCATCCCCTCTTCATAAGCAACACTATATTCAAACTCGCAACCTCTCCCACTTCAACCCTCAAACATTCTCAGAATGCCTAAGACTTACTGACTGGACTCCCCCTAAGAACCCTGCCCCTCGACACAGCCACTATTTACTTCAATGAAACCTTTCTAAACCTACTCAATAACCGTGCTCCACTAAGAAACAAGCAAATCAAATATAAAACCACACCCTGGTTATCAAAAGAAACTAAACTAATCATGCTCCAAAGAGAGAAAACATGGAAACAATACCAAAAAAACACAACACCCTACTCGAACCAAACAACTAAGAAACACCATAAAAAAACTAATAATCAGAGACCGAAAAGCATACTACTACACACTTCAATCTGAACACCCAACCAACCCAAAAAAAATTGTGGGACACTATTCCCTCTATCCTTCACCCTGCTATTAAAGAAAATCACTGTCCCAACCCCAGCCTCATCAACTTCGAAGCTGCCACACTATTCAACTCCTTCTTTGTGGATAGTATAGCTAAACTATCCTCCTCCTTCCCCACACCACCCCCAAATCATAACCCCACCAGCCCACCTCATCACTTTGACCACAGTCCTCCTCCCACCACTTTCAGCCTAAAATCCATCCCCACATGTACAATAAAAAAACTACTGCTCCAACTAAAAACCCTGCCGCAATGTACCTGATAACCTACCATCAGCCTTCTTCAGAATAGCTGCTGACAGTATTGCCTTTCCCATTTCCATCCTTATAAATAAATCAGTCTATCCAAGAAGCCTATGTCCCTTCCATCTGGTGACAGGCATTAATTATCCCTCTCCATAATTGTGGCAAAAACACAAACACCACCAATTTCAGACCCATTGCCATCCTTTCCCCACTTTTCAAAATTCTGGAAAAATGCATCCATTCACAATTAATGCCATGCCTAACTCACAACAATCATCTCTCCCCCACTCAATATGGCTTCCATCCTGGACACAGTACCATGACTGCTCTCATGTCCTTTCCGGAGACCATTAACCAAGCATGCAATTCTGGCAAACTGGTATCTACCCTGTTCCTAGACCTGTTCAAAGCTTTTGATACTGTCTCCTACCACTTAATCCTGTCCCAACTCCCCTCTCTCAGCCTCTTTCCCCCCACCATAGCCTAGTTCTCTAGCTACCTCTCAGAATGACAACAAGCAGTACAATGGAAATCCTCAACCTCTCCCTTCATACCCACCCCCATTGGCATGCCCCAAGGTTTGGTTCTAGGCCTTCTACTCTTTAATAATTTTATCAATAACTATCACTGCACCCTCCCAGATTAATCTCTAATCCAATATGCAGATGATTCAACTATCATCTGCTCAGCATACTCCCCCTCGGACCTCCTCCAAGAAACCCAGTTAGCTTTCTCTACAACAGAAACCTGGATGAAAAACAACCACCTGGCTCTAAATACAAGTAAAACCAAACTGATGATATTTCCCCCTTCAAGAAACACCCCATCAACAAAAACTCATTCTCCATACTCAGTCAGAATGTCCCTATTGAGATTGTATCCAACACTAAACCACTTGGTGTCATTATTGATGAACATCAGAAATTTGACATTCATATTCACACCACCATTAAAAAAAACACCAAAAAATAGGACTCCTGTACAGACACAACCACTACCTCTACCCCTGCACGAGAAACATCCTTGCCTCCTCTTATCTCCTCCCCTCTCTAATGTATGGGGCCCCCCTATTTACAAATCTCCAACTCGGCCTTCAATCCAAACTCTAATCCTGCTACAATAAAATTAGCAAATTTGCTACCAACTCGAAACACTCATCTCATCATTGCCACTGTCTCCATACCCTGCAATGGCTCAAACTACCCAATTACCTAAACTTTCTCAAACTTATCCCTTCCCACAAGCTCATCTTCAAACCTTCCACCTGCCCATCTCAAGCTGCCAGCCTAATCCCCTATATCCCCAACTGCTCCCTCAGATCTGAAAACAAAAATCTCCTGCAAATCTACAACCCCTTGTGACCACCCGGCCATCTCTTGATATCCTGCTCCTTATCTAAACTTTGGAACTCACTCCTTCCCTCCCTGTGCAATACTACCAATGACAGCAACTTCAAATCCCTCCTATTCTCACATCTTACATCAAAATGGGCATGCCCATGCAACGCTCCAACATAAATCTCCTCACTACTCCTACTCCCACTTCCACCCCACCCTTCTCTCACACCACCCCTCTGCTGACTACCACATTCTATTACATACACAGAACAGCTTCCTGTTGCACCTTGGCTAACCTTGTTAGATCTTCTTGTATCTAAACCTGTGAATTTGTCACTTCAAAATCTATAGTCTAACTATATACATGCAAAACTTGTCCACCGCTGCTCTATTTCCTGTATATCCTTACATGTTTTCTATTACAATGAATTTACTCCTCTTATCTAGCACACTGTATTTTCAGCATGCCGTAATTTTTTATACAGCTTTGTATATATCTGTAGCTTGTATGTTTTGTAATTTGTTACTGGAGCTTTTCTCCCCGGGCCACCACTGAAAATGGGCTCTTCCTGGCCCAGTGGACTTTCCTGATCATCAAACTGAAATAAATAAAATAAATAAATAAATATTTGTGAATATATTCCATAGAGTGAGTGATGTGTTGCACAATCATTGCTAAATTCATGAGGAATAACAGAAATGCTTTTATGTACATTTGTACTATGTATTGCCATTAAAGACATGCTGGCATGGTACAACCCTTCAAAATGTCAAGATAAAGGTTTGGTAAATAATTACATCTTTGAAAATGTTGGAATTTCTGAGCACGACACATAACAACTGCATGTAATTTTTTTTTATTGACAATAATGAGCAATGGCCAAATTGAACTTGACTGAGGGCTACACCATTGCACAATTAATATTTCTGATTTAAAATATTTTAATAACTACAATCTGGTTTAATTACACAAAGGTCAGCAGTAGATTTTATACTACTTTTGTCAACATTGTATTTTATTGACATGTCTTTAATCGAATAATGTTGTTGTTGTTGTTTGTCTTTCGGCTTTTCCCAGTTAGGGGTCGCCACAGCGGAACTCTGGTCTGCTAATGATTGGCAGTAGATTTTCACTAACGCAGAGGTGCCAGCTCGACGTTCAACCTTTAATGAAGGCACGCCCATTTACGCATGTCTTTCGAATGCCCACCCAATCGCGGGGAGGAAATGCAGACTACACACAGAAGGCACTCCCCACACTACAGCCAAGAATCGAATGGAAGAACCTCTTGCTGTGAGGTAACAACGCTAATGCTGCACCACCGTGGATGTGTCTTTAATCGAATAATACATGTCCTTAAATATTCATCAGCATGGGAACAAACATTCCTTGTTTTATGAATAGTCTGTTACCTATTTTTCAAAGTTTAACTTATGACACAGTACTTCTTTTATTATTATTATTATTTATTATTATTATTTATTTTACATTTGTTGACCGGGATTGTCCGACTGAGCGAAGAGCCCTTTTTCAGCAGAGGCCCAGGGAGAAAAGCTCCAACAAATTAAATAATTTTCATTATAAATTAGCATTAAACAACAATGAAACAGGATTATTAGAAGGCATTAAGTAGCAATACAATGCTATACAGTGTCAATAATCAGGAGTATAGCATAACTATTTCAAATTGTATAAAAAGAAATATGTCATTAAGATGAGTATAGTTTTTGGGGTAAGTGGTTACAAAAACCCAGTATTATCATAATTTAGTTGCATGAAGGCAAGACAATTATAACAGAATGTTTCTCTGAGGCTCCAATATCCTAGACCTGGTCATTACCAACATGGGAAATCGATGCTCCACACCTATGGCCACCCCCTCGTTGGTCAGATTTGACCATAATCTAATCACCCTTGGCATCCACATCCCACTCCCACCTCCCAATAAAGAAACCTCCGTAAAAAACTTCTCCAAAGCCAACTTCATGCTACTCAAGTCAGGAGTGAAAAACTTCATGACACCCATGCAGATGGGAACTGAAAGTTCGACTGCTGAGTCCTACACTAAGGCACTGTATGAGCACATATACTTGTGCATGAATCCTGCCACCCCCAGTAGAACCATGATGCTCTCCTCCAACAAAAGTAAGCCAATCTGGTGGTCCCCTGCCATAAACAATCTTTACAACAAAAGGAAGAAACTGTTGTAGAAAAGACAAAAATCCCAGGATGCAAAAAACTCCCTTATCAGCCTCAGTAAGAAGCTGAGATCCCTCATAAAATCCTCCAAAGCTAGTTACAAAAATAAAATTGCCAAAGATTCCAAAGACAACCACAAGGCATTCTATAGCTATGTCAAGAATCTAAATGGCAATGCTGAAATCTGCTCTGAGCTACAACAGAATGGCATTAAATATACTAATCCCAAGGATATTGCCAATATCCTGGCAGATCGATTCAGTGCAAACTTCACCCCCTTCTCATCCCCTAAAGGGCCCATCACAATACAGAAAGATTGACAAATTCTGGTAATAATGGCCACACAGGTAAAAAATGCACTCTCCAAAGCTAAGAATACAGCATCCATGGGACCAGATGACATCCCAGGCTGTGTACTACATGAACTACAAAATGAACTGGCACTTCACCTAAATGTCATGTTTAATCATAGCCTCACCTCAGGCTTCGTGCCCACTGAGTGGCACACAGCTACAGTTATCCCACTCCACAAGGGGGGTCCACCTTGGATCACAGGAATTACCACCCCATCAGTCTGATGAGCCTGATCTGCAAGGCCATGGAACGTGTTGTCATGGAACTTATAAACAAAGACACTGGCAACCTTCAAACACTGGACCCCACAGTGTTTGGGTTCATGAAAGGCCGATCTTATCTCCTGAACCTGATTGACTTCTTAGAATCAGTCCCCAGAGCTGTGGACAAGGGTAAGGTGGTCCACACAACCTATCTGGACCTCGCCAAGGCCTTCGACACCATCCCCCACTCTGGAATCATAGATAAACTTACTAAGCTGCATCCCTACATCACTCAATGGGTTGCCAACTGGCTTACTGACAGAACCCAGACTGTAAAAGTAGCCGACTCCAAATCCAGCTCCAGACAAGTGACGAGTGGAGTACCTCAGGGTTCAGTCCTGGGACCACTCTTGTTTGGCATCTACTTCTCTGAAGTACATGCCAACACTAAGGGACTCTGGCTAACAAAGTTCGCAGATGACTGCAAACTGGGAGCCATTACTGAATCCCCAAATGATATGGATATCCTACAAAAGGGCCTTACAGAAACAGATGCTTGGTGCCAGAGCCATGGGCTCAAGCTTAATGCCAAGAAATGTATAGTTATCCCCTTTGGGAAAAAAACATGTACCCATGAATTACCACATAGGTAGCAGTACACTAAACACCGAAAGTGTGATAAGAGACTTAGGGACACAGGTAGACATTGGTCTCACCTTCGATAACCACAATGCCACAACAGTCAGGAAATCCTTCTATGTGGCACACCTCATTATTAAGGGCTTTTCATCCAGAAAAAAGGAGGTCATTGTCCCACTGTACTCATCCCTCATTAGACCCATTATAGAATACAACGCCCCATTTGGTATGTACCTCTCAAGACATCTGCAACAACTGGAAAGGCTGCAGAAATACCTCACTAAAAGAATCACAGGCCTAAAGCAGATGCCCTATGCTGACCATCTAAAAAAATGCCACCTATACTCTGTCACATATCGTCTACTCAGAGGCGATCTCTGCTTAACATACAAGGCCATGTCAAACCCAGAGCTGTTGGACATGCTACACTTAAAGAAATCCCAATCCCTCAGAGACACACACTCCAGGGATCTAAATCTTGTCATCACAATGAACAAAACATGCTGGAGGGATAGGTTCCTGACCCAGAGACTCCCCAGACTCTGAAATAGACTGCCCATACATGTCAAGCAGAGGGCCAAAAAGGCGCTCTGCTTGACATGTATGGACAGTCTATACATGTCAAGAGGCGCTCTGCTTGACATGTATAGACTGCCCATACATGTCAAACAGAGCGCCTCTTTGGCCCTCTTCAAGAGGAACCTTGATGATTGGATGGGAGATAGGAAATTCACCTCGGGGATCACGTCAGTCGTCCTGCTAGACAGGGGTCCAGGGAAGTAAATACTGTGGGAAGAAATACCCAGGAAATTGTTATGGCTAGGCTTGTATAGGCCCTAGGGTTGATAACCTAATACCAACATATGAACCTATAATAGATTTTAGGAGACAGTAGAAAGAGTAGTCAAGGAAGATTAGTGAGAAAAGTGAGTTAAGGGCAGAAAGTAGATTAAGGTATGAGAAGTAGGGGATGTTTAAGGAGAGAGAGTGCAGTGGCAGAACCAGTGACTTTTAAAGTGCTCTTTGGTGGCAGTCTTAAATTGTTTAGGATGTGTAAGAGTCCTGATTTCTAGTGGGAGCCTATTCCAAGCAATAGTGGGGTGATAGCTGTACATGTTGCATCCAACTTTAGATTTGGGTTTATAGATTTGCAGTAGGGTCTTGGTTACAGCTTTGCAGATGTCTGGAGGGAGATTAATGTGAGATGAGAGGGGATAGTGCTGGGCAGTAGGAAGGCTAGTATAGGATAGAATGGATGATCTGGAGCTGAGACAGAAGAAGCCCTTGGGGTAATTCAAGCCAGTTTAGGTGTTTTAGAGAGAGACAGTGATGGGATTTGTAGGTTTGTTGGGCAGCAAATCTAGCCACCTTGTTGTAGGTAGATTTGAGTTTGGTCAGGAGTGCTGAGTTAAGATTTGTGAGAATTTGAGAATTGTACATTAGACTGGGTAGAAGGTAGGTAAGAGAGAGAGTAATCTTGGCTTCAGAGGTAAGGAATTTTGTTGTTACGGTAAAGGAGCCCTAGTTTTGAATGAATCTTTTTGATACAGTTAACATACAAGTCAAATTTAAGCTGATTGTCGATGGTTACACCTAAGAGCTTAGTGCTGGATTCTACCTGAATGGGAGTGTTATTAAGGGACTGTATGGAGAAGGAGGGTTTAATATTGTTGAACTTTTTAGGTAGGAAGAGTAACAGCTTTGTTTTTTTAGGGTTAAGGATGAGCTGGTTGTTGGAGAGCCATGTTTCGACTAAGTTAAAAGATGCCTGAGTAGCTGAGAAGAGCTTAGAGGGAAAGTTGGCTGTGTTGATGACACTAAAGATGACTGAGGACAGGAGGTATAGAGCTGATTAGTAAAGATATTAAAAAGTAAAGGCCCTAGTATAGACCCTTGAGGTACACCCATTTTTACAGGGAGAGGAGGGGAGAGTGCAGAGTGCCATGTAATTCTATAAATTAATATCAGCTTGTCACAGATATACAACCCACAATACATTAATATATATGTCGTGTATCACACTTGATGCGCACATATTATAACTTACTTACAAAAAGACTTACTCATTTTCATTGCATGTTCATACCAGCAGTAACCACATGCAGGTGGTGATCATATACTCCACTGTCAATGTATTCTTGTCAGTAAATTGCACTGATAATTAGCATAATAACCCATATATACTTGCACATAAAGGAATGCACCTGGCAGTTTATTGAGGCCTTTCTTCTATAGCTTAAAAATGTTGCTTCTGCAGTTATTCTAGAAACCACCTGGTGACAGCATTTATCCATTGTTTTTATTAATTTGTGTATTATCTTTTGCTATGATAACCTTTAGTTTTGCAGGAAAGTTACATCTGCTAGCTCTAGGAAAAATACACAGCTTTCTTTGCCATGTTGTCCATTAACATTTAAAATGCAGAATAAAACCATGTTTATTTAAAAAACAAAGAAAGAAAAAAAGATTACACCTTATTTCTGTCTTCAACATGCCTATCATCTATAGTTTCTTCTTAATATTCTGCTTACATAACAAAAAAATCTGTTATTCTTTGGACATAGATATTTATATTTCCTTCTTTGATTTCATAAATCGCATATCTGTGTCTCATAATTGAACAATGGCATTTCTGTTTAAGTTTCCGAATTATAAATGCCTGGCTCTCAGTGTCCGGTTTGGATGCAGGACATCATTATTCTTTCGAGAAAACTTCTCTAGGCTTAGAAAGACCCCCTGGGTTAGCCTAGTAACAATCTATGAATCTATGAATCTACTATGGCGAAGCAACTGTTTCCAGTGCGAACGGCGATGTATTTTACTACTTTTATAATTATTCAGTAAATGCTTCTTGGTGTTTCCTGAACCAGATTGTGTTTTGGACTGTGGATTTTGTTGAGTTTCAGGATTTATTGGTTTGATATATATATATATATATATATATATATATATATATATATATATATATATATATATATATATATGTAGATTCACTTTTGATGCTCAAAATAGTGAAATATCGAATTTCAGTATATCAAGACTAGAAGAACGAAACTCCACAACCATGAAAACCCAAAATAGATATGCAAAACACCACACTCTCCCCAACATAAAAATACACAAAACAAAACAAATGAAACAACAAAACACACTACTCTGCATTTAAGCAGGGGGGCACCCACCAAGTGGGGGGCTGTACCCCGACACCTACTTATATATACAAACTCTGAGGTCACACTAACACAAAAACAGCAATGCACCTATCTCTATGAGCCCCACACTCTCATTACACACACACACACACACACACACACACACACACACACACACACACACACACACACACACACATTTTATATATATACATATATATATAGGATCACTACAGAATACGGAAATTCCACAATCCCGAGACTCTAAATCCCGAGGACCAGAATCTTGAGATTGGAAAATCTTGAAAGTAGTGAATGGGAATTGCCGTACAGTGCGGAACAGGAACTTTGCCATTCACTCCACTGTAGTGCAATCTCGGAGTTGGTATATTTAAGTTGCAGGGGGTGTGGGGGCTGCAGGAGGGCTTGCCCCCCTGCATACAGGTTAGAAGAATAGTTTGTTGGATGTTTTACTTTTTTTTTTTTTTTTTTTTTTTAATGTTTGAGATTCCGCAATCTCAAGATTCTGGTCTATGGGATTTAGAGTCTTGGGATTGTGGAATTTCAGTATTCCTTAGTGAGCCCATATATATCTATATATATATATATATATATATATATATATATATATATATCTGTGTGTGTGTGTGTGTGTGTGTGTATATATATATATATATATATATATATATATATATATATATATATATATATATATTTATATAGGGGATCCGTTCTGATCCCCGAAGGAATTTTTTACCGAAACAAAAATGGCTGGGCATACTTACGCGAAAGTGCTTTTCACCGGGTTAAGAAGCAAGTATGCTTGCAGCTAGAGGGAGTTGTGGGGGAATGACTGTTGCAGAGACCATACTATGGTGCAGATAAGGGAAAACTTCTCTTCTCCTCACTGTAGTGCGATCTCAGAGTGTGAATATTAAAGTAGGGGGTGTGGGGGCACAGTCCCCCACATGGCGGTGCAGGGGGGCTTGCCCCCCTGCATAAACGTTAATTTACTGCTTTTTTATTTATTTTTTAACACACTTTAGCAAAAGTGCTTTTTTGGTGAAAAGCGCTTTCGCGAAAGTGTGTTCCGTGATAGTGGATTCAGACTGTTGAACTTTCCTTCAACAGTCCTAGATTCATATATATGGGTCTACTTCGGTGGTGGTGCTGCAGTAGCTTTGTTGCCTCACAGTAAGACGTTGTCCTGTTCGATTCTCAGCTAGAGCGTCTTCTGTGTGGAGACATGCGTGAATGGGGGTACCTTTTTTGAAGGTTGTTGGTCAGGGCCGGCAACTCGGCACATAAAAATCTACTGCCAATCATTAGCGGACCAGAGTTCTGCTGTGGTGACCCCTAACCGGGAAAAGCTGAAAGACACAACAACAACTATACATGATCGACATTTCAGAAAACCGAAACCCATATGGCCGAGACCATATGTTCGACTCCTGAAATTTCGAACATGCAAAAAATAAATAAATACAAAGCACTACATTTTTTTAAAGCTGCTAGCAGGGGGGCTAAGCCCCCCACACCTTCCTTTACTTTAATATACCAACTCCAAGATCACACTACAGTGCGGTAAATGGAAAGTCTCCCATTCTGCGCAATGAGGAGCTGTCCATTCAGAACATTCAAAATTTCAAAAGTTAAACATATGGTCTTGGCTTTTTGGAATTTCGAACATCTGCAGGGGACCCATATATATATATATATATATATATATATATATATATATATATATATATATATATATATGTATATAAAAACAACCAGACTATTAAATATGAAGAAAGGACCTTATATGTGAAAATGACTTCGTAAATATCAAAAAAACGACACTGAAGCAAAACTGTTGTTAAGCGCTTTCATTCTGTAACATTGTCAGAATTTATCGGAACTAATACTGTAAGGAAAAACTGTGTAATAAGTAATATAACAAGTGCACTCTGTTTAAAAATGGTTGACAACATCAATACCCAATAGAAACGTATCAAAACAGAAATTAGCCCATCAGCAATCTAGAAGCAGCCAACTGTAAATACAGTAGCTAATCAAAAGGAGTGGGGCATGTCCAAATAGGCTTATACAACCTAGCGTAATGCTGATTTGAGATCTAAGTTTTCATTCATGCCCGGAACCATCTCAGCATTTAAAAGTAACTGCCAACAGAGTTATTTTAGCTGCAGAAAAGTGTCAAAGTCCCCAAACAACTGATCAATCTGTTCTAAAACTAGAAATTTGAAACCAGTAAAGTTATGACATCTAATACTTAGCATTTTATATTGGGAAAACAATCAGAAGGCTTTCTGATCGAATTAAGGAACATTTGGCTGCTATTAGGAAAAAAGATGAAACCAAAGCGTTGGGACGGCACAGTATTACATGTCATGGATTCCAATTCTTGACAAACATGACTTATGATACAGTAATAGTGCATGTGGGAATGAATGACTTGAGATGTAGAACACTGAGAGATATTCAGAGAGATATGTCAGAACTTTCCAGGTATGCTACAAATTCAGGTAAGACACTAGTTTGGAGTGGAATCCTTCCTTCCCCTTGAATGATGCCGAGCTAGAAAGAAAAGATAATTTACTTCTGTAATTTTTTAACTGGCTGGTGTCATTCCTGGGAGATCCAGTTTGTGTCAGCATGAGATGAAATGGTTTATCTTCATAAGGTTGAAATGCACAACTGCAACAGCCAGATGTGCAAAAGTACAATTGCCAAAGTTCGTAATAACGAACTACAAATTGCTGAAATCACAATTGAGTGAATGCCAGTGCGCATTCGCTCATGTGAATTTAGCATTCTGAGTAGAGATTGCACTACAGTGAGGATCGGATCATGTACCCCTTCCCTCACTGTAGTGCGATCTCAGAGTTAGTATATTAAATTAGCAAGGGTTGCAGGGTTCAGGGGGGGCTTGTTCCCCTGCATAACGGTGTTTGGAGACATCCAGAAATGTCAGGTGTTTAAAAAACAGTTGACATTCCCAGAATGTCAAATTTGTTGTTTAGCACATTCAGTGTTTTCAGCATTCGAAAGTGCAGTTTCCAACCTTTAGGGTCGGATATATGATGAGTCTTATATTTTATTTGCAAAGTTGTAAAGGTAAACCAATGAAATGCTTACACCATACAACTTTCAATAAACTAGGCACAAAATCTCAACAGAATCAAGGATAAATCTCAACAGAATCAGGGATAAATCCAGAAATAATCAGACAGCCATGGGCACTTTTAACATAGTACTATTAACCTGAGACTTTGACAGAATAAGACAAATGTGAATTAATTGCATTATCTGAAGTAAAAGAAGTCTATAACTCAAATCATTGTCACTATTTATTAAGTGTAATGCACCAACTTTTCCTCTGAAAGTCACCAGCTTTTGGAGGGATTAAGAAGGACAGAACTAGAATTTGAATAAAAATCAGGGATGTCTCTGAAAATCAGGGACATTTCTGAGGCAGGTGCTCACCAGTCCAGCTTGCCTTACTAAGGATGACCAGTGCCTGTCACTTCAGGGATTTTGCATACTGGCTAAAGCCTTTGGTGCCCCCCTAGTACCTTCTGTTTTAGGCAAAGTCCAATTAATGGCGGCCCAGTATAACTGACAAATCAATCCCAAAATCAGATTGCATTAAGGTGATTAAATTTAATGCCAGAAATCTATTTCGTCTTGAGACACTCCTGCATTTGGAAAATATCCATGTTTCTTTAGTTACTGAACCTTGGTTTAAATGTAAAGAGGCCACTCATTCCTCTACACCAGGGTCTTGTACTTTCATATTTTCAGGCCTAATGACAACAGTGGTGGAGTCTCCATATCTGTCTGTGAATGTATTCCAGGCAGATCCCTAGAGACTCAAAAACTGAACTACAGATCCCACTGGGTTAAGATTAATTGTCAGCTAATACATTTTTACAGACTCCTACTCTGTCCTCTGGTGATCATATACAATTTCTTAGAGTTTTAAATTATCTTTCTTTTAGTAAAAAACTCCCTTATTTTGGGAAAATTCAACTACTCTTCAAAAACTGGGACACCTGTCTCTCTGATGCAAGATCTGCACCAAAATTCACAGACTTAAACAAAAATTCCCCTGAACAGCTGGGAAATACACCTTCTAGAGGGCATAGGATTCTTAAACTGATTCTTAGAAATATTGCTGCATTTTGCATTACTTCTCTGGCATCTTCTTCCACAGTGAAGCTTGACCAGTATCTTTTGACCTTCTTTAAGCTTTCAAAAGCTGCTACAGCAAACCCTACCGAATTTAAGGACTATAAACATGTTCACCTCAACCTACTATATGATGAAATATAACATTTACTTATGATTTTCTATCTACAGACCTTAACAGAGCAAAAAAAGATTCACTAAAGAATTGTGCACCCATTTAGAAAAATGCACAGAGCTAGCAGACTCTTCTAGAACCGAGTGACATGGGAAATTCAAAAAGAAAAACACCTTGGTTCTACACCATCTTAAATAAACTGTGGAAAAAAAGAAAGAAACTCCTTAAATTGCTTAGTAAATTCAAAACCCATATTCTAATGGCTAATATCCAAAGCATTACAAAACACTACAGAATACTATCAAATCCACTAAAGGAGACCACGAAGCTAGGCTGGCCTCTGAAGCCAAAGACAATTATAAATCCTTCTTTAGCTATGTTGGAAAACTAAAAATCAATTCCATAATTTGCTAAAAACTTGTTCGTAACAGGGCCTCCTGTTCTGATTCAAATGACACTGTCAACTGTCAATATCCATGGAAGCAAATTTAGTGCCGACTTGACCCGTGAGACGTCTCTTCAAAGTCCCCATGTACTCAAATCCATTTACTCCTGCTTTATCTCTAAAAAGTACTAACAAGGGCCAAAAATACTCCCTCCATGGAGCCTGGTGATATATCCTGCTGCTTAATTACGGGGGTTAAACATGCCCTTGCAGACACATTCCTCAAGCTGTTTAACTTATTTAACTATCATTTTGTCCCTGATGAGTGATGCACAGCAGTGGTTATGCCCCTTAATAAGGGTGGCCTTACAACTGACCCAGGTAATCACTGACCTATCCACCTTACAAGTGTCATCTACAAAGCCAACTGATATCATAAACTGTGATATCAAGAATCTTGTTAAACTTGTCTCCCATCAGTCTGGTTTTATGAAGGATGGATTCTGTCAATTTAATCTGGTAAATTTCTATGGAAAGATTGTAGAAGCTGTAGATGGTGGCCATGCAGTGGACTTTGACCTGGTAAGGTCTTTCACACCATCCCCCATGCTGGCATTATATAAAACCTAAACACTTTAAAAATGAATCCATATGCTGTATGATTGATAGCAAACTGGATAACAGCGACAGCGAGTTGCAGGTGCCTTGTTTGGAAGTATGGAAGTGGCGAGTGGTGTCCCTCAGGGCCCAGTGCTAGGCCCTTTCCTTTTTATTATTTATTTATCTGATCTCAAGCAGAAAGGCAAGACCTCTGGCTAAAAAAGTTTTCAGATTAGTGCATACTGGGGATTCTATGACACTCAAATCACCTAGAATAACCTCTTCCAATAAAACTCTTGCTGTACTAAAATAGGGCTCAACTTAAATATTAAAAAGTATAGTATTGTCACCTTTGGTAGACAATGCCTCATCTTATCATATTGTGTAGACAACACAACTCTACAAAATGAAAATGTAGGTAGGGTCCTAGGTACTTGGGCTGATGTCTTTTGACCATCATATAACAGCAGTTGTCAGGAAATCTTTTTATTTATGCTATCTGATTTCCAAAGGAATATCATCCCTGCATGTTAAGCAGTGCAATTCAATATCTTTTAAACATAGGTTCATAGGTTCATAGGTAGGTAGGTACTAGGCTATTGGCCAAAGGGCCTACATAAGCCTAGCCAGCAAGGTACCATAGCTTACGCCACCCAAGAAAGTTATTTTCCTGTGCCACTGTCCAGCAGAGACACAGAAGTGATCCCCGGGGTGTATTTCCTATTTCCCATCCACTCATCAAGATTTTTCTTGAAGAGTGCTAATGAAGAACTTTGCTTGACATAGATGGGTAGCTTGTTCCAGAGTATAGGAAGTCTCTGGGACAGGAATCTATCCCTCCAGCATGTCTTGTTTATTGTGGTGACAATGTTTAGGTCCCTAGAGCGTGTAGCTTGGAGGGATTGGGATTTCTTTAGGTGTAGCATGTCCAACAGCTCTGGGTTTGACATAGCTTTATATGTTAGGCAGAGATCACCTCAGAGTAGCCAATATGCTACGGAGTAAAGCTTTGAGGCGGTCAGTGTAGGGCATTTGTTTGAGGCCAGTAATCCTCTTTGTGAGGTACTTCTGTGGCCTTTCCAGCTGCTGCAGATGTCTTGTGAGGTACATTCCAAAAGGGGCGTTATACTCTATAATGGGTCTAATGAGTGACAAGTAGAGGGGAACAATGACCTCTTTTTTCCTGGATGAGAACCCTTTTAGGATGAGGTGTGCCACATAGAAGGACTTCCTGACTACTGTGGTGATGTGAATATCAAAGGAGAGACTACTGTCCACCTGGGCTCCAAGGTCTCTTATCACACAATTGGTGTTAAGTAGATTGCTGCCTATGTGGTAGTTCATGGGTACAGAGTTTTTACCAAAGGGGATGACACTGCACGTTTTGGCATTGAGCTTGAGGCCATGGCTCTGACACCAGGCATCTGTCTCAGTGAGGCCCTTCTTGAGGATGTTCACATCATTTGGGGACTTGACTATGGCTCCTAGTTTGCAGTCATTTGCGAACTTCATCAGCCAGAGGACTTCTGTGTTAGCCTGTACTTCAGAGAAGTAGATACCAAACAGGAGAGGTCCCAGGACAGAACCCTCTGGCACTCCACTTGTCATTGCCTTGAGGTCAGATTTGGAGTCTGCAACTATTACAGTGTTGGTTCTGTCAGTGAGCCAGTTGGCAACCCATCTTGAGTTTAGCTATAATTCCAGAATGGGGGATGGTGTCGAAAGCCTTGGTGAGGTCAAGATAGGCTGTGTGAACCACCTTACCCTCATTCTCGGCTTTGGTGACCACCTCAAAAAAGTCGATCAGGTTCAGAAGGCATAATTTGCCTTTCACAAACCCGAACTGGGTGGGATCCAGAGTTTGGAGGTTGCCAATGTCTTTGTTTATGAGTTCCATGATGATACATTCCATGGCCTTGTAGACCAGGTTTGTCAGGCTAATAGGTCGATAGTTCCTGGGATCAGTGGTGGCTCCCTGTTTGTAGAGTGGGATAACTGTTGCTGTGCGCCATTCAGTGGGCACAAAGCCTGATGCGAGGCTATTATTGAACATGGTGCTTAAGTGGGGAGCCAGTTCGTTCTGAAGTTTGTGTAAAACGCAGCCTGGGATGTTGTCCGGTCCCATGGATGCTGTGTTTTTGGCTTTAGAGAGTGCAGCTTTTACCTGCGTAGTTGTGATTACAGGGACTCTGCATTCTTCCTGTATAGATATGGGCCCTTTAGGGGATGAGAGGGGGGTAAAGTTAGCACTGAACTGATCTGCCAGGATGTTGGCAATATCAGTTGGTTCTGTAATTTTCATGCCTTTGTGCTGTAACTCAGAGCAGATCTGGGTGTTACCATCTAGATTCTTGACATAGCTATAGAATGCTTTGTGGTTGTCCTTGGATTTAGTGGCGATTTTGTTTTCATAGCTAGCTTTGGAGGATCATATAAGGGATCTCAGCTTCATACTGAGGCTGACCAGGGAGCTCCTCCACTCGATGACTGGATGGGTATCCACAAATTAACTCCAGGACTGCCCGGCATGGCCACATTGGAGAAAGGAAGTGTGGCCTGGGTACTGGTAATGTGAGAATGGTCATGAGACTCAGTGACCTTGGAAAATTTATGAAGCTATGAATTGATGAACATGTTAGAACCCGTTCAATGGAAATTTGATAACAGAATCCCATCACGCAAGGATCTACATTATCAACAAGATTACAGTACCTGAACCTTCATGACACCAACAATAGATTTATGAGGGGAAAAATATGGCTGTCTTACAAGGTCTTTAATTGTGAGACATTGACATAATTTTTTTATGACTGGAAATGTACTGTAATCAGAACAATCAAGCGTGGAAGTTCTGTGTTTGTTATCCCTTTAAATAAGACTAATAGAAAATAAGTTTTTAACTCAGATTATTCCCAGACTGAGAAATAAGGTCTCTCATGACATTGGAACTTCTATAACAGTAAATTAATTTTAAAATAAACTGGGTTCATTGGTAGGTATTGAAAGGTTTCAGTACAACCTATTGAATTCTATGTGCCACGCTGGCTAATATGCCTTAACATATGTAACCTTATTTATGAACTGACGAATATCAAATTAGCTGGTTTGTTATAAATATCTCTGCATCCCTTTTCCTAAATTCACTCATGTACAAATTAATCCATTCCAACCAATGGTAAGCAAAACAAAACACCTCTAAAGGACAATTTTATATTCCGTCTACACTGCAAATGACCAAGCAGTTGTCCTAGACCAGGGGTCTGCAACCTGTGGCTCTGGAGCCCCATGTCGCTCTTCCACCCCTCTGCAGTGGTTGCCTGTACCTTTGAAAAATAATGTCCACTCACCCGCACAACACACACGCACAACACCCCCCCACACACACACACACACACACACACACGCACACACGCACACACACACGCACACACACACACACACACACACACACACACACACACAAAACACACACAGAGCGATTGAGCGATATACTTTAAATATTGCTCTTATAAATTTATAAACTTGCTAGAATAACATGATTTCTGTTGCCATGAATTCCACACATACTGAGAGCAATCAAGCAATCCCCAGGCAGCAACAGCATCTCCTGAAAGGATTCCATACCTCTCAAAGTCTTACCACAAGAAATCTGGACAGAGCCACAAATAAAGGGGAACAAAGGAACAAAAATAAAGATGGACTTTAAATATTGCTCTTATAAACTTATAAACTTGCTAGAATAACATGGTTTCTGTTAACATGCATTTTCCACACACACACACACACACACACACACACACACACACACACACACACACACACACACACTTAGCTCTCAACTGTGCAGATTTTCACAGAATGTCCTGAATTTTGCCTCATATTTTTGGGCTGTTTCTCATAAAATTGTGGTTTTCTGGCAAATCATTGAGGGCTGAAGTCAGAAAAAAATAGACAGACATTTGAGTTTCAGACTTCATACCCTTCAGAAAATTCATGCTAATGCAAAATCTGTTATTCTAGCAACTTTCTAAGTTTGTAAGAGCAATATTTAAAAAGTGTGAAAAACGATAAGCAACAGGAACCACCAGAAAGTAAACGTTCCCAGACCAATCTCCGTAATTAATCTTGTAGAGGAAAAAACAAAGTATGGGAGCAGACCTATGCAGAAGAACGTTGCACATTAATGAAGTTAATTCCAAGAAGCAAAGATTCAAGTCCACGCAAGTCCATATAAATTCAATAAAGCTTTTATTCCATACACAAGACAGGTAAGTGCTTTCGCCAAAAGGCTTTTTCAAACCATTAACAGAAATTATAGAAAACACTATACCTTATATAGTTCATCAATTAAATATGCAAATAAATGATGACATCATTACAATAAAATTTAAAAAGACAAGCTAATGCATAAAAAAGGGAAGCTAATGTGTAAGAAATATATATTACATATCTTCTATACTACATCAAAATACAAGAGGAATAAAAAATACATTAAATAAATAGTTTAAAATACATATCATCTCACAACTAGTTTCCTATTCTTTAAAACGGGCTTAATTGATATTTTGTCATTCAAGCCTGGGTTTATATGTGCCCTAATCTTGATGATCCATCTCATTTCAATTTTTTCTGTATAGTTTTTAACATCTCTGCCTCTTATACTAGGTGTGTTAACATGAAGAACCGTAAATTTAAAAATACGTGAGTCATCCATTTTATTAACATGTGCATTGATACTAGATTTAATACGTATTTGATATAAATGTTCCCTAATTCTATCCCTAAGCCTTCTGTCAGTTTTACCGATATAGAAGGCAGGGCAGGAGCTACACTGAGCAAGGCAAACCACAAGTTCTGCATTACAGTTAGCTTCCACACTAATCTTAAAACATTGGGAAGTAAATGAATGAACAAACATAGTATTTTCACATATAAAATCACAAAAATTGCAATTATTACATGGAGACAAACATTTAGAAACAAAATCAGAGCCATAAGAATAGGGAATCTTGGGATAATACAAAAGTCTATGTAAATTCTTCTTAAACCTAAATAAGAAGACAGGATTATCACCAACTACTTCTCTGATACACGGGTCAACAGTTAAGACCCCCCAATGTCTACGGATAATCTATTTGACATTCCCAACATCCTGTGTAAAAAATAAAGAAAATTTTTGAGCAGAGGTATTCATATTAACAACAGGTGTGGATTCCTGTCTAACTTGATAAATATTAATGCCCCTATCTGAAAAATATGGGCAAGCTATATCAGACCTATTATGTATGACTGCTTCAGAAAAAGCACAAATTACAAAGAGACATTTGTGACTTTTCACGAGGCCATATCTTTACTTGGCCGAGAAATAACAGTAATATACAGAACCAAATGGAAGGAAGTGGCAGATCAATAATAGGACTGTTTCTTCCTCTGTAATGAGTAATATGACTGTGCCTAATTCCAAAACTACGGTTTTATGTGAGGTGACTAATGCAAATGGAAATGTTGGTTTTAATGATAATGTTGCTACTAATTCTGTAGTGAATGTATGTGACAACATATGAATGTCTAATGCCATTAGTAGTAGTCAAAGTGATGCCGACAGCAATGCTGAACATAGCTTTGGTAACAATGATTCAACCAATGAATTAGGCACCAGTAATACTGTTGCTGCCCCATCTACTTCTGTGAATAGTGATACAATTACCCAAGAACCTGTGGTTAGGAGGAAGACAACTGTAACCAGTATTACCCGAGAATCAACTCATCCTCCCCCTTTCCCGATAACCGATGTTCGAGGGAGGGGAAGAAGTCATTCAATGAGCAGGGGCAGGCAAAAACGTAAAGCAACTGGGGGAGAACAAACAGGCCCACCATTGAAGAGAATGTGGGAATGTACAGCACCACAATAGTTTGGAATATTTCCCACAGACCCTTAGATAGGGATGAATTGGAACTTTTGAGTAAGGGCTTATCTTTTATACCGACAGCCAGTAGTGACATAGTAGATACTATTATAGATACCAAGTTATTTATAAGGAATGTTCAGTTGAAATTACAATTTGGTAAGAATATCTCTGCTCCTTGTGCTCCACAGTTCACCAAATTGAGCTTATATATTCCTAATTATCATCCTTTATTGGATGTATTTAGCAAATTAGTGGAGAATGATATTTATAATTCAAGTCACAATTATCATAGTGCTAAAAGAAAAGGTAATTTAACATTAGTTAGCCCTACAAAGACTTAGAAATGATCTTAATATTATTATTAGACTAGCAGATAAGGGTAGGCCTGTTATAGTGATGGATATGTATGAATACAATCAACTAATGACTGAAATGCTTGCAGAAAACAGATTTTATTCAATTATACAGCTTGATGATGTCCAAGCCTGTGTTTTAAGGCTTTATGATACCTTGGATGATCTAGTTAAGAGCCATACGATCAGTCCAGAGCTGTACAAGTTCTTTAGGGGTGATAATCCATTAATACCCACTATTCAGGGCTTGCCCAAGGTACATAAAGATCCTTCCCACCTTCCCATGAGACCCATAGTGGCAGGTAGAGGGTGGGTTACTGAACTCATATCAATATATATAGAAAAGTTGTTAAGGCCCATACTGGATTTGAATTCTGTCATTTTAAAGGACACAAAACAGTTTTTACTACACTTGTATGTAAGAATGGAAACACTTAGTGATGATGCTCATTTTATCTTAGTAGCCTTAGATGTTAAATCTCTCTTCACTGTGATTCCGAACCAGGAAGGTTTTGAATGCATTCATAATTATTTAACACAACAGGCTGACTTCGGTCCTGTAAAGGTGGACTTAGTATGTTCATTGTTAGAAATTGTGTTGGAGAACAACCTCTCTTTGTTCAATGAAAATTTGTATATTCAGAAAGATGGCGTAGCTATGGGCACTTCTTGTGCCAATAGCTACGCCAACTTAGTTATGGGCCATTGGAAAAGGGAGAACTTATTTGCTCTACCTAGGTTCCAGAGCTATGTTATTTTCTACAAACGTTTTGTGGATGATATCTTTTTTCTATGGACAGGTAGCAATAGAGACCTAAATTGTTTTTTTGAAGAGGTGAATTCCCTCACACCCTACTTAAAATTTACTATGACTGAATCGACATCAAGGATTACTTTCCTGGATGTTACCATTGAGAGGTTGAGTAGTGGCAAGATAAATACTGGGGTTCATAGAAAAGCTTGCCATAAAATACTTTGCTATATAGAGGGAGTATGCACCCTAGATATGTTTTTAAAAACATTATTAAGGGACAGGCCATTAGAGCCTCTAGGCTTAACCCCACCCAAAAAGGCTATGAAAAGGAATTGTTGATTTGAAAGAGAGATTGTTAGATAGGTCATACAGACGTGATGAGATTTTTGAAGGGAATGAAGTAGTTATACATAATAGGTCTGATATAGCTTGCTCATATTTTTCAGATAGGAGCATTAATATTTACCAAGTTAGACAGGAATCCACACCTATTGTTAATATGAATACCTCTGCTCAAAAATTTTCTTTATTCTTTAAGCAGGATGTTGGGAATGTCAAAGAGATCATCTGGAGACATTGGGGGGGGTCTTAACTGTTGACCCGTGTATCAGAGAGGTAGTTGGTGATAATCCTGTCTTCTTAGAGAAATAATGGACTGGCCAGTGGTGCTGTGAGACATAATGTTGCATCCTTGGAAAGTCCGTCATTTTCATCATAACACCTACCATTGAGGGCATTGTTGCACTTAGATAATGGTTTATCTGCTAAATTGTTTTGCAATTGTTTCTTTTGTTTTATTTTTTTTATTAGACTATACATTGTTTATATTTTTGATGTGAAATAGTTCCTCCATCTAATGTTTTAAACTTGCTGTAGCATGTATAATTGTTATTGGAGGAGGTATTTTATATATAAAGTATGTTTTGTAACTATGTAATGTCCACACACACACACACACACACACACACACACACACACACACACACACACACACACACACACACACGAACATACATGCAGACACACTCTCTCTCACTCATACACACACACACACATCCTGCTGTCATTTGTTAAGTTAAGCAGTTATTACTCTGGCATTGGAAAAATAATACAAATTTGGGTGAAGCCAACTGGAATATTTTATGGGGCTATTTTTAACTCAACCAGACAACTAAAGTGATTACAGTCAATAAAGTGGCTATTCTTGATTGACATGGGATTGCCTAAAAAAATAATATGTTTGTGTGTATGTGTGTGTGTGTGTGTGTGTGTGTGTGTCGGGGGGGGGGGTTGCAGTGAAGTCTAAAGTATCAAGGTGAAGAGAGGCCCATGGTGCAGAATGATAATGCCCCTACTGCCCCCAGATAATCCATATTCATGTAGTGGCACATGAACTGGAGAGGGGTACAGGGGAAGGAGGAAAGTGAGCAGAAAGTGCTGGCTTAGCCATCCTGGGGTGGGGGAGGGAGGCAGCCTAAAGGTGTGATGCAATAGGCAGCATATATTGAATGGTTTGATGGTTCAATGAATAAACTAACAAGCTGAGGGCTTACATCTGCCAATTTAAAGTTTGCCTAATAGACATCACTGGAGAATATAGAATAAAAAAACAGTTATGTAATTGTCATGCTACCAGCCTAGCTATCTGGAGTTTTGTAAATAATTCTATGTCATTTGTGAATATTGATATGATTTATAGAGAACTGTATGTTATGTACTAAGCTTCAAGAATGTAATCACGCGTACCCTGCTGGAACATAGAAGATTAACTCGCAAAACGTAACAATAGTTGAGGTTAAGTTACTTTATAGGTGAGCCATAAACAAGAGGTGTTATCTCTTAATTTCAATGCAGAAGCAGACACAATGTCTAGAGCTAGAAGTTTTTCTATTGTCTTGAAAGAAAAATAATTACTAGGTTTAAAATGTAAAGTGTTTTATTGTTTTACGACTTCCAAGATCTGGCAAACATCTGAGAGATATGTATTTTAACACAGAGATGTACAATTCTGTTAAGTTTCTGTTTAGCTTGGGAACTGAAGTCAGGTGACAAAGAGTGATGTCATCCAAGCTGGCCCAGCAGTAATGTTTGATATTAATTTGGGAACTCTCTCAGAGAGGGAGAGACTGTGCATTTTGTATTTTGTCTTTGACCTAACAAGAACATCCACTCATCATCATCATCATCTGCACTTGTCTGGCTCTGTAAGTAAGTTCTTAGGGCTTAGTAACACTTTTTAAATATAGATAGGAATATAGTAAATGTTAGTTTAGATGTTTTCTGTATTTATTTGAGACTGTCCTACAATATTGTTTTAAAATATGTCCTGTGATTTTGAAGTTTGAAGTCACTGTGTTGAGTTACTGGGTATTGTGTTGTACTTTTATTATTTATTATTAAATATATTTAAACCTAACTTTGTGACTGATATTTGTGAGACATATTTAATCTCTTAGAGTATTGGCATATGCATTTGGTGACACCGTACAGGACACTCCTAAATAGCCTTGCTCTTGGTCAGACTACCATTTGGATTATTATTAACATTACACAATAGGATTAGACACCCTTTGGTAAGGGCCTTATAGTAGCCAATAAGGAGTTGGCTGGGAAGAGCTCTGTGTGTGTGTGTTTGTGTTTGTGTGTGTGTGTGTGTGTGTGTGTGTGTGTGTGTGTGTGTGTGTGTGTGTGTGTGTGTGTGTGTGAGCTACTTGAGCAGGGACACAAAGCACTGGTTTGACAGACAGGGTGCTGGAGGTCCTAGCTTGGCCATTCGGCTGAGACCTCAACCTTATAGCTGTGTCAGTGGGCAGTCTATTGGGGAAGAGGGAGAAACCAACCCGACTGACTGTGATCTCAGTGTGCTGTTAAGGGAAATGCACATTACTGTGTATGTACTTGTCATCCTCCCAGTGTGTATGCCCCACACTGTTGCCAGTGGTGAGGACTGAGGCTCCTTGATTACTGGGCCAGTGGAGGGGCATCACATATTAATTGGTTGGCAGTGGCTGGATAGCCACATCACAAATTAATTGGTTGACAGTAGTGAGATAGTCATCACATATTAATTGGCTTGTAGTGGTGTAGATATTGAATTCCAGTAGCCTCTGTACTGTGGTCAGTGAAGGTGTTTGTACTCTCAGTCAGTCACACAGCAAACATTCAGAATTTCACGTCAGAATTGTTTTTTTTTTTATGTTGTTAGTTTAGTTAGTCAGGTAGAGCAGGCAAGCATGTCAGCAGAGGAGTATGGCAAGCTGACAAGGAGCCAGTTGGCTGAAATGTGCCAGACTAAGGGACTGGTGCATGGAAACCTGACTAAAGCAGACATGGTTGCAGCTTTAGTCACAGCTGCATCTGAGAATAGCAACCAGGAGGATGATCAGACTGGCCATGGAGATGTACAACACTCAGAGAATGAACAACTCAACCTTTCTACAGAGGACTTAAAAATCTGTCTGGAGTTAAAAAGACTTGAGTTGGAGGCCAGGCATTTGGAAATAGAAGCAGCAGAGAGACCGCGGCATCTAGAAACTGAGGAAAATGAGAAACTGCAATGTCTGAAGGCTGAGGAAAATGAGAAACTGTGACTCCTGGAAGCTGAGGAGAATGAGAGGCAGAGGCAACATGAAAAGGAGATGCTGACTCTCTACCAGGGTTATGGAGGTAATGGGGAAGGGAGTAACCGAATCCCAGAAGCAACAAAGGTCAGTAAATTTCTTCCAAAACTTACAGAGGCTGATAATTTTGATAGTTTCATTCATATGTTTGAGAGAGTATGTAAACAGTATAATGTTGACCAAGGGCTCTGGGTATGGTTCCTGACCCCCTTACTCCATGGTAAAGCTGTAACTGCCATTTCTAAATTGTCTGATACTGATTGTTTAAATTCTAATAATGTAAAAAACTGTCTTTTAGAATGTTTTAAGTTAACACCTGAAGCTTATAGGAAAATGTTTTGTGAGCATAGACACAAGGCAGATGAAAATGTGTGTGAATATATTGCTGAACTGAGCACTTATTTTCATAGGTGGGTGAGTGGATGTCAGGTCACCACATATGAAGAGGTTTCAGACCTTTTGGTGAGAGAACAAGCCTTTAGCACTTTGCCTGAGGACATGATCATCTGGTTTACTGATAGACAATGCAATACTGCAAATGAGTTGGGGAAGAAGGAAGACCTATATATAGCAAGCAGGGCATCACAGCACAGGAAAGGGACACCCAGTGCTGCTCATGGGTCTAAGGGTACCCATGGTGGGCAGCTCAGACTGTCCCAACAGAGTCTGCCAAGTTCAAGGGTTAAATGTTTTAAATGCAACCAGTGGTGCCATGTAGCATATAGATGTCCATGGAGGCAATTTGGGAAATAAAAGGTGGGAGAACCAGTACGTGGGAATGACCACATGCCAGCAGTAAATTGTCTCGGACAACAAGGGTACCAGACTACCACAAGAGGTCATATCCTATCTTAGTAAATGGGAAAGAGGCCATTGTTAACAGAGCCACTGCCTCTGACTTAACCATTGTGAAGCCTGCAATGGTTAAATAGGAGCACTACTTGCTTGAGCAGTCTACTCCAGTCAGAGCTTTAGGAGGGACCCCATTCCAAATAGCTTTGGCTAGGATTTACCTTGACTAGGAGGGTGGAAAACAAAGCCAGCAAGTAGGTGTGTTTGAGGATATCCCTGTAGATCTCCTGATATGGAATGATTTTGATAATGCAGTACCCTGTGTGCATGCAGTTGCACACAGTCAGGCTTGGAGACAAGCATGTTGGTCTGGCAGCCTGGGGGAGACCCAGACAGACCACACACTTGCAGCCAGGACTGATGAGGTGGTTACTTCAGGGAGGAAGCTACCCTGTAGCAGTGAGACTGAAGGTGAGCCACAGCTGCTTGTGGGTACAGATGTTCCGTTGGACAGAGTGACTCCAAGGGCAGAGGTGAGTAGTAGTACTCGGGCTGACAGTGAGGCACCGCTGTAAGAGAATACCACACTACCTGTGGAAGGGGAGCTGGGAAAGGTTGCTAAGAGAAAGTTGAGACAGGTTCAGCTCTCAGGCCCTACAACATAAGGCCTGAGGGAGGTAGCTAGTGAGGCACCTGATTCTCAAGGGAAAGGGGAATCTGTATACTGGGACAAAGGGTTACTGTATGGAGAGTAGACCCCTGAGGGACAGCTACAGTGTGAGAGAATACAGCAATTTGTAGTGCCCAGAGCCTACCATCTGACACTTCTAGCCATAGCCCATGATATTCCTTTTGCAGGTCATATGGGCATAAAACATACAAAGAGAAGAATTATATAGAACTTTTATTGGCATGGGATTTCCAGAGATGTAACAGGGTACTGCAGGATCTATGAGCAGTACCAAAAAGTAGACAAGGTAGGAGACAAGGTGAAATCTCTTTTGGTGCCTTTGCCTGTGATCGAGGAGCCATTTCAGAGGGTAGCTATGGATATTGTGGAGCCACTAAGTACCCCAAGTTCTACAGGGAAAATGTATATCCTAGTGGTAGTAGAATGTGCTACCAGATACCATGAAGCAGTGACTCTGTCCTCCATTGAGGCAGAAAAGATGGCACATGCTTTGTTAGAAATTTTCAGCAGGGTAGGTTTCCCAAAAGAAATACTGACTGACAGAGGCACTAATTTCATGGTAGACCTGCTGGCTTGTCTGTGGAAGTACTGTGGGCTGAAACACCTAAAGACCACCCCCTACCATCCTCAGACTAATGGTCTTGTTGAGAGGTTAAACTCTACACTCAAGATGATGCTACACATATTTGCAGACCAGTTTAAGAGGGAGTGGGACAAATATTTGCCCCATCTATTGTATGCTTATAGAGAAGTGCCCCAGGAATCCATGATATTTTCACTCTTTGAGTTGCTGTATGGGCATAGGGTGAGGGGACCTCTAGATTTGATTCGAGATGAGTGGGAGGGTGAGTGTGAATCCCACAAGGAGCCTATTGTGGCATATGTCCTAAACCTCAGGACAAGGCTCAAGAAACTCATGGGCTTGGCCCAGGAGAATCCCAACAGCAGAAAAAGATCTGGTATGACAGTAATGCTCAAGCTAGAGAGTATGCTATAAGGCAGCAGGTAATGGTTCTCATTCCTGTCAGACACAACAAGCTGCAGGCAGCTGGGGGGGACCCTACAAAGTGGTAAGGAAGGTCAGTGATGTTAACTACCTGGTAGAACTGCTAGGCAGGAGGCAGATGCACAAATTATACCATGTTAACATGATGAAACCATTGCTGTGATAGGGAGGCCCTTGTGCTGAGTATTTGCAGTGGATGGCAGGAGGAGTCTGAGGGTGATCTGGTGACTGATCTCCTCAGTGAGGCTTGGACTGACACCTCAGTGAAAGGGGTAGCAATGTCCCAGCAGTTATCCCCTACCCAGGTTCGAGAAATCTAAGCAGTGTTACAGAAGTTTGGGGGCATGTTCACTGGGAAACCAGGGTGCACCCACCTGGTACAGCACCACATTGATACAGGACCCCAATGGCCTATTAGGCAGACCCCTTATAGGATGCCTGAGAGAGTCAAACAGACTCTGAGGGAGGAGATACAGGAAATGTTGGAAATGGAGGTAATTCAGGAGTCCAGCAGTCTCTGGGCCTCCCAGTGGTGCTGGTACCAAAGAAAGATGGCAGCACCAGGTTCGGTGTGGACTACAGGAAATTAAATAGTCACACAGAATCAGATGCTTACCGCATGCCTAGGACAGATGAAGCCCTAGATCAGCTTGATCTTACCATGGGTTACTGGTGGGTGCCCTTGACTCCCAGTGCTAGAGAGAGGTCATCCTTTGTGACTTCATTTGGCTTGTATGAGTTCACAAAGATGCCCTTTGAGATGAAAAATGCCCCAGTGACTTTCCAGAGACTGGTAGATCATATCCTAGCAGGAGCAGGAGATTTTACTCTTGCTTACCTAGATGATATTGCCATCTACAGCTATTCCTGGCAAGAGCACCTTCAGCATGTCAGGGAGGTGCTGGGCAGACTACAGAGGGCAGGGTTGACCATTAAGCCCAGCAAATGTCAGGTGGGCATGGCAGAGGTCTCCTGCCTAGGACATAAAATGGGGAGTGGTAAGATCAGGACAGAACCTGCCAAAGTGGAAGCCATTCACCCATGGCTGACGCCTGTTACCAAAAAGCAGGTGAGGAGATTCTTAGGCACAGCAGGGTACTACAGGAAGTTCATCCCCAGTTATAGTACCATAGCTGCTCCTCTCACAAACCTGACAAGGAAAAACAGGCCAGATAAGGTAGTGTGGACCCCAGCATGTGAGCAGGCATTACAGAAGCTTAAAGGAGCTTTGGGAGGACCCCCTGTGTTAGCCAGTCCAGATTACAGCAAAAAAATTGTGGTGCAGGTGGATGCTTCAAATCATTGGGTGAGGGGCTGTACTTAGCCAGGTTTCCTCATAGGGAGAATAGCACCTAGTGGTACATCTCAGCCATAGGCTCCAACCCAGGGAGGAATGCTATGCAGCTGTAAAAAAGGAATGCATGGCCTTGGTGTGGGCACTGCAGCAACTTCAGCCTTATCTGTATGGAAGGAAATTCACTGTAGTTACAGACCAAAATCCCTTAACATGGCTACATTGAGCCAGCCAGCAAAATGCTAAATTACTAAGGTGGAGCCTAGGGTTGCAAGCATATGATATGACAGTGCAGCACCACAGTGGGGTTAGCAATGCCAATGCAGATGGGATCTCAAGACAGGGAATGGGTTAAGGTATTGACAGATAGATTGAACTGAAAAACTAGCTTGAATTTTCGGGGTGTGGGGAGGAGAAATATCATGCTGCCAGTCCAGGTATCTGGAATTTTGTAAATAATTCTATGTCATTTGTGAATATTCATATGATTTATACAGAACTGTATGTTATGTACTAAACTTCAAGAATATAATCACAGCATACCCTGCTGGAACATAGACGATTAACTTGCAAAACTTAAGAATAGTTGAGGTTAAGTTACTTTATAAGTGGGCCATAAACAAGAAATATTATCTCTCACTTTCAGTGCAGAAGCAGACACAATGTGTGGCTGAGTGGTTAAGGCGATGGACCTGAAATCCATTGGTGTTTCCCCGCACAGGTT
>NC_056737.1:998306963-998556963 GCF_019279795.1 Protopterus annectens | reverse complement strand
ATACATCATAATTAGATCTTACTCTTTTAAAAGTCATGTGATACATTTTTCTAAATTAATTTTAATTGTTCCTATTTGAAACTGAAGGAAACTTTTTTTCTGTACAACCATATTTTTTTTCCTTCTTAGTTTAGATAACTTCAAACTCAGCCAGGGATGTATATCACCATTGCAGGGCATTTTCACTCCAACTTAGACAACATAGTCTATTAAATTATTAATAAAATGGTAAAAAACATTCCAGTTCCAACTAATATCTTTATGTTCAAAACTGGCATACCAGTCTCAAGTTTCAATACCCTCCTTAACATCCTTATTGACCTTCTGGTTGACCTTGACAAGGGAGGATGGCAGAAAGCTGACTGTCTGCTTGGATGTATGTTGATCCAGACTTTTAAATGTCTGTTTGTTGGATCAGTGAAACTGCACTGGGATTTGACGGTGCAGAGATGGAGCTTTGGTTGGCTGGGACTCGTTATGTATGTGTTTATTGTATAGCAAATAGCTTACCATTTTACACACCTCTTAGACCCCTAAGATCTGCCCAACAGAATCTACTTTCTGTATACAAACCAAAACGTCCTGCTGGCCAGCTTCTCCTATCCTATTCCTTAGCCAAAAAATGGAACACTCTCCCATCCCCACTACGAATCTCTAAAAACTTTGGACACTTCAAATCTCTGCTCCATTCCTACCTCTCTCATAACTGGAAATGTAACTGCATTCTACCTATCTAATCCTGTCATTGTCTCCTACTCACATACTTCCACATCGACCTGTACACCCTGCTGATTTTCCTCTTCAGCTGCCCCTCTCTGAATCCAATGTAATATAACAACCAAACCTGAATGTATATAATGTAAATACTATATATAGCTTTCTATCTCTACTCTTTCCTAGATGATGCTAAGATAATTATCTATGCTATGTGTGTACTCCACTTTTTCTACAAAACAACTGCCTCTTTCTCCTCCGTACCTCTGCCTCTCTTCTGCTTACACCAGAATCTATTTCTGTTAAACATCTACCTCCTTTTCTACTGCTCAACTACCTCTCTTTTCTTCCACCACTATCTTGAATGTATACATTGTATACACAGTACTGTACTCTATTATTTTTGCCACTTTCTACAAAAACTAATAATTACTACTATATTTCAAATTTTCAGTATTTGTAACTACCAACAGAAAAAGTTACAATTTGACAGTTATTAGTATTTTGTTCAGATTATTCTGCTGCCTCAGTTCAACCATATGCTGTACAAATGGCTCTCTAATTAACTATGTATGTCATGAAGAGTGCTCATCTTTTACATTTGCAATTCATTACATCTCTGTATATAATTCTATGATTGTAATTGTAAGTTTAGATTTACTTGTATGTATGTGGAGCTTTTCTCCCCTGGCCTCCACTGAAAACGGGCTCCTTGAGCCCAGTGGACCTCCCTGGTCATCAAACTGGAAATAAATAATAAATAAATAAATAAATATGTGATTTACATGCTTATGTTTTTGTTGTGATGGTCTGTATTGTGTATCAATGAGATTGAAGGAACATAATTTTGTTCAGCTGTGCACTTTATGGTTGTACAGTCTGAATGACAGTAAAGTTTTTACTTTACTTACTTTATATTACTTTACTTTTAAGTGAGTCACAGTCCAATTGATAACATTTTTTTCACTGTTTCATAATGCTTAACCAACTTATGAAGTGTGAAAACAACCTTAAAGCTTACACTTAAGTGGTTGGAGCTTGCCATTTCAGGACCTATATTACAATCATACAGATTTAATCTCTTAGATATACAAACAACACCCAATAAGTTCCTCTGGTTGCCTCATTCACTATTTCAATATAACCATTTGTCAGACCTTCAATTATTAAATAGTTTAATCCCTTTGATGATGTAACAGGAGCTACTCAATCTGCATTAGGAGTATTTATGTCTCCAGCAATTAAATCCACTTTATGCAGAAAATTCTTCCTAATAAAATGTAAAACTTGCTCATCCATCTCCTTTGAAATATTAGAAGATTAGTAAAATGTTACTATATCCATTTTAGTTCCAATGACATCAATACTTACTATGGGAAGTTCGGAGACCATTCCACTAAATGTTGTGACAGAATTATACTTGCTTGTTATATAGCTAGACATCCCACCTCCTCTCCTACTAATTCAAAAATCGTGATGACCAGAGGAACCTGGTATTACTATTGGTTTGTAATTGCAGTTGAACTAAGTTTCTGTAACCAATAACACATCAGTCCTATTATCAGCTATATAGGCTACTAAATATTCTGATTTATTATTTAAACTGTGAGCATTTAACAGAAGACACTTCAAGTTTGCCTTACTGTTACCAGTTACAATCAATGACTTGACTCTAAAAAAATTCGAATTAATTTTGTCAAATGAGTGAAAATTATTCTATTCCTTAAATTAAATAAGTGCAGTTTGCCCTTACTAATGAACTTAATTTGTAATTGAGCAATTCCAAAATATAGATTACATGATCAGAATTATGTAGAGATTTGCACCTTATCCAGTTTATGAAATACCTAGCTTGTCATTTAATCTCACCCTGAAAATGTGGAATTGGGAGAAGATTCCTGAAAACTAATGTATATTTGAAATGTTTACTCAGATCAATCAATAATGTTGTTTACAGCTACTTGGAATGCATCATAATTAGTCCTTACATTGCTACATTCACAAACAACAATGACAAGGTCATATCTCATTCCTTTTGTAAATAAGCATTCAATACTATCTTTTATATTTGACATATTGCTACCACTTAAAGATGAGATATTGACATGTTTTCTATTTATTCCCAGAATAATGTTTCTTATATTTCTTAACGATTAGTCACCAATTATTAACACATGCTTGTCAAAATTAGTGTTATAGTTAGCTATATTACCATTAGAATCAGAGACAACAGAAACATTGTTTCTCATTAGTGTAGAGTGATTTCTACTTATAGCTCTGTGATGGCCCACTGGAATCAGAGACAACAGAAAGATTGTTTCTCATTAGTGTAGACTGATTTCTACCTATAGCTCTATGATGGCCCATTAGAATCAGAGACAACAGAAACATTGTTTCTCATTAGTGTAGACTGATTTCTACCTATAGCTCTATGATGGCCCATTAGAATCAGAGACAACAGAAGCATTGTTTCACATTAGTGTAGACCGATTTCTACTTATAGCTCTATGATGGCCCATTAGAATCAAAGACAACATAAATGTTATTTCTCATTAGTGTAGACTGATTTCTACCTATAGCTCTATGATGGCCCATTAGAATCAGAGACAACAGAAACATTGTTTCTTATTAGTGTAGACTGATTTCTACTTATAGCACTGTGATGGCCCATTAGAATCAGAGACAACAGAAACATTGTTTTTTATTAGTGTAAACTGATTTCTACCTATAGCTCTGTGATGGCCCATTAGAATCAGAGACAACAGAAACATTGTTTCCTATTAGTGTAAACTGATTGCTACCTATAGCTCTGTGATGGCCCATTAGAATCAGAGACAACAGAAACATTGTTTCTCATTAGTGTAGACTGATTTCTACTTTAAGCTCTGTGATGGCCCATTAGAATCAGTGACAACAGAAACATTGTTTCCTATTAGTGTAGATTGATTTCTACCTATAGCTCTATGATGGCCCATTAGAATCAGAGACAACAAAAACATTGTTTCTCATTAGTGTAGACTGATTTCTACTTATAGCTCAATGATGGCCCATTAGAATCAGAGACAACAGAAACATTGTTTCTCATTAGTGTAGACTGATTTCTACCTATAACTCTATGATGGCCCATTAGAATCAGGGACAACAGAAACATTGTTTCTCATCAGTGTAGACTGATTTCTACTTATAGCTCTGTGATGGCCCATTAGAATCAGAGACAACAGAAACATTGTTTCCTATTAGTGTAAACTGACTGCTACCTATAGCTCTGTGATGGCCCATTAGAATCAGAGACAACAGAAACATTGTTTCTCATTAGTGTAGACTGATTTCTACTTATAGCTCTGTGATGGCTCATTAGAATCAGGGACAACAGAAACATTGTTTCTCATCAGTGTAGACTGATTTCTTCTTATAGCTCTGTGATGGCCCATTGGAATCAGAGACAACAGAAGCATTGTTTCCTATTAGTCTAAACTGATTGCTACCTATAGCTCTGTGATGGCCCATTAGAATCAGAGACAACAGAAACATTGTTTCTCACTAGTGTAGACTGATTTCTACTTACAGCTCTGTGATGGCCCATTAGAATCAGATACAACAGAAACTTTGTTTCCTATTAGTGTAGATTGATTTCTACCTATAGCTCTATGATGGCCCATTAGAATCAGAGACAACAGAAGAATTGTTTCCCATTAGTGTAGACTGATTTCTACTTATAGCTCTATGATGGCCCATTAGAATCAGAGACAACAGAAATGTTATTTCTTATTAGTGTAGATTGATTTCTACCTATAGCTCTATGATGGCCCATTAGAATCAGAGACAACAGAAACATTGTTTCTCATTAGTGTAGACTGATTTCTACTTATAGCTCTGTGATGGCCCATTAGAATCAGAGACAACAGAAACATTGTTTTCTATTAGTGTAAACTGATTTCTACCTATAGCTCTGTGATGGCCCATTAGAATCAGAGACAACAGAAACATTGTTTCCTATTACTGTAAACTGATTGCTACCTATAGCTCTGTGATGGCCCATTAGAATCAGAGACAACAGAAACATTGTTTCTCATTAGTGTAGACTGATTTCTACTTATAGCTCTGTGATGGCCCATTAGAATCAGAGACAACAGAAACATTGTTTCTCATTAGTGTAGACTGATTTCTACTTATAGCTCTGTGATGGCCCATTAGAATCAGTGACAACAGAAACATTGTTTCCTATTAGTGTAGATTGATTTCTACCTATAGCTCTATGATAGCCCATTAGAATCAGAGACAACCAAAACATTGTTTCTCATTAGTGTAGACTGATTTCTACTTATAGCTCAATGATGGCCCATTAGAATCAGAGACAACAGAAACATTGTTTCTCATTAGTGTAGACTGATTTCTGCCTGTAGCTCTATGATGGCCCATTAGAATCAGGAACAACAGAAACCTTGTTTCATCAGTGTAGACTGATTTCTACTTATAGCTCTGTGATGGCCCATTAGAATCAGAGAAAACAGAAACATTGTTTCCTATTAGTGTAAACTCATTGCTACCTATAGCTCTGTGATGGCCCATTAGAATCAGAGACAACAGAAACATTGTTTCATAGTATAGACTGATTTCTACTTATAGCTCTGTGATGGCCCATTAGAATCAGGGACAACAGAAACATTGTTTCACATTAGTGTAGACTGATTTCTACTTATAGCTCTGTGATGGCCCATTGAATCAGAGACAACAGAAACATTGTTTCTCATTAGTGTAGACTGATTTCTACTTATAGCTCTGTGATGGCCCATTAGAATCAGTGACAACAGAAACATTGTTTCCTATTAGTGCAGATTGATTTCTACCTATAGTTCTATGATGGCCCATTAGAATCAGAGGCAACAAAAACATTGTTTCTCATTAGTGTAGACTGATTTCTACTTATAGCTCAATGATGGCCCATTAGAATCAGAGACAACAGAAACATTGTTTCTCTTAGTGTAGACTGATTTCTACCTATAGCTCTATGATGGCCCATTAGAATCTGGGACAATAGAAACATTGTTTCTCATCAGTGTAGACTGATTTCTACTTATAGCTCTGTGATGGCCCATTAGAATCAGAGACAACAGAAACATTGTTTCCTATTAGTGTAAACTGATTTCTACCTATAGCTCTGTGATGGCCCATTAGAATCAGAGACAACAGAAACATTGTTTCTCATTAGTGTAGACTGATTTCTACTTATAGCACTGTGATGGCCCATTAGAATCAGAGACAACAGAAACATTGTTTCCTATTAGTGTAAACTGATTTCTACTTATAGCTCTGTGATGGCCCATTAAACTCAGAGACAACAGAAACATTGTTTCCTATTAGTGTAAACTGATTTCTACTTATAGCTCTGTGATGGCCCATTAGAATCAGAGACAGCAGAAGCATTGTTTACCATTAGTGTAAATTTATTTCTACTTATAGCTCTGTGATGGCCCATTAGAATCAGAGACAACAGAAGCATTGTTTACCATTAGTGTAGACTGATTTCTACTTAAAGCTCTATGATGGCCCATTAGAATCAGAGACAACAGAAATGTTATTTCTTATTAGTGTAGATTGATTTCTACCTATAGCTCTATGATGGCCCATTAGAATCAGAGACAACAGAAACATTGTTTCTCATTAGTGTAGACTGAGTTCTACTTATAGCTCTGTGATGGCCCATTAGAATCAGAGACAACAGAAACATTGTTTTCTATTAGTGTAAACTGATTTCTACCTATAGCTCTGTGATGGCCCATTAGAATCAGAGACAACAGAAACATTGTTTCCTATTAGTGTAAACTGATTGCTACCTATAGCTCTGTGATGGCCCATTAGAATCAGAGACAACAGAAACATTGTTTCTCATTAGTGTAGACTGATTTCTACTTATAGCTCTGTGATGGCCCATTAGAATCAGAGACAACAGAAACATTGTTTCTCATTAGTGTAGACTGATTTCTACTTATAGCTCTGTGATGGCCCATTAGAATCAGTGACAAGAGAAACATTGTTTCCTATTAGTGTAGATTGATTTCTACCTATAGCTCTATGATGGCCCATTAGAATCAGAGACAACCAAAACATTGTTTCTCATTAGTGTAGACTGATTTCTACTTATAGCTCAATGATGGCCCATTAGAATCAGAGACAACAGAAACATTGTTTCTCATTAGTGTAGACTGATTTCTGCCTGTAGCTCTATGATGGCCCATTAGAATCAGGAACAACAGAAACATTGTTTCTCATCAGTGTAGACTGATTTCTACTTATAGCTCTGTGATGGCCCATTAGAATCAGAGAAAACAGAAACATTGTTTCCTATTAGTGTAAACTGATTGCTACCTATAGCTCTGTGATGGCCCATTAGAATCAGAGACAACAGAAACATTGTTTCTCATTAGTATAGACTGATTTCTACTTATAGCTCTGTGATGGCCCATTAGAATCAGGGACAACAGAAACATTGTTTCTCATTAGTGTAGACTGATTTCTACTTATAGCTCTGTGATGGCCCATTGGAATCAGAGACAACAGAAACATTGTTTCTCATTAGTGTAGACTGATTTCTACTTATAGCTCTGTGATGGCCCATTAGAATCAGTGACAACAGAAACATTGTTTCCTATTAGTGCAGATTGATTTCTACCTATAGTTCTATGATGGCCCATTAGAATCAGAGACAACAAAAACATTGTTTCTCATTAGTGTAGACTGATTTCTACTTATAGCTCAATGATGGCCCATTAGAATCAGAGACAACAGAAACATTGTTTCTCATTAGTGTAGACTGATTTCTACCTATAGCTCTGTGATGGCCCATTAGAATCAGGGACAACAGAAACATTGTTTCTCATCAGTGTAGACTGATTTCTTCTTATTGCTCTGTGATGGCCCATTGGAATCAGAGACAACAGAAACATTGTTTCCTATTAGTCTAAACTGATTGCTACCTATAGCTCTGTGATGGCCCATTAGAATCAGAGACAACAGAAATATTGTTTCTCACTAGTGTAGACTGATTTCTACTTACAGCTCTGTGATGGCCCATTAGAATCAGAGACAACAGAAACATTGTTTCCTATTAGTGTAGATTGATTTCTACCTATAGCTCTATGATGGCCCATTAGAATCAGAGACAACAGAAGAATTGTTTCCCATTAGTGTAGATTGATTTCTACCTATAGCTCTATGATGGCCCATTAGAATCAGAGACAACAGAAACATTGTTTCTCATTAGTGTAGACTGATTTCTACTTATAGCTCTGTGATGGCCCATTAGAATCAGAGACAATAGAAACATTGTTTTCTATTAGTGTAAACTGATTTCTACCTATAGCTCTGTGATGGCCCATTAGAATCAGAGACAACAGAAACATTGTTTCCTATTAGTGTAAACTGATTGCTACCTATAGCTCTGTGATGGCCCATTTGAATCAGAGACAACAGAAACATTGTTTCTCATTAGTGTAGACTGATTTCTACTTATAGCTCTGTGATGGCCCATTAGAATCAGAGACAACAGAAACATTGTTTCTCATTAGTGTAGACTGATTTCTACTTATAGCTCTGTGATGGCCCATTAGAATCAGTGACAACAGAAACATTGTTTCCTATTAGTGTAGATTGATTTCTACCTATAGCTTTATGATGGCCCATTAGAATCAGAGACAACCAAAACATTGTTTCTCATTAGTGTAGACTGATTTCTACTTATAGCTCAATGATGGCCCATTAGAATCAGAGACAACAGAAACATTGTTTCTCATTAGTGCAGACTGATTTCTGCCTGTAGCTCTATGATGGCCCATTAGAATCAGGAACAACAGAAACATTGTTTCTCATCAGTGTAGACTGATTTCTACTTATAGCTCTGTGATGGCCCATTAGAATCAGAGAAAACAGAAACATTGTTTCCTATTAGTGTAAACTGATTGCTACCTATAGCTCTGTGATGGCCCATTAGAATCAGAGACAACAGAAACATTGTTTCTCATTAGTATAGACTGATTTCTACTTATAGCTCTGTGATGGCCCATTAGAATCAGGGACAACAGAAACATTGTTTCTCATTAGTGTAGACTGATTTCTACTTATAGCTCTGTGATGGCCCATTGGAATCAGAGACAACAGAAACATTGTTTCTCATTAGTGTAGACTGATTTCTACTTATAGCTCTGTGATGGCCCATTAGAATCAGTGACAACAGAAACATTGTTTCCTATTAGTGCAGATTGATTTCTACCTATAGTTCTATGATGGCCCATTAGAATCAGAGACAACAGAAACATTGTTTCTCATTAGTGTAGACTGATTTCTACTTATAGCTCTATGATGGCCCATTAGAATCAAAGACAACATAAATGTTATTTCTCATTAGTGTAGACTGATTTCTACCTATAGCTCTATGATGGCCCATTAGAATCAGAGACAACAGAAACATTGTTTCTTATTAGTGTAGACTGATTTCTACTTATAGCACTGTGATGGCCCATTAGAATCAGAGACAACAGAAACATTGTTTTTTATTAGTGTAAACTGATTTCTACCTATAGCTCTGTGATGGCCCATTAGAATCAGAGACAACAGAAACATTGTTTCCTATTAGTGTAAACTGATTGCTACCTATAGCTCTGTGATGGCCCATTAGAATCAGAGACAACAGAAACATTGTTTCTCATTAGTGTAGACTGATTTCTACTTTAAGCTCTGTGATGGCCCATTAGAATCAGTGACAACAGAAACATTGTTTCCTATTAGTGTAGATTGATTTCTACCTATAGCTCTATGATGGCCCATTAGAATCAGAGACAACAAAAACATTGTTTCTCATTAGTGTAGACTGATTTCTACTTATAGCTCAATGATGGCCCATTAGAATCAGAGACAACAGAAACATTGTTTCTCATTAGTGTAGACTGATTTCTACCTATAACTCTATGATGGCCCATTAGAATCAGGGACAACAGAAACATTGTTTCTCATCAGTGTAGACTGATTTCTACTTATAGCTCTGTGATGGCCCATTAGAATCAGAGACAACAGAAACATTGTTTCCTATTAGTGTAAACTGACTGCTACCTATAGCTCTGTGATGGCCCATTAGAATCAGAGACAACAGAAACATTGTTTCTCATTAGTGTAGACTGATTTCTACTTATAGCTCTGTGATGGCTCATTAGAATCAGGGACAACAGAAACATTGTTTCTCATCAGTGTAGACTGATTTCTTCTTATAGCTCTGTGATGGCCCATTGGAATCAGAGACAACAGAAGCATTGTTTCCTATTAGTCTAAACTGATTGCTACCTATAGCTCTGTGATGGCCCATTAGAATCAGAGACAACAGAAACATTGTTTCTCACTAGTGTAGACTGATTTCTACTTACAGCTCTGTGATGGCCCATTAGAATCAGATACAACAGAAACTTTGTTTCCTATTAGTGTAGATTGATTTCTACCTATAGCTCTATGATGGCCCATTAGAATCAGAGACAACAGAAGAATTGTTTCCATTAGTGTAGACTGATTTCTACTTATAGCTCTATGATGGCCCATTAGAATCAGAGACAACAGAAATGTTATTTCTTATTAGTGTAGATTGATTTCTACCTATAGCTCTATGATGGCCCATTAGAATCAGAGACAACAGAAACATTGTTTCTCATTAGTGTAGACTGATTTCTACTTATAGCTCTGTGATGGCCCATTAGAATCAGAGACAACAGAAACATTGTTTTCTATTAGTGTAAACTGATTTCTACCTATAGCTCTGTGATGGCCCATTAGAATCAGAGACAACAGAAACATTGTTTCCTATTACTGTAAACTGATTGCTACCTATAGCTCTGTGATGGCCCATTAGAATCAGAGACAACAGAAACATTGTTTCTCATTAGTGTAGACTGATTTCTACTTATAGCTCTGTGATGGCCCATTAGAATCAGAGACAACAGAAACATTGTTTCTCATTAGTGTAGACTGATTTCTACTTATAGCTCTGTGATGGCCCATTAGAATCAGTGACAACAGAAACATTGTTTCCTATTAGTGTAGATTGATTTCTACCTATAGCTCTATGATAGCCCATTAGAATCAGAGACAACCAAAACATTGTTTCTCATTAGTGTAGACTGATTTCTACTTATAGCTCAATGATGGCCCATTAGAATCAGAGACAACAGAAACATTGTTTCTCATTAGTGTAGACTGATTTCTGCCTGTAGCTCTATGATGGCCCATTAGAATCAGGAACAACAGAAACCTTGTTTCGCATCAGTGTAGACTGATTTCTACTTATAGCTCTGTGATGGCCCATTAGAATCAGAGAAAACAGAAACATTGTTTCCTATTAGTGTAAACTCATTGCTACCTATAGCTCTGTGATGGCCCATTAGAATCAGAGACAACAGAAACATTGTTTCTCATAGTATAGACTGATTTCTACTTATAGCTCTGTGATGGCCCATTAGAATCAGGGACAACAGAAACATTGTTTCACATTAGTGTAGACTGATTTCTACTTATAGCTCTGTGATGGCCCATTGGAATCAGAGACAACAGAAACATTGTTTCTCATTAGTGTAGACTGATTTCTACTTATAGCTCTGTGATGGCCCATTAGAATCAGTGACAACAGAAACATTGTTTCCTATTAGTGCAGATTGATTTCTACCTATAGTTCTATGATGGCCCATTAGAATCAGAGGCAACAAAAACATTGTTTCTCATTAGTGTAGACTGATTTCTACTTATAGCTCAATGATGGCCCATTAGAATCAGAGACAACAGAAACATTGTTTCTCTTAGTGTAGACTGATTTCTACCTATAGCTCTATGATGGCCCATTAGAATCTGGGACAATAGAAACATTGTTTCTCATCAGTGTAGACTGATTTCTACTTATAGCTCTGTGATGGCCCATTAGAATCAGAGACAACAGAAACATTGTTTCCTATTAGTGTAAACTGATTTCTACCTATAGCTCTGTGATGGCCCATTAGAATCAGAGACAACAGAAACATTGTTTCTCATTAGTGTAGACTGATTTCTACTTATAGCACTGTGATGGCCCATTAGAATCAGAGACAACAGAAACATTGTTTCCTATTAGTGTAAACTGATTTCTACTTATAGCTCTGTGATGGCCCATTAAACTCAGAGACAACAGAAACATTGTTTCCTATTAGTGTAAACTGATTTCTACTTATAGCTCTGTGATGGCCCATTAGAATCAGAGACAGCAGAAGCATTGTTTACCATTAGTGTAAATTTATTTCTACTTATAGCTCTGTGATGGCCCATTAGAATCAGAGACAACAGAAGCATTGTTTACCATTAGTGTAGACTGATTTCTACTTAAAGCTCTATGATGGCCCATTAGAATCAGAGACAACAGAAATGTTATTTCTTATTAGTGTAGATTGATTTCTACCTATAGCTCTATGATGGCCCATTAGAATCAGAGACAACAGAAACATTGTTTCTCATTAGTGTAGACTGATTTCTACTTATAGCTCTGTGATGGCCCATTAGAATCAGAGACAACAGAAACATTGTTTCTATTAGTGTAAACTGATTTCTACCTATAGCTCTGTGATGGCCCATTAGAATCAGAGACAACAGAAACATTGTTTCCTATTAGTGTAAACTGATTGCTACCTATAGCTCTGTGATGGCCCATTAGAATCAGAGACAACAGAAACATTGTTTCTCATTAGTGTAGACTGATTTCTACTTATAGCTCTGTGATGGCCCATTAGAATCAGAGACAACAGAAACATTGTTTCTCATTAGTGTAGACTGATTTCTACTTATAGCTCTGTGATGGCCCATTAGAATCAGTGACAAGAGAAACATTGTTTCCTATTAGTGTAGATTGATTTCTACCTATAGCTCTATGATGGCCCATTAGAATCAGAGACAACCAAAACATTGTTTCTCATTAGTGTAGACTGATTTCTACTTATAGCTCAATGATGGCCCATTAGAATCAGAGACAACAGAAACATTGTTTCTCATTAGTGTAGACTGATTTCTGCCTGTAGCTCTATGATGGCCCATTAGAATCAGGGACAACAGAAACATTGTTTCTCATCAGTGTAGACTGATTTCTACTTATAGCTCTGTGATGGCCCATTAGAATCAGAGAAAACAGAAACATTGTTTCCTATTAGTGTAAACTGATTGCTACCTATAGCTCTGTGATGGCCCATTAGAATCAGAGACAACAGAAACATTGTTTCTCATTAGTATAGACTGATTTCTACTTATAGCTCTGTGATGGCCCATTAGAATCAGGGACAACAGAAACATTGTTTCTCATTAGTGTAGACTGATTTCTACTTATAGCTCTGTGATGGCCCATTGAATCAGAGACAACAGAAACATTGTTTCTCATTAGTGTAGACTGATTTCTACTTATAGCTCTGTGATGGCCCATTAGAATCAGTGACAACAGAAACATTGTTTCCTATTAGTGCAGATTGATTTCTACCTATAGTTCTATGATGGCCCATTAGAATCAGAGACAACAAAACATTGTTTCTCATTAGTGTAGACTGATTTCTACTTATAGCTCAATGATGGCCCATTAGAATCAGAGACAACAGAAACATTGTTTCTCATTAGTGTAGACTGATTTCTACCTATAGCTCTGTGATGGCCCATTAGAATCAGGGACAACAGAAACATTGTTTCTCATCAGTGTAGACTGATTTCTTCTTATTGCTCTGTGATGGCCCATTGGAATCAGAGACAACAGAAACATTGTTTCCTATTAGTCTAAACTGATTGCTACCTATAGCTCTGTGATGGCCCATTAGAATCAGAGACAACAGAAATATTGTTTCTCACTAGTGTAGACTGATTTCTACTTACAGCTCTGTGATGGCCCATTAGAATCAGAGACAACAGAAACATTGTTTCCTATTAGTGTAGATTGATTTCTACCTATAGCTCTATGATGGCCCATTAGAATCAGAGACAACAGAAGAATTGTTTCCCATTAGTGTAGATTGATTTCTACCTATAGCTCTATGATGGCCCATTAGAATCAGAGACAACAGAAACATTGTTTCTCATTAGTGTAGACTGATTTCTACTTATAGCTCTGTGATGGCCCATTAGAATCAGAGACAATAGAAACATTGTTTTCTATTAGTGTAAACTGATTTCTACCTATAGCTCTGTGATGGCCCATTAGAATCAGAGACAACAGAAACATTGTTTCCTATTAGTGTAAACTGATTGCTACCTATAGCTCTGTGATGGCCCATTTGAATCAGAGACAACAGAAACATTGTTTCTCATTAGTGTAGACTGATTTCTACTTATAGCTCTGTGATGGCCCATTAGAATCAGAGACAACAGAAACATTGTTTCTCATTAGTGTAGACTGATTTCTACTTATAGCTCTGTGATGGCCCATTAGAATCAGTGACAACAGAAACATTGTTTCCTATTAGTGTAGATTGATTTCTACCTATAGCTTTATGATGGCCCATTAGAATCAGAGACAACCAAAACATTGTTTCTCATTAGTGTAGACTGATTTCTACTTATAGCTCAATGATGGCCCATTAGAATCAGAGACAACAGAAACATTGTTTCTCATTAGTGCAGACTGATTTCTGCCTGTAGCTCTATGATGGCCCATTAGAATCAGGAACAACAGAAACATTGTTTCTCATCAGTGTAGACTGATTTCTACTTATAGCTCTGTGATGGCCCATTAGAATCAGAGAAAACAGAAACATTGTTTCCTATTAGTGTAAACTGATTGCTACCTATAGCTCTGTGATGGCCCATTAGAATCAGAGACAACAGAAACATTGTTTCTCATTAGTATAGACTGATTTCTACTTATAGCTCTGTGATGGCCCATTAGAATCAGGGACAACAGAAACATTGTTTCTCATTAGTGTAGACTGATTTCTACTTATAGCTCTGTGATGGCCCATTGGAATCAGAGACAACAGAAACATTGTTTCTCATAAGTGTAGACTGATTTCTACTTATAGCTCTGTGATGGCCCATTAGAATCAGTGACAACAGAAACATTGTTTCCTATCAGTGCAGATTGATTTCTACCTATAGTTCTATGATGGCCCATTAGAATCAGAGACAACAAAAACATTGTTTCTCATTAGTGTAGACTGATTTCTACTTATAGCTCAATGATGGCCCATTAGAATCAGAGACAACAGAAACATTGTTTCTCATTAGTGTAGACTGATTTCTACCTATAGCTCTATGATGGCCCATTAGAATCAGGGACAACAGAAACATTGTTTCTCATCAGTGTAGACTGATTTCTTCTTATAGCTCTGTGATGGCCCATTGGAATCAGAGACAACAGAAACATTGTTTCCTATTAGTCTAAACTGATTGCTACCTATAGCTCTGTGATGGCCCATTAGAATCAGAGACAACAGAAACATTGTTTCTCACTAGTGTAGACTGATTTCTACTTACAGCTCTGTGATGGCCCATTAGAATCAGAGACAACAGAAACATTGTTTCCTATTAGTGTAGATTGATTTCTACCTATAGCTCTATGATGGCCCATTAGCATCAGAGACAACAGAAGAATTGTTTCCCATTAGTGTAGACTGATTTCTACTTATAGCTCTATGATGGCCCATTAGAATCAGAGACAACAGAAATGTTATTTCTTATTAGTGTAGATTGATTTCTACCTATAGCTCTATGATGGCCCATTAGAATCAGAGACAACAGAAACATTGTTTCTCATTAGTGTAGACTGATTTCTACTTATAGCTCTGTGATGGCCCATTAGAATAAGAGACAACAGAAACATTGTTTTCTATTAGTGTAAACTGATTTCTACCTATAGCTCTGTGATGGCCCATTAGAATCAGAGACAACAGAAACATTGTTTCCTATTAGTGTAAACTGATTGCTACCTATAGCTCTGTGATGGCCCATTAGAATCAGAGACAACAGAAACATTGTTTCTCATTAGTGTAGACTGATTTCTACTTATAGCTCTGTGATGGCCCATTAGAATCAGAGAAAACAGAAACATTGTTTCTCATTAGTGTAGACTGATTTCTACTTATAGCTCTGTGATGGCCCATTAGAATCAGTGACAACAGAAACATTGTTTCCTATTAGTGTAGATTGATTTCTACCTATAGCTCTATGATGGCCCATTAGAATCAGAGACAACCAAAACATTGTTTCTCATTAGTGTAGACTGATTTCTACTTATAGCTCAATGATGGCCCATTAGAATCAGAAACAACAGAAACATTGTTTCTCATTAGTGTAGACTGATTTCTGCCTGTAGCTCTATGATGGCCCATTAGAATCAGGAACAACAGAAACATTGTTTCTCATCAGTGTAGACTGATTTCTACTTATAGCTCTGTGATGGCCCATTAGAATCAGAGAAAACAGAAACATTGTTTCCTATTAGTGTAAACTGATTGCTACCTATAGCTCTGTGATGGCGCGTTAGAATCAGAGACAACAGAAACATTGTTTCTCATTAGTATAGACTGATTTCTACTTATAGCTCTGTGATGGCCCATTAGAATCAGGGACAACAGAAACATTGTTTCTCATTAGTGTAGACTGATTTCTACTTATAGCTCTGTGATGGCCCATTGGAATCAGAGACAACAGAAACATTGTTTCTCATTAGTGTAGACTGATTTCTACTTATAGCTCTGTGATGGCCCATTAGAATCAGTGACAACAGAAACATTGTTTCCTATTAGTGCAGATTGATTTCTACCAATAGTTCTATGATGGCCCATTAGAATCAGAGACAACAAAAACATTGTTTCTCATTAGTGTAGACTGATTTCTACTTATAGCTCAATGATGGCCCATTAGAATCAGAGACAACAGAAACATTGTTTCTCATTAGTGTAGACTGATTTCTACCTATAGCTCTATGATGGCCCATTAGAATCTGGGACAACAGAAACATTGTTTCTCATCAGTGTAGACTGATTTCTACTTATAGCTCTGTGATGGCCCATTAGAATCAGAGACAACAGAAACATTGTTTCCTATTAGTGTAAACTGATTTCTACCTATAGCTCTGTGATGGCCCATTAGAATCAGAGACAACAGAAACATTGTTTCTCATTAGTGTAGACTGATTTCTACTTATAGCTCTGTGATGGCCCATTAGAATCAGAGACAACAGAAACATTGTTTCTCATTAGTGTAGACTGATTTCTACTTATAGCTCTGTGATGGCCCATTAGAATCAGTGACAAGAGAAACATTGTTTCCTATTAGTGTAGATTGATTTCTACCTATAGCTCTATGATGGCCCATTAGAATCAGAGACAACCAAAACATTGTTTCTCATTAGTGTAGACTGATTTCTACTTATAGCTCAATGACGCCCATTAGAATCAGAGACAACAGAAACATTGTTTCTCATTAGTGTAGACTGATTTCTGCCTGTAGCTCTATGATGGCCCATTAGAATCAGGGACAACAGAAACATTGTTTCTCATCAGTGTAGACTGATTTCTACTTATAGCTCTGTGATGGCCCATTAGAATCAGAGAAAACAGAAACATTGTTTCCTATTAGTGTAAACTGATTGCTACCTATAGCTCTGTGATGGCCCATTAGAATCAGAGACAACAGAAACATTGTTTCTCATTAGTATAGACTGATTTCTACTTATAGCTCTGTGATGGCCCATTAGAATCAGGGACAACAGAAACATTGTTTCTCATTAGTGTAGACTGATTTCTACTTATAGCTCTGTGATGGCCCATTGGAATCAGAGACAACAGAAACATTGTTTCTCATTAGTGTAGACTGATTTCTACTTATAGCTCTGTGATGGCCCATTAGAATCAGTGACAACAGAAACATTGTTTCCTATTAGTGCAGATTGATTTCTACCTATAGTTCTATGATGGCCCATTAGAATCAGAGACAACAAAAACATTGTTCCTCATTAGTGTACACTGATTTCTACTTATAGCTCAATGATGGCCCATTAGAATCAGAGACAACAGAAACATTGTTTCTCATTAGTGTAGACTGATTTCTACCTATAGCTCTATGATGGCCCATTAGAATCAGGGACAACAGAAACATTGTTTCTCGTCAGTGTAGACTGATTTCTACTTATAGCTCTGTGATGGCCCATTAGAATCAGAGACAACAGAAACATTGTTTCCTATTAGTGTAAACTGATTTCTACCTGTAGCTCTGTGATGGCCCATTAGAATCAGAGACAACAGAAACATTGTTTCTCATTAGTGTAGACTGATTTCTACTTATAGCACTGTGATGGCCCATTAGAATCAGAGACAACAGAAACATTGTTTCCTATTAGTGTAAACTGATTTCTACTTATAGCTCTGTGATGGCCCATTAAACTCAGAGAAAACAGAAACATTGTTTTCTATTAGTGTAAACTGATTTCTACTTATAGCTCTGTGATGGCCCATTAGAATCAGAGACAGCAGAAGCATTGTTTACCATTAGTCTAAACTGATTTCTACTTATAGCTCTGTGATGGCCCATTAGAATCAGAGACAACAGAAGCATTGTTTACCATTAGTGTAGACTGATTTCTACCCATAGCTCTATGATGGCACTTCTTAAGAAACTGAGTACAAGGATCATCAATTGAGCCTTCTTCTGTCTCACTCAATAAACATTTATTTGTGGGCACAGAACCATTTTGCTAAATATATCACATGAATTACCACTATCCTGATTTATTGTCAATTTGGCCACAGAAAAAGATTTATCAGCTTTTTGTAACATTTCATCATTCAATACATTCTTTCCCACTTGAATATGTCATTCATTCTCAAAATTTGTCAAATTTAATGATAATTCATCAAACCTAATAGGTTCACCCATGACCCCTTTTGCTTTATTAGCAAATATAACCAATGAGAGAATATTGTCATCTGTTTGAGTTGACTCACATATTTGGGTTAAATAAGTCTGAACTGCTGAATTAATTAAAGTTTTAATCTTTGGAAAAGGGTAAATTTGAATGCCATTATATGCACCTGCTTTACCATAACATTTAATACAATACCCATTGTTTTCCTTACATAAAGCAACCTCTGCTTTTAAATAAATACCCCTTTGTTAGCAAATCATTTAAACAAAATTCATCCATATTTTCCGTTATCAGAAAAGACCGATTATCATTTACGAAATACTCTACCCCACTTAGCCCCGCATTTGACTCTTCGTGCTGATGCAAGACACATCACATTTGCAAGACACTCGCATTTGCTGGTGGGGCAGACTATTTATAGTAACACTTGCACTCAAGAGCAAGTGACCACACCTCCCTGACCGACTGCAGCTTCAATATTTGATGATTACCGAATAGCTGTTTCACAAACAGTTGAAGAACAGTCCCCAGCTATATCTTGTGTCTTTAAAAGAACATTCAAAAGAAAAAAGAAATAATATTCCTGGTCAGCTGTGTGGTGTATGATTGGAGAGCCACTCATTCAGGAGGTTGCACATGTGTAGAAGCAGGATGTACCTTCCAAGGTCAGTGATTTCGGAGCTGGTAAGGTTGCTAGTGGGGAATTAGAGTGAAGGTATACTTCCTGGCAAGCAGGTTGCACTTCACCTGTGTCCTTGACTCATCCCTGTTATGGTGCATGTGTGTGTGTGTGTGTGTGTGTGTGTGTGTGTGTGTGTGTGTGTGTGTGTGTGTGTGTGTGTGTGTTTAGATTATAACAGGATTGCAGACATAAATAAGGGAGGGTTAGTTGTGGATAAAACAATATTACCTTCTTGCTGGTCACTTATTTACAGGGACAGTGTGCATTTATATAAAATAAGTTAGTGTTTTGTTGAAATTGCCCTGATTTCACCAACTGTCCCTGATTTTGTTTCATGTTTTGTGCTGGCAAGTAGGTGATGATAGGGTGACTGGTTATGACCGAATGCAACTTATTTTTCTGTTATTTACTAATCTGGTTTTAATAGGACCAGACTATATTTGTAAAATTAAGTTGAAATAGTTTTTCTCCAGCTGCTGTTTTGTATGTATCGAAGGCATGCCATATTTCAACAAATACCTCTGAATTTTCTTCATATTTTTGATTTGGCAAAACAATTGAGGATTGCAGTCATTGAAGGGAAGGAGGCTGGCTGTGCATGAAGCAACTTTCTGTTTTGTCATTTTCTCAATTTCAAGTTTTTCAGTAGAAGAATAGTTTGCACTTATTTTAAATAAGTCAGAATATTTATTTTGTAGCTCTTGTTTTGTAAAATGATCCCTGCTTTTCCAGAACGCCCATAATTGTGCTTCAGTGTGCATTCTGCGATTAATTGGTTATTCTAGTCTCTAAATGTAGAGAGGGTTGGCTATGCTGAAGGGAACTAGCTCTATTTTCATTTGCTCAGTTTAATGTCTGGCTTTACAGGAGTAATGTGTATTTACAAGAAATGAGTCAGAATATTTATTTTGTGACTGCTGTTTTGTTAATTTCATAGAATGGTCCTGGTTATGTTTCATATGTTTGGTCTGGTAAGTAACTGAGGAATGCAATCACTAAATGGTGGTGGTGATAGTGGTGAGGGTGGGTCAGGTTGCTGCTGAAGGCAGCTTATTGCCTTGTCTGTTAAGTCGTTTCTGGTCTTAAAGGTCCAGACTGCACTTCTATGAAATACTTTGGAATACTTAACCTCTGATCACTGTTTTGGGTGTACCAAACTTGAAACTGTTCCTGATTGCACAGAATCTTTCTGACTTTGCTATTTGTCTTTGGTCTGAGAAAAATTAGTATTGTAACTATTAAATTGGGAGGCTGTGGCTAAACACAACTTTCTCTCATTGTTTGTTTAATATATTTATTTTGTGGCTACTTTTTTGTTGAAACTGTTCCTGATTTCATATAATGTCTCTGACTTTACTTTATGTTTTGGGCTGGCAAGTAATTGAGGATTATAGTCACTAAATGGGGGGCTGCTGTGGTTGAAGGCAACTTATTTTCTTGAATTTGCTCAACTTGACATCTGGCTTAAAAAGAATAGTGTGCATTTGTTTGAAATAATTCACAATGTTTATTTTGAGGCTACCATTTTGTTGAAAATGCACCTGCTTTTACTTTGGAGTTTTGCTTACAGATAACTGAGGACTGCAGTCACTAAACAGGGATGCGGCAGGAAGTAGCTGAACACAGGTTACTATTTTGTCATTTATGTAGCTGCAATATTTACTCTTTGCTTGCTTTTGTGTCTACCAAGATTGAAATTGATGCTGATTTCACAGAATATCCATGCTTTTGCCTCACACTCTTTTTGCACATAATTGAGGATTTCTGTCATTAAATGGGGAGGGGGGCTCTGGCTGTGGCTGAAGGCAGTTTATTTTCTTATTGTTTATCTGGATTTAAAGGACCAGCCAGCACTTGTATGAAGTAATTTCAAATATATACACTTTGGTTGCTGTTTTATAGGTTCATAGATGTTTACTAGGCTAAGGACCACAAGGGCCTTTTTACGCATAGCCATGCATCCTAAATCTCTGTCAAGTTCTGATACCCTTGATAAGTGTAACCATGGGCCTGGGAGATGAATCATTTACAGGTTACCTCTGTCCATTAGAGACATAGATGACAAACCAGGGATGAATTTCCAGTTTTCCATCCAATTGTCCAAGTTGCACTTGAATTGGGTTAAGGAGGAACTCTGCTTCACATGGATGGGGAGCCTGTTCTATAGATGGGTTAGTCTCTGGGATATATACCTATCTTTCCAGCAAGTTCTCGTTATATCACAGGCAAGGTTTATGTCTTTAGAACAGGTAATTCTGGTACTGTTTGTTATGTGTATGTGCAAGAGGTCCATCAGAGTGGGGTCTGACAATGCCCTGTATGCCAGGCATAGATCTCCCCTCAAAAGCCTGTAGAATAAAGAATAAAGAAATATGGCCTTGAGGTAGTCTGAGTAGGATATATTACTTATGGCCTGTATTATTTTAGTGAGGAACCTCTGTGGATGTTCCAATTGTTGGATATGCCTGGTTAGGTACATACCAATGGGGGCTTTGTACTCAATGATAGGTCTGATGAATGCTGAATACAGTGGAACAATGACTTCCTTGGACTTAGATGCCATACCTTTATTTATAAGTTGCGCAACATAGAATGATTGCCTCACCACTGTAGACACGTGATGATCAAAGGCTAGATTACTATCTATGTGAGTCCCTAAGTCCCTGACTACTGGGTCAACTCTAAGGGGTGTGTTGTCAATATAATAGTTACCAGGGATGGATGACTTCCCAAAGGATACTATTATGCATTTATTGATATTTAGTTGTAGTCCATGGCTCTGACACTAGTTATTTGTCTGTGTCAGCCCCTGCTGGAGAACATTTTTGTCAGTGTGAAATTCAATGAGAGCTCTTAATTTGCAATCATCTGCAAATTTAGTCAGCCAAAGACCCCTGAAATTAGCCTTGATTTCTGAGAAGTAAATGCCAAAATTCAGCAGTCCAAGGACTGATCCCTGAGGGGCTCCACTTGTGACTGGCCTCTTTGTAGAGGTGGACTCCCCAATTCTAACTTCCTGGGTACTGTCTGTGAGCCAGGTGACTATCCACTGGGTGACATACAGGTTTGTACCCAGCCTCTTGAGTTTGTCAACAATACCCGAATGCGGTATTGTGTCAAATGCCTTGACCAGATCAAGGTAGGCAGTGTGAATGACTTTGCCTTCATCCATTGCTTTGGTGACCTTCTCGAAGAAGTCCACCAGGTTGAGTAGGCATGATCTGCCCTTAACAAAACCAAACTGGGTTGGGTCCAGCGTCTGGAGGTTTACTATATCTCTGTTGATCATCTCCATGATAATTCTTTCCATGGCTTTACATATAAGACTAGTGAGACCTATGGGTCTGTAGTTTCCAGGTTCTGCAGATGGCCTACCTTTGTACATAGGGATGATTGTTGCCTTTATCCATTCATGAGGCATAAAGCCTGTTTGGAGGCTATAGTTAAATAGTAATTCCAGAGGCCCCAATTGGTCATGTTTCATGCTATTAAGAAGGCATCCTGGGATATTGTCTGAGCCCATTGATACAGTGTTCTTGGTCTTTGAGAGAAGATTAAGAACCTGTTCCCTAGTGATAGTAGGGGGAGTTATATTTCATTTATTTCCTGAAGGAAGGTTGAGGGGGAGAGAGGCATACAGTTGGAGCTGAATTTATCAGCCAAGAGGTTTGCTATATCTTCTGGCTCAGTATAGGTAGCTCCATTTACAATGAGCTCTGCACACAATTGTGTATTGCTTTGTGGTTGTCCTTGGCCTGGGAGGCCAAACGTATCTCAAATTTGGAGTTGGAAGACTTTATTTGTCCTCTGAGTGGCTTGTTTGGTTTGATGACAATGTTTTCATCCTGCTGGGTGCTGCACCTCCTAATTTTAGCCATGATTTTCTTCCTCCTGTTATAGACCCGATTTATTTTGTGATTCTACCAGAGTGGCTTGTTTTATCAGTTAGTTCTGTACTTCTTCCTTTTGGGTGCAGCTGCTTCTATGCAGCTATTAACATGCACGTACAGGGTTTCTCTGAGCAGTTATCCATAGGCAGAAGTGTTCTCATGGTTTATGGGGGCTTGAAATTTTGCGATGTTCTCACTTAATAGCGGGAGGTTAGCCTAGAATAGTTTCTGAATATTCCAGGTTTAGCTGAGGGTCCAGGTTTTATTTTTACTTCAAAGGAGACCATTTTGTGGTCTGACCTTGCCAGGGAAGACACTACAGTAGTGGGTGTGCAGAAGTCTCCCATATTAGTGAGGACCAGATCCAGTATGGTTGCACCCCTGGTTGGTGCATTGACTATCTGGTCCAGGGAGTTTGTGTTTACAAAATTCAGGAATCTCTGTGCATGCTTATTGCTTCACTTGCTGATTGAAGGCTCAGTATCTGTTATTCTAAAAGTGTATTCATTCTGGTTTAAGAACTTGGGCTTCAGGTCAGTTATTTTACATTAAGAAGGTTTGTCGTCTGCACTCTTGTGGGAGGAGAGGCTAGATTCTGCCCTTCTGAGCTGGGAATTTCTGGTTAAAGGCTTATTGTGCCTGCTTATTTGAACTGTTTCTTTCTGAAATTGGTGTGCCTTGTTTGCTGTAGCATAGACTATATTCAGGCCTGCTGAATCTAGCTTTATTTGTATAACTTGAGCACTAATCCAGACCATCTTTTTTTGGAGAAGGTGCCCCTGCACCCTAGTGGCAGGAGTGTGCAGTTAGAACTTGTCTGATTTAAGACTGCTGGAACAGGGCTCAGTTTTGAGCTTTTTTAATGGTTAATTGGGTACTTTGTTTAAATGAGTTTGCTCATTTTCTATTGTTATAAAAAATGCATTTTATTTGTCTGCTTTTACTGTATTTGTGTTTCTTCCTACTTTATTACTTTATTTTGCATTTGCTGCCTGTTCTTAAAAGTGATTAATTGCATTTATTCTGCTGCATTTATTACTGCTTGTTAGTAGCCTGATTAAATTGTAACTGTTATTCTAAGCCTTTGGTTTAAACACTTGGGCTTCAGACCAGTTGTTTTACATTAAGAAGGTTTGTGGACTGTACTGTTGTGGCAGAACAGGTAGCTTACATTCTTCTAAGCTGGAAGTTTCTGATTGAAGGCTTAGTATCTGTTATTCTAAAAGTGTATTAGTTCTGATTTAAGCACTTGGGCTTAGGTCCAGTTATTTTACATTAATAAGGTGTGGTCTGCACTCGTGTGGGAGGAGAGGGTAGATTCTGCCTTTCTGAGTTGGGAGTTTTTGGTTAAAGGCTTATTGTGCCCGCTTATTTGAACTGTTTCTTTCTGAAATTGGTATGGCTTGTTTGCTGTAGCACAAGACTAGATTCAGACCTGCTGAATTTAGCTTTGTTTGTATAACTTGAGCGATAATCCAGGCCATCTTTTTCTGGAGAAGGTTCCCCTGCACCCTAGTGGCAGGAGTGTGCAGTTAAAACTTGTCTTATCGAAGACTGCTGGAACAGGGCTCAGTTTTTAGCTTTCTATTGGTTAATTGGTTAATTTGTTTAAATCAGTTAGCTCATTTGCTACTGTTATATTAAAAAAATACACTTTATGCATCACCGCTTAGCTAGGGTTAAAATATTCCCAACACCATAAAGTCTGCTCTTCAAATCTTCCCTTAGAACTAGACATTTTTTTTAGTTTTAGCACTCAAATCTGTTTCTTTGAGCTCAGCACTTGTTCAGTATTCATTGTAAGCACTAAATAAGCTACAAATTACTACAGCACTCAACTTTCCTCACTTGTCTAGAGGAAAACAGTTTTTAGTACTTAATAAATAAGCACCTATCCAGGCATGTCTATGGGTCAGCTCCCAGTGTTTTCTCCTGCCTACCTGATGAATCTGGGCATCTAGGGAAAATGCAGCAATTGCCTCATGTACACAGACAACCCTCTCCTCCTACCACCCAATACTACAACCCATGAGTGAGGCACTTATACAGCCAAACTGGAAGCAAAGCTCTCTTCACCCAAGACTGGACTAGACAGTCAAGAGGAGAGGGTAAACGCTTGCACCACACCACAGTCATCACATAGTCCCTCAAAACCTACACCACCAAAGCAAACACATAGAAACATAAAACACACACCTACATTCACGGAGGCTCTCAATAAAAATCTGCCCAAGCAACAGAGACCTCTAAAGCAGAAATGCAAGCAACCTCCACTCCTCAACACAAACCAAATGACACATAGCCCAAAAACTCAGTGTGCCACCTAACCACAGCCCATAAGGCATAACAATGTACCCAACATAACTCTATAGTCAGGTACACTGATGTTCCACTCGCCAGGCTAAACAGGGAGAAAGTTACTGTCAGCTGCCTGTCGGGTGCCAGGATCTGCCACATAATGCATGCACTTATGTCACTCCACAAGTACAAATCTGACTCTGTCATTGTCCATGTTGGTGTGAATGACCTGAGACATACCTCCTTGGACTACATGAAAAGAGGCATGGAGGACCTTGTTTGCTGTAGCACAAGTTACAACCAAACACCCTAATACTGGGTGATTTCAACTACCCTGCCATTAACTGGGAAAACTACTCGGGTACCAACTCCTTTTCCCAACAGTTCTTGGAATTCATAAATTCCAATGCCCTGGATCAACTAATCCATTGTCCCACCAGGGGCTCCAATATCCTGGACCTGGTCATTACCAACATGGGAGATAGATGCTCCACACCAGTGGTCACCCCCTCATTGGTCAGGTCTGACCATAAGCAAATCACCCTTGACATACCACATCCCACCCCCACCCCCCAGTAAGGAAACCTCCTTAAAAAACTTCTCCAAAGCCAATGTCATGCTACTGAAGTCAGAAGTGACAAACTTCACGACACCCATGCAGACGGGATCTGAAAGTTCGACTGCAGAATCCTACACTAAGGCACTGTATGAGCATATCCACTTGTGCATGAATCGTGCCATCCCAAATAGAACCAAGATGCTCTTCTCCAAAAAAAGGAAGCCAATCTGGTGGTCCTCTGCTAAAAACAAACTATACAACAGAAGGAATAAACTGTTGCAGAAAAGAGGAAAATCCCAGGATGCAAAAAACTCCCTCACCAGCCTCAGTAAGAAGCTGAGATCCCTCATAAAATCCTCAAAAGCTAGTTACGAAAATACAATTGCCAAAGACTCCAAAGACAACCAAAGACTCCAAATATATAGTTATGTCAAGAATCTTAATGGCAATGCTCAGATCTCCTCTGAGCTACAACAGAATGGCATTAAATATACTGATCCCAAGGATATTGCCAATATCCTGGCAGATCAATTTAGTGCCAACTTCACCCCTCTCTCACCCCTAAAGGGCCCATCTCAATACCAAAAGATTGCCAAATTCCGGTAATCACAGCCACACAGGTAGAAACCGCACTCTCCAAAGCTAAGAATACAGCATTCATGGGACCAGATGACATCCCAGGCTGTGTACTACATGAACTACAAAATGAAATGGCACCTCACCTAAGTGTCATGTTTAATCATAGCCTAACTTCAGGCTTCGTGCCCACTGAGTGGTGCACAGCTACAGTTCTCCCACTCCACAAGGGGGGATCCGCCTTGGATTCCGGGAACTACTGTCCCATCAGTCTGACAAGCCTGATCTGCAAGGGCATGAAACTCATTATCATGGAACTTATAAACAAAGACATTGGCAACCTTCAAACACTGGACTCCACCCAGTTTGGGTTTGTGAAGGGCCGATCTTGTCTCCTGAATCTGATTGACTTCTTCAAATCAGTCTCCAGAGCTGTGGACAAGGGTAAGGCAGTCCACACATCCTATCTGGACCTTGCCAAGGCCTTCAACACCATCCCCCACTCTGGAATCATAGATAAACTTACTAAGCTGGGCATACATCCCTACGTCACTCGGTGGGTTGCCAACTGGCTTACTGACAGAACCCAGAATGTAAAAGTAGCCAACTCCAAATCCAGCTCCAGACAAGTGACAAGTGAAGTACCTCAGGGTTCAGTCCTGGGACCACTCTTGTTTGGCATCTACTTCTCTGAAGTACAGGCCAACACTAAGGGACTCTGGCTAACAAAGTTCGCAGATGACTGCAAACTGGGAGCCATTATTGAATCCTCAAATGATGTGGATATTCTACAAAAGGGCCTTACAGAAACAGATGCGTGGTGCCAGAGACATGGGCTCAAGCTTAATGCCAAGAAATATATAGTTATCCCCTTTGGAAAAAAAACATGTACCCATGAATTACCACATAGGTGGCAGGACACTAAACATCGAAAGTGTGATGAGAGACTTAGGGACACAAGTGGACAGTGGCCTCACTTTCGATAACCACATCGCCACAGCAGTCAGGAAATCCTTCTATGTGGCACACCTTATCACTAAAGGCTTTTCATCCAGAAAAAAGGAGGTCATTGTCCCACTTTACTCATCCCTCATTAGACCCATTATACAGTATAATGCCCCGTTTGGTATGTACCTCACAAGACATCTGCAACAGCTGGAAAGGCCACAGAAATACCTCACTAAAAGAATCACAGGCCTAAAGCAGATGCCATATGCTGACCATCTAAAAAAACTCCAGCTATACTCTGTGGCATATCGTCTACTCAGAGGTGATCTATGCCTAACATACAAGGCCATGTCAAACTCTGAGCTGTTGGACATGCTCCACTTAAAGAAATCCCAATCCCTCAGAGCCACACGCTCCAGGGATCTAAACCTTGTCATCACAATGAACAAAACATGCTGGAGGGATAGGTTCCTGACCCAGAGACTCCCCATACTCTGGAATAGACTGCTCATACATGTCAAGCAGAGTGCCTCATTGGCCCTCTTCAAAAGGAACCTTGATGATTGGATGGGAGATAGGAAATTCAGCCCGGGGATCATGTCAGTCACCCTGCTAGACAGGGGTCCAGAGAAGTAAATATTGTGGGAAGAAATATCCAGGGAATTGTTATGGCTAGGCTTGCATAGGCAGGCCCTAGGGCCGATAGCCTAGTACCAACTTATGAACCTATCAACCTATGACCTCTCCGATCTTGTAGCCCAGGCAGGTATGACCCTAGCCCTGAGTAGCATCCTGCCATCACCCAGAATGATACCACAGTACAAGGACAAAATGATTGACTTCAACAATTGGCTAAGCTTCTGGTGTCATTCTAATGGGATCCAGTATCTGTCTGCCTGGGATTACATGATTGACAGACCACAATGCTTTTCCAGAGATGACCTGCACCTGTCACCTTTGGGATTCTGGATACTGGCTAAGGCTCTTGCCTCCCCTATAGTGCCTTTTTTAGGCAAGGTTCAAATGACAAATCCACCACTGTAACAGGTACAAGCAAGCAAACTCTGAGGGTAATGCTACTCAATGCTAGAAGTCTAAACCTCAAAATGCACTCACTTGAGGCGCTCCTTAAAATGGAGAACATCGACATCTGTACAGTGACAGAGACCTGGTTCAAGGATCCTGAGAGCACCCCTGCATTACCAGGCTATAATTCATATCACATCTTTTGGCCACCTAACTGGACTGAAAAACTAAAGGCAGAGGCGTGTCCATATTCATTAAGGATATCCACACCTCCAGGCTAGTTGCTCAGCATAATGCATTTGAGATTATACAAGTACAACTAACTCTGGGCAAGACAGCAATCCAAATTGTTGCTTGCTACAGATCCCCTACCATGACCCAAGATTCCCACTCCTCATTTCTTGATACACTGGAAAATATTAAGGTACAGCCTAACACCCTAATAATGGGTGATTTCCACTACCCCACCATTAACTGGGAAAACTACTCATGTACCAACTCTTTTACTCAACATTTTCTGGAATTCATAAATTCCAATGCCTTGGATCAACTTATCCACACCCCCACCAGGGGCAGCAATATCCTAGACCTGGTCATTACCAACATGGGCAACCAGTGTTCCACACCAGAGGTCAATTCCTCGGTCAGATCCAACCACAATCTAATCACTCTAGACATCCACATCCCGCACCCACCCCCCATTACAGAAACCACCGTAAAAACATTTTCCAAAGGCAACTTCATGCTTCTTAAGACAGAAGTGGCAAACTTCACGACACCCATGCAGATGGACAATAGAGGTACGACTGCTAAATCCTACACAAATGCACTTTATAAGCACTTGCACGAGTGCATGGATCATGCTATCCCTAACAGAATCAAGATGCTATCCTCCAAAAAAAGGAAGCCAATCTGGTGGTCCCCTGCCATAAACAAACTGTACAACAGAAAGAAGAAACTGCTGCAAAAAAAGTGTAAAATCCCATAATTGGAGGAACTCCCTGGTCAGCCTCAGTAAGAAGCTGAGATCCCTCATAAAATCCTCCAAAGATAGTTACGAAAACAAAATCACCACTGTTTCCAAAGACAACCACAAAACATTCTATAGCTATGTCAAGAATCTCAATGGCAACACTTAGATCTGCTCTGAGTTACAGCACAATGGCACTAATTATACAGAGCCAACTGATATTGCCAACATCCTGGCAGATGTTCAGTGCTAACTTTGCCCCCCTTTCACCTCCTAAAGGGCCCATCTCAATACCGGAAGAATGCAAAGTTCCTATAATTACGGCTGCATAGGTAAAAAACACACTCTCCAAAGCCAAGAACACAGCATCCATGGGACCTGACAACATCCCAGGCTGCATTCTACGTGAACTACAGAATGAACTGGCACCCAACCTAAGTACCATGTTCAGTCATAGCCTCACCTCAGGCTTTGTGCCCACTGAATGGTGCACACTGACGGTTATCCCACTCCACAAAGGGGGATCCACCACGGACCCCAGGAACTACCACCCCATTAATCTGATGGGTATCATCATGGAACGTATAAACTAAGACATTGGTAATCTCCACACTCTGGACCCCACCCAGTTTGGGTTTGTAAAAGGCAGATCATGTCTCCTAAACCTGATAGACTTCTTTGAAGCAGTCACCAAAGCCGTAGATGAGAGTAAGGTGGTTCACACAGCCTAGCTAGATCTCGCCAAGGCTTTTGACATCATCCCCCACTCTGAAATTATAGATAAACTCACTAAACTAGGTTTAAATCCCTAGGTCACAAGATGGGCTGCCAACTGGCTCACTGACAGAACCCACACTGTGAAAGTAGCAGACTCCAAATCCAACTTCAGACCAGAGACAAGTGGAGTACCACAGGGTTCAGTCCTGGGTCCTCTCCTGCTTGGTATCTACTTCTCTGAAGTACAGGCTAACACAGAAGGTCTTTGGCTAATGAAGTTCACAGATGACTGCAAACTAGGAGCCATAATCGAAACTCCTAATGATATGGACATCTTACAAAAGGGCCTTACTGAGACAGATGCCTGATGTCAAAGCCATGGCCTCAAGCTCAATGCCAAAAAGTGCATTGTCATCCCTTTTGGTAAAAACTCTGTACCCATGAACTATCACATAGGCGGTGGTCTGCTTAACACCGAAAGTGTGATAAGAGACCTTGGGACGCAGGTGGACAGTAGTTTCTCCTTTGATAATCACATCACCACAGTAGTCAGGAAATCCTTCTACATGGCACACCTCATCACAAAAGGTTTCTCATCCAGAAAAAAAGAGGTAATTGTTCCCCTCTACTCATCACTCATTAGACGCATTATAGAGTACAATGCCCCTTTTGGTATATACCTCACAAGACATCTACAACAACTGGAAAGGCCGCAGAAATACCTCACAAAGAGGATTACTGGCCTCAAACAGATGCCCTATGCAGACCATCTCAAAAAACTCCAGCTTTACTCCGTCGCATATCACCTACTCAGAGGCGATCTCTGCCTAACATACAAAGCTATGTGAAGCCCAGAGCTGTTGGACATGCTCCACTTAAGGAAATCCCAATCCATCCGAGTTACACGCTCTAGGGACCTAAACCTTGTCACCACAATAAACAGAACATGCTGGAGGGATAGATTCCTGTCCCAGAGACTTCCCATACTCTGGAACAAACTATCTATCTATATCAAACAAAGCTCCTCATTAGCACTCTTCAAGAAAAATCTTGATGATTGGATGGGAAATAGGAAATTCACCCTGGGGATCACTTCTGTGGCTCTGCTTGACAGGGGCACAGGAAAATAATTTTCTTGGGTGGTGAAAGCCAGGGTACCTTTTTGGCTAGGCTTATATAGGGCCTAGGGCCAATAGCCTAGTACCTACCTATAAACCTATGAACCTATGAATCATGTATGTTTGGTGTTGTATAGTATTCCCAGTTAATAGTGGGGTAATTAAAGTCACTCATGAATATGGTATTGGGTTGGATGGTTAGTGTCTCTAATAAGTTTAAATACATGGTATGTGTTTCCTGGGTCATAGAGGGGGACCTATAGCTTGCAAGGAATTGGTATTGGATTGTACCTGTGGATCAAAGTTGAAAACAGTCCCAATACTCTCTGGTTAGTGTTTTGTGTGTGCCAGAGTTGAAAACTTTCTTAATTTAACGGAATACCTATGGCTTTTGACTCATAATTTTGGGTTGCCAAGTAATTGAGGGCTGTCGTTAAATGGGGGTGGGGGGTGCTGGCTGTGGCCCTCATAATTTTGGGCTGCCAAGTAATTGAATATTGCCAGTATTAAATGGATTGAGGAGCTGACTGTGGCCCTGTACAACCAGCTCTGTTGGCCTTTGCTCAATTTACTGTCTGGCTTCACAGAGCTAAGGTGCATTTTTATGAAATATGTCACAATATTTATTTTGTGTCTGTAAGGGTGAAGAGATCACTTGGCAACTCATCTGCAAAGACTTTACTACTTATCACTGTACAATGAACATGTGATGCACAAGCAACTAGCAAGTTATTAGTTTTGTTGTTAAAATCATACTGAGCTATGGCTGCTGTTGACCTGCTGGTGGCTGGGAGCCATAGTTCAAACCACATGAGGATGGAAGCCGTTGCTCATGCCATGGGAGGACTGGTGCCATAGCTCATATTGTTGGGGGATGGGAACCATACTTCAAACTTCTTGAGGGTGGAAGCAGAGCTGCTGCTTTTGTTGTCTCACTGGATGATATAAGAGCCATACTGAGCTTCTGATGTCCTCACTGGATATGAACTGCACTTGGCTACTGCTGCTGCTGGTGTCCTGTTATAGAATGGTGCCCATATCACTTTATTTACCAGTGTAGGTGACCGGCTGAAAGCTGGGCTACTCCTGGTGTGGAACTGACGTGACATGACCCAGTGCCATAACAAATTTTGTTTCTGTTCAAAGTCTATGCATGTCTTAGAGAAATGAAGGAGCAATTCTGTTTTCTTTACAGTGCTAAAATATTTTGTAAAGGTCAGCATCATATCGTAGACAAGTCATTTCTGCTCTACCACAGCCTGTATACATGATCCACTTTTATCTAGATAATTGCATTGGATAGTTCATCTTTTATGAGAAAAAAACAAAGGGTGGACTCACAGCTGTATGCAGGACAAGCATGCACTTAAACTGTCTCCTGATACAGCAGTTGAAATGTGTTTTTCTTTTTCTGGTTTCAGTATTCCACATTTTGGATATCCTTCAGTCAATAAAGCAACTATAATGCAATAAAGAATATATGTACCATAAAACTGCTGAATTGTGTTCGACAATTCAGATCTGAGGACCTCTATTTGTAGAGAGGGGAAACTGGTGGATTTTGATTGTAACTGCTGCCTATATTATATCAGGAAGAATAGAATCAAAGATCATCTTGCAAGCCAGAAACACCAGCAAAATAAGGAGAAGGGAGGTAAACAGAATGCACCATGACAGGTAACATTACTCATAAACTTACCGTGGGTGCAGAAGCAGCAGAGGTCTGACGAGAGAAGTACGGTGTGCTGCAAATATCCTGAAAAAAGGAACTCACCTTCGACAGTGGATGGAAAAGTAAGTGAAGGGGATTGGTAAACTGCCCCAATCAGAAACCCTGCATCAGTTGTACCTTTAAAAGTTGCAGGACTATATAGAAGCAGACATTTACATTGCTATACAAAGAAGAAAACTGGCAGTCATTTGTGATGAAAGCACAAACAGCAATGCATGTTGCATTCTAAATGTCATATTTGTACCACAGGGAAGGATGTTGTACATGGCCAACTGCACAGAGCTCTCAGCTTTGAATTACTCAACAGCAGTTCAAGCTGTGCTGAAATTACTACAAAATTGCATTGCTGACCTACAACATATGACTGCCTGTCTGTATTTATTTATTTATTTCCAGTTTGATAACCGGGGAGGTCCACTGGGCTCAAAGAGCCCATTTTCAGTGGAGGCCCGGGGAGAAAAGCTCCAAAATACAAAGATACAAAAAAATAAAATACAATAAAATATGATAAAAAGTACAATAAAATGCAGTTATGAATAATCCTGGTATTATATAATGTTTTAAACAAAGTTGTAAGATGAATAAAGGGAGATGTTACAAAAAGAATTAGTGTAATAAGTGGAATATAGGAGACCTGAGGATAGTTTATACAGAACATGCTTGGTAACAACGATGGGGAGTGTGAAGTAAGAAGAGCAGCAGGAATAAATACCGAGAGTGGAGGAAGGAGAGAGAGGCAGTGGAGTAGTGAAACAAGAGGCAAAACTATATTAGAAAGAAGAACATACGTGAGAAGAAAAGCAATAGGGGGTAATACAAGGGGATGGAGGGTAAAGGTAGTAGAAGAGTGTTAGACACAATTTGTAGAATGTTAGAGACATTAGTTAGACAGTGTTATATAGGTTTAGATGGAAGAAGTATATAGGGAGAGAGAAGTACAGAAAGAAGGGTATGTGTAGGGTTTACACTATATACATTAAAGGTGTATAAGTTATGTAAGAAGTATCAAGGGGAAGCTGTTTGGTAATATAGCAAGGTGAAGAAGTATTTAATGAAGAACAGGTCGTAAATGAGTTTAATAGGATTGGGGGGCAGAGAGCAATTACATTTCCAGTTTTGGGAGAGATGAGAATGGAGCTGGGATTTAAAGAGTTCAAGGTTATTGGAGATTCTTAGTGAGGGGGAAGAGAGTTCCATTTTTTTTTTTTGCTAGGGAATAGGATAGCAGACACTGGCCAGCAGGACATTTTGGTTTGTGAATAGCAAGTTGATTTTGTTGTGCAGATCTTAGGGGTCTGTTGGGAGTATAAGAAGGAAGGATGTATGCTAGAGCAGGGCATGCAGTTGGTTTAAAGATTATTTTGTGGGCTGTAGTAAGTTGGAGGTAATTGAGGTAGTTGGGAAGCTCTAGCCATTTTAGCATGTGTAAGGAAGAGCAATGGTGGGAGTAGTGTTTAGATTTAGTAGCGAATTTGGAGATTTTGTTGTAGCAGATTTCTAGTTTTGAGGAGATGGAGGATGCAAGGTTGGTTAGAAGAGGGGCACCATATAAAAGTGATGGTAGTAAGTAGATAGTGGCAAGGGTTTGCCTGGTAGAGGGAGAAAGGAATTGAGAGTTTCTAGTGCAGTCTATATGAGTAAAAGCTTTACGGAAGGACTTCATGGAGTGCTAGGAGATCATGTTATGCATGCTCCTTGCTCGGCTCATGCGTTATCCCTTGTTGATGACACATGGGATTACCATTTCAAGACTGTCAATGAATTTGAGGCACTTGTAAAATATGTCTTTTAGCAGTTTCCAAAACAAAAATGTGAAAATATAACTTTTCTTGAAAAGCTTGGGCTCGACTGACCCCCTCATTGCATTGCTACCAGTGCCAGTGTTAAAAAAATGAAATATATGATTCTCAGCAGTACTGTAACATGACTGACATCTACAATACCTGTGCTCTTCTTCATTAAAGAAGACAGTGATGCAATATCCATGATCCAGCTATGGACTCTTTTATGTAGCTGGTATTATGAACTTGAAATTCAGTGGAGTTTCATTTCAGAAAACTCATCACACTTGATCACAGATATTAAAACCACGTTGTTTAAAGACAGACCTCTTGCAGTATCGACATAAAACATGCTAATGCCACTTCAGAGTCACTTTCAAGCTGAGAAAACAAAAAAAAAATGGTTTCGAGGAAAAACTGAATTCCTTCATCTGTTGAGTCCAGAGGTCAAGGAAGACAACATCCAACTGTTCACATCTGCCTTTTACGTCATTCTAGAGAAACTGGACAAACATCTGGATAGCAACCCTTCTGTTTCTTTCTTAAAAGCCTGAAGAATCTTGACCCATAAAATTTACCACGACTTAACAATGGCTTTCAGTTATATGGAAAAACAGCATCCAGTTTGAAAATGAGTAATCTAGGTCAACTTCTGAAGGACTAGGAAGTGTTTGTTTGTCAGGATGTACAGGAACTACCACCACCATCCACATTTGACTTGCACAAATACTGGCTTTCAAAGGATGCGCAGATCCCAACATTATCTGAAACTGGACTGAGAGTCATATAAATTACAGTTTCCAGTGCCAATGTTGAGCAGTTCTCCTTTGCATATGGACTGGTGTTAAGCAATCAACCCTGAAATCTTAGATGAAACTGCTAGCCCTGATGTTGTTTAACAGAAGAGGGAACAATCAATAAGACTGTGCAGCCATCGAGTTCCAATCAATAAGACTGTGCAGCCATCGAGTTCCAATCAATAAGACTGTGCAGCCATCGAGTTCCAATCAATAAGACTGTGCAGCCATCGAGTTCCAGTCAATAAGATTGTGCAGCCATCGAGTTCCAGTCAATAAGACTGTGCAGCCATCGAGTTCCAATCAATAAGATTGTGCAGCCATCGAGTTCCAGTCAATAAGACTGTGCAGCCATCGAGTTCCAATTAATAAGACTGTGCAGCCATCGAGTTCCAATCAATAAGACTGTGCAGCCATCGAGTTCCAATCAATAAGACTGTGCAGTCATCGAGTTCCAATCAATAAGACTGTGCAGTCATTGAGTTCCAATCAATAAAACTGTGCAGCCATCGAGTTCCAATCAATAAGACTGTGCAGCCATCACGTTCCAATCAATAAGACTGTGCAGTCATCGAGTTCCAATCAATAAGACTGTGCAGCCATCGAGTTCCAGTCAATAAGACTGTGCAGCCATCGAGTTCCAATCAATAAGACTGTGCAGCCATCGAGTTCCAATCAATAAGACTGTGCAGCCATCGAGTTCCAATCAATAAGACTGTGCAGCCATCGAGTTCCAATCAATAAGACTGTGCAGTCATCGAGTTCCAATCAATAAGACTGTGCAGCCATCGAGTTCCAATTAATAAGACTGTGCAGCCATCGAGTTCCAATCAATAAGATTGCGCAGAAATCGAGTTCCAATCAATAAGACTGTGCAGCCATCGAGTTCCAATCAATAAGATTGTGCAGCCATCGAGTTCCAATCAATAAGACTGTACAGCCATCGAGTTCCAATCAATGACTGTGCAGCCATTGAGTTCCAATCAATAAGACTGTGCAGCCATTGAGTTCCAATCAATAAGATTGTGCAGCCATCGAGTTCAAATCAATAAGACTGTGCAGCCATCGAGTTCCAATCAATAAGACTGTGCAGCCATCGAGTTCCAATCAATAAGATTGTGCAGCCATCGAGTTCCAATCAATAAGATTGTGCAGCCATCGAGTTCCAATCAATAAGACTGTGCAGCCATCGAGTTCCAGTCAATAAGACTGTGCAGCCATCGATTTCCAATCAATAAGATTGTGCAGCCATCGAGTTCCAATCAATAAGACTGTGCAGTCATCAAGTTCCAATCAATAAGATTGTGCAGCCATCGAGTTCCAATCAATAAGACTGTGCAGCCATCGAGTTCCAATCAATAAGACTGTGCAGCCATCGAGTTCCAGTCAATAAGACTGCAGTCATCAAGTTCCAATCAATAAGACTGTGCAGCCATCGAGTTCCAGTCAATAAGACTGTGCAGCCATCGAGTTCCTTTCGGAGGCTGGACATAATGCACTACACTAGCTGTGTTTAACTGAATTGTCAAAGCATGTTCTAAATTTGTATTTACATTGTGTGCAAACACCAAGTATGCATATCCCTTTCTGTCTGTGTACAGCTTTCCAAATAATTTTTTTTGTGTTGACTGTCTGCTTTGTAAATATTTTGATTTGATTTAATTTGTATTCCCTTGTTCAGCCGTCGTGTGATTGCAATATGTCTTTCCTAATATGTTTCATGTTTTATGATTAGGTTCTGTCTAAGACTATCTCATTTTGACACCTAACTTATCAATGGATAGCTGGCATGAGAAAAAGTCTAAGATTGCTTTACATGTGATTACTGTAAAGGGTCTTTCAGGGAGACCAAATGCATAGATGAAAGGTCTGAAATTAGATCAAATGATGGAAGGGGCTGTCTGACATTTATTCACATCCTGGAAAGGTCTTACAGATAGATAATCCAGTAAATGTTAACAGATTATAACATTCTTCGAGTAGACAGACAATCTAAGAAAGGGGGTGGTGTGGCTCTAATGTTTAAATACCACCTCAACATCCAGATCCTAAACACATCTGCTCCCCACATTGGAAATGAAGAAATCCTGTATGCCAACCTCAAACTAAACCCAAATAAAACAATCAACATCATAGGATGCTACTTCCCACCTGGTCAAAACATCCCACCCCTGGAAAACCTCCTGAACTGGGCTAACCATTCCCTATCCTAGGAAACCATAATCCTAGGTGATTTTAATATCGACTGGCTATCTTGTAGTAACAATCATCCAGCCCAGCACCTAAACCTTCATGGTTTCTCTCAACTAATACAGTCACCTACCTGGATAAATAAAAACTCTAATAAAGATACTACTCTCTACTGGATATTAGTTAATAAAGACCCTCACTCATACTTAACTGGTTGTTTACCAGACAGCCTTAGTGACCACACTCCAACATTCCTTCTGAGACACCACTTAAATTGTGCTAAACCCATTATCTATAGGCAAGTCTGAAATAGGGTAAACTTTAACCCCCTTTCCTTTATCTCCTCCCTTCAAAGATGTGATTGGAAACCACTAAAATGCCTCAGTCTGGATGAAGCCATCCACTTCTTCAATAGTACCTTTCTAAACATCCTAAACACACATGCCCCCATAAGAAATGCCAGAATCAAAACACAGTACTCCCTTGGCTACAAAAAAGCACCAGGGCACTAATGAAAATCAGAGATAAGGCCTGGGAGCACTGGCGCTTAACAAAACCCCCTCCTCTAGATAGTCATTCCTAGAGCTGCACAACAAGGTCAAAAAGCAAATAAAAGAAGATAAAACCCAATATTATCAGTCTGCCCTAAACTCCTCCCATTACAACCCTAAGCAGCTCTGGTCTGCAATAAACTCTATTCTCCACCCACTTACCACTCCCCCTTCCTCCAGCAGTGTTGCTGACTCATTCAATAAACACTTTACTGAAACTTTTCTGTAAAAAAGCATAGTAAATCAGCCAATTTAACAAACACTGATAGTCTGTTTCCTTTTGTGAAACAGAATACTGGAGTTTGTACACTTTTGCAAGTACCACACCACGTGATTACACCAGCAGGACTATTCTGGTAAACAAATGTTAAATAATAATACTGTGTATGTGTGTGTGTGTGTGTGTGTGTGTGTGTGTGTGTGTGTGTGTGTGTGTGTGTATATATATATATATATATATATATATACACACATATATATATATATACACATACATACACACACACACACACACACACATATATGCACAACATATAAATATGTATATTTTTTATCTAGTTATCAAATTAATAAAATGTTCTTTTCATATGTGCCTTTCATTACGTAGTTGCACATGACTGAAGCTCTTCCTTTTAGTTTAAATTGTACATATCTGAAGCCTTTCTCCCTAGGCCTCCAATAAAAAAGGGCTGCTTAATTAGCCCATTTGGACTTCTCAGGTAAACAAAAGTAAGCAAACAAACAGAGAATACACTTAACTGCAACTAATAAGAAAAGTCGTACCTTCAGGGGAAAAGGTATGTTGGTTGCATGCTGCTTTTAATGTAACTGTATACATTTAGTAAGAGTGATCGTGTGTGCTAGGGTCCCCGTTCAGCAATACTTCATGTTGACTGAAGCAGCACCCTTGTACTGTAGGTGGTGTGCGCTGATCTGTTCCCTTATGGGGGTTAAAAACACACTGAATAGGCACCTTTCAGCCATGTTAGTTACACACCGCATGTACACAATCCCTTTTAGCATGCATACCTCTCAAATGTGTCTTGACTTTGTCCCTAATATTCTGCACTGCTTCTCCTCTAAGTGGAATGTTTGTACTAGAAAAGCGAGATTGAGATAAATACGTAAATCCAAAAATTACAGTAGCGTTGTTGCCTCACAGTAAGATGTTGTCCTGTTCGATTCTCAGCTAGAGTGTCTTCTGTGTGGAGACATGCGTGAATGGGCATACCTCCATTGAAGGTTGTGCGTCAGGGCCGGCAACTCGGCACGTAAAAATCTACTGCCAATCATTAGTGGACCGGAGTTCCGCTGTGGCAACCCCTAACCGGGAAAAGCCGAAAGACACAACAACAGACTTCTCATGCTCGAGAAAATAAATGCATGTCAGCACATACCGTCTTAATTCTATCAAGAATCACAAAGTTTCTGTCTCTTGCTCTTTTGTCTCACATTCTTAAAGTTTAACCATGCCCACAGAGTGTGCTGCTAAATGGGATTCCAGCAGAGTGGTCAAGCTGGTCACCTCTGATTAACTATAAACTGGTCAAGGCTACAGTATCTCAGACTGCCTGATACAATGAGATGGACACCAAGACACAGCTCGGCAAGGGGAATTTTTTTTTTGCAACCGCATGCCAGTGCTAATGCCTACAAAACCAACAAAACCACTCTTCAAAAAGTAAGAAAACAAGTGCATACACCAAGATCACAGATCCCCCTCCAGAAAAACCTAAACCGAAATTACACACATCATTTTAAAAGATAATAATCCACAGCTCTGCAAAAATGATTCACCTAATGCTTCAACATATACCATTGTAACCATTTACTGTACATTCTACTTACTCAAGCCTCAGGTCCGAGCACAGAAAGACTTGACCAAACTTCGATAAAACCTCAGAGTAAGAACATCCCCTTCAGGGAGATACCAGGCAGCCACGTTATGTCCCTTTAATTGCCGCCCAACACCAGTCTCTCGTGCGCTGGGAGCTGGCATTAAACTCACTTGTTATTGCAGATGTAGCCGCCTACAGGTCTCCCATTGACATCATACAAAGTTTTCCGACACACACGACTCTTAAAGGGCCAGCCACCCAACCAGGAGTGGAAAGTACAAACCAAAATAATGAGCGCATCGCCTGCTTTAAAAAAAAAAAAAAACGTTCTGCCTAAACAACACTAGTGTCATCTTACATTAAAATACAATTGAAGTTATCCTCCGGTATACAGGCAGGTAATGTCTTAAGGTACGCCGTTGTCTTGGTTCTTCATGGAGATTAGAAAGGGAAGAATGTGCTTACCCAAATTTCGATTATCTGTTTTAGATTCTTTTTATTGGAGTGTTATGTCTTTGGTGGTGTTTTTTGTTTAATCCCTGACCAAAACTTGAAAGCATTTTAATTTACTTTTTAAACTTGAGTTAAGTTAAACACAAATCAGTGGCGCAAAACCCGGACTTCATGTGTCTGGTTTTGAATGAAATTGGTAACCGGACAATTTGTCAGAAAACCGGACAGTCCGGTCAAAAACCGGACAGCTGGTAACCCTATTTTTAGTTTTATTGGAGGAAAAAAGCAGCTACCATAAGCTATGCATTTGCCAGTCTGGAGAGATTAGTGCAATTTGTCATAGGGTGCCCTTGTTCACATAGCATTCTCTTTGTATTCCATTTTACACAGCACTGTCTGTAATCACTTTAAGCAGGCATTTTTCTAGCCTCTTCACTGAACTGTAAAGCATCTGGTTTCACCCTTTTTCCATCTCTTTTGCTTCTAATAACTGGCTTAGGCTAAAGCCATTGTCCTTCCAGGTGTATTTAACAAATGCTTTAAGTTATGCTGCAGTTACAAATCACCTGGGCCGAACTTTTACAGAAATTTAAAAAAATTGAGTGCTGGATGGCACTTTAAATAGATTTCAATCAAAGAAATGTTTGAGATATAAGGATATTAGAATTCCAAACATGTCAGCAATTAAAAACATGTAGTCTCACATCTGGTACACCATAAATAAACCGCATTATCATTGTCTCCAGTTCACATTGTCTATGAAAACAGGTCTCAGTATTACATTTCTTATTGAGGCAGTTTTAACTATATTAGTATTAAGCTGACTTCTGTAGTCACCTAAAAAGGTTGTAGCAATTTCATGGAGTGTACTTTTTAAATGAATATCTTACTAATTTTTGTTTGTAATATCATAGTAACATATATAAGGACTGTGTCTTTTGTGGGGTGTTATGATTTGTAGATGCATGATTTTATTAATGGGGTTACTATCAAAATATCAAAGTTCGAAAACTGAACGTTCGATACAACGAAAATTACATCAGACTTCCAGCATACTAACTAGGTCATAATTTCGAATCTGTTGATCGAATTCAACAGATTCGACATTTATGTGTAAAATTGGCCATGATGGCAGTGTAGGTGCAAACGTAAGTGAAACACATACACTGTCATTCATGTTTTAGCAGGGGGGAAGCCCCCCTGCACCCCTCTGTGGGGGGCACACCCCCTGCAAATTAAATATTCTAACTCCAAGATTGCACTACAGTGAGTAAATGGCTACATTTCCCTTTCCGCACTGTACAGCGACTCTACTCACAACATCGAGTTACTATCACCGAATGCACACTTGCATTCACTGATATGTAATCTCAATCTCCTAACGTTCTGCAACACGGAAAGTCGACTAACTAATGTTTGACTTTCCGCATTCACTGAACCAAATTTCATATTTTGATGGTAAACCTTATTAATGTACTTCTGTGGGCATAAACAAACTGAATTCATAGTAACTTGTCAAAATATGTTACATCTCCCTGGGAATAAGTGAAAAAGTCAACAATGGACAATGTCACCTTCCACAGGAAAATAAAATCATTTAAATACCTTTGTATCTCCCAATATTCTAATTTTAAGACTGTACAACTTTGTCAATAAGGGGGAACTCCCACTAAAATTTTGCAGTCTTGCTCATAATGCTTAATAGTGTTTGGATGCAAAAGGATTTGAGGGCCAAACACAACAGAAGAATCCTGTTCTAAATAAGCCTGCATCAGTGAAACCCTTGTATCTAAAACAAAGTATATTCCTGATGATGTCTTCATTTTTAGTGCACTACTAATGTAATGTCTTGACATTATTTGTGTAGCATACAGATTCACCCAGTAGCTCAATACTTGTGATTTTTAAACAAACCAAAGGCATGCTACTCCAATAAAAAAGCCAAAGGAAAATTTAGTGAAGAAAGAGCAGTGTAATGTAAGAACAATGCTTGCCTCTGGACAAAAGATTATATTTCTGCACAACTTCCTTGCTGCTGTAGGTCAGTAAGACCCTCAGCCAGATGGCTCCTCTAGTAGTTTTCTGACCAGAACATGATACATCAGTTCCAATGCCACAGAGAGTTGGTGCAGGTTGTTTACTAAATCTGAGGGCACCACACATGGTAGCACACTGCCTGCACTAGAGGTCTAACTCCTTTCCTTGAAAGTAAAGTATGTCAACCATGGTGCATTCTGATTTCTGGAACATTCCATCTTCATATGATGAATACAATAATGTGTCCAGAAGTGCAACACCCTGCTTACCCAGATTTATGACAGTCATGTGAGACCAAGTGGTAAAAGATATTTGGTTTGTGGAAACACCTGTCACACCTCCTGTGGTTATGGAAGCTTTTATGGCATAGACCACCTCCTGTGGGTCTTGGTACTGTTGACAGCACACTCGTCACCATTAAGGCCCCGTCCATTGATGAGTCTGACACCTGTTCCAGTGGGTGAGGCAGTACTCCATCAACCTCCAGGTAGTATGTAAAGTGGCCAGCATGATAACCAGCATTTGTATCAGACACTGTGTAAATGCTAAGGATGGACACATATTGCAAATATGCAGACTGTTTGGAAGATTTGTGGATGAGCATATTTCAAAATTTCATCTAGAAGGTAAGTAAAAAGAGAGATATAACCAAATTTCAGAGAGAGTAATGTATTCTTTCAAGTCAGGAGAAGATGTAAGGGGCAAAGAAATTTCCTTCTTTGCAAAATTTGCAAATGGCAGTGGTTAAAAGTGACAGTAATTACAAGTGATAGTGACTACCCACTAATGCTGTGGTGCATAACAACCCTACCCACTAATGCTACGGCACATAACAACCCTACCCATTAATGCTGTGGCTCATAACAACCCTACCCACTAATGCTGCAGCTCATAACAACCCTACCCACTAATGCTGTGGCTCATAACAACCCTACCCACTAATGCTGTGGCTCATACAACCATCAGCTACACTCATAATTCCACTGGAGGAGGGATTCACTGAGGCTCATCAGTATGTTGAGACTTGTAGAGTGCATGTTTGTGTTGCTGAAATCTTTCTGGTGCCCAGACACATCCAGGATGTCATATGCCCAAGAAAAGAGTGTATACCATGCTGTCAAGCATGATACCTGTCAAGCACTCTGACCACCTGTTATGGACAGCCAGAGTTTTATTACCTTAACTGAAGGCACCAGAAACAGAACACTGATGAGAGGAAGAAGATGGAATGAAATAATGATGTAGTAGTGAAAGAGCAGGTGCCAGTTAAAGGTAAATGGGTTAAATATGCCAAGACACTAGTCACATTGCAATATCTGTAGAAAAATCTGTAGCATGACAGATGTTCCCATAGACCAAACCAATAGTAAGATGATGCATGCAGCCTGAGTGTGGATATGACTGATAGAAACAGGACATGCTGACCACTGAATGCTCTATGTACCCGTTGCATCAGTCATTACCACTTTTAACAGTAAAAAGCAGGTGTCATGCATTGCAGCCATCATTATCTGTGCAGATAACAGAATACATAGTGGCTGGCACTCAGGTAAGCATTCCATATGGCATACACTTCCTCACTGATAGCAAAGGGTGTCTGTCTATGGTATGCAGTTGGTGATAATCCATGGCCACTCCAATAACACCCTGAACCACACTTACATACCACTCAGGTGTACTACTGCATTAGCTGGCCAGCCTCACAGGAGTGGCATTGCTAGAAATCCTACTGCAGCTGCCAGGGTTCAAAGTAAAGGAGTCAGAGACAGAATCTGGGGTGAGTGCACAACTGCTTGTGACTGTATATCCATTTCACAAATAAGGATGTTGGTAGGTGGTGGGGGGCAGTACCACCAGGATTTCATACTATGAAATGCCATGGTGATGACCCTCTCATGCTTTATGCTTGCTGGGTCATCATAATGGCACATTGTAGCTTATGTGTGGCTAAGTTCTGTTCATGATACCACCTCTCAGCATACCTGAACAGGAATGGAAAGCACCACTGATGCCTTTCTAGGCATCCATGAGGTGCCAGGGCAACCACTGACTTGGATTCATAGAGCACTGCATTGCTGCACAGGTACATCTTGCTGCTTATGCATGCAATAGATGCCACCTGAAACATGTGCCACAGATGGACTCTCTCTGTAGCTATTGCCTGTGGAACCAGCTTAGGTGGCTCATGGATTGGTGTGCTGTAGACAGCAACAACTATGACCCTTGAAACTCACATTTTGGGGTTATGGAAAGAGGCAACTATATCTCTGCAGCCTCCTTCACCAAGCAAAATGCTAAGCTGGCCATCATGGACAGAATACAGGCATCCAAGATGTGTTGGAAGGCATACCTTGTGTATCACAAGCTATGTCATGCAAGTCTGCAATATCACTTCCCACTGGCCACCTTGGCACATACAATTATCCAGTACCTCAACAGGTACTACTGGCATTGTTCCAGCATTACTGCATGCATCAAATAAACCACAGTCCCAAGACACTGCTTCACCCACTGAATTTAGAAAAAATTGTCATAGCACTCATAATGCATCATACAAACAAAAGACCAATTGAAAATGGTAATAAACCCTTCCCACCTGTTACTATTCCACCAGCATACTGAATCTTTGAAGAACCTATACAAACATGCACACATGCATTGCAATACCATATGCAGCTATGTGTGTCACATGCATTACAGTACCATATGCATATGCCTGAATCCCATAAGACTGAAAATATACAGAACAGAAAAAATGACACACAAAAACACATACAAGACAAAGGATAGCAGTTTTCACCAAATATGGGCAGGGGGGCAAGCCTCCCTGGACCCCCACACCCTCTGCTAATTAAATATATTAACTCCGAGATTGCACTTTTGTGTAGTGAAGTGCAATCTTGGAGTTGATATATATATGTAGCAGGGGATGTGGGGGGCATAGCCCCCACATGGGGAGCAGGGGGGCTTGCTCCCTGCTTATATTTGGTGGAATATAATCTGTTTTGTGTTGTCTTCAGTCAGTATATGTATACTATCTGTTTTCAGTCTTATGGAATTCAGGCTTTTGAGTTTTCAGGCTTATGAAATTTCAGGCTTTTGGTCTTCCGGCTTATGCAATTCAGGCTTATGATCATTCAGGCTTCTGAAGTGAATCCACAGCTATATGTGTGTCACATGCATTGTGATACCATATTCAGCTATGTGTGTGCCAGCAAAATGGAATGGTAGCATCCAGGAATATATAGTTCACATATCTGCAGTCTCATCTTCATGAAGGTGAGAAACAGAAGTCTGAGTCTCCACTTTGTTATTATTTGCACAGATGTGCATAGTTACAGAGTTATAATGGTCAGCATGCAACTGGAGCTTATCTGACCTGTTACCCAAAAACTATCTAGTGCCATTGCAGCAAGAACCAACAATAGATTGTTCTGCAAAAATGTAAAATGAAGTGCTATATGTTATACATTTAAAACACCCAAGTAATGATAAATGCACACACACACACACACACACACACACACACACACACACACACACACACACACACACACACACACACACACACACACACACACACACACATATACATATGCAAACATATGCAAACACACACACATATGCACATTCACATTCAAACATGCAAGCAAATAATGAAATTAATATCTTTCATGTGCTTGCTCCCAATTAAAAAGGCTATCATTCTTTTCTATGTCATGTAACCACAGGAGCAATTAACATGGCTTGCACAGATGTACCTAGACCCCCGCAGATACTCATGCAAGCATCGCATAACCTTTTCAAGAAATATAAAACATGCAAGATGGAATTATAGTCAACATATCTAAAAATAGTTATTACTGCTTATGTACACAACTTTCAAAATGTTGGGTTTCCAGTCTCTGCTGCCACTCAAAGCTATCTCCACAAATACACCAGTATCTCAGGGTTTGGTGCTGAGATATCTCCTGTCTGGCATCTGCTTCAATGAAGTAAAAGCTGATACCAAAGGGCTCTGGCTGACTATGTTTCCAAATGACTGTAAGCTCAGAGCAGTCAATGAATCTTCAAATGACATCACCATCTTGCAGGAAGGTTTGTCCCAAACAAATAACTGATGCCAGAATCATGGACTGAAACTAAATGCCAAAAATGCATGATTGTATCCTCATCTACCGTGGGAAACTACCACATTGAAACTACACCCCTAAGACTACACCCACTTGTTTGGGATTTGGGAACTTGTGAGGACAGTGACCTAAGTTTCGATCAACATGTGTCCACTGTCATAAAAAAGTCCTTTATTGTGCAGCTTATAGACAAAGGGATTGCATCTAGATCTAGAGATGTAATTGTTATTCCCTTTACTCAGCCCTCATTAAGCCAGTCATTAAGTGTTATGTCCAGACACATGAAACAACTGGGACACCCACAGAGATACCTTACTAAAAGGATACAAAGCCTAAACAATATGTCCTACAAGGACCACCTCAAAGCCCCTGTCACTTTTCTGGGTACCCTACAGATTGCTAAGAGGTGACCTTGTGTGCATATAAGGCATCACAACCCAGTACTGATGTACTGCACATCAGCAAGTCAAATGCCATTGGAAGTCCATCAATAGTCCCGGGATCTAAACCTGTTTTGCAACATCACCAGAATGGTTTGGAGGGACAGGTGTATCTCGCAGAAGGTACTGCTGCTCTGGAACAGACTCCCCATCTATTAAAACAAAGTTCATTCCTGTCCATATTCAAGTACAACTTGGATGTATGGATGAGTAACAGAAAATGTACACCTAGACTGCCGCTGTACTACTAGTGGATAGAGGCAGGATCTCATATGTTACTACCTGCTATACTTTTAATTGTATGTCTAAACCACAATGCTTGTGTAAATACCTTATGCAATCATATGTTATTATCTGCTACATTTTAAAACCGTATGTCTAAACCACAATGCTCATGTAAATATCTTATGTGTAGTATGTTAGCGATTGTTCTGGCGCTTTTCTCCCTGGGCCTCCGCTGAAAACGGACACCTCTGTCCAATCGGACCTCCCCGGTAAACAAATGTAAAATAAAATAAATAAATAAAAATAAATAAATGTTTATGCCACAAATACCCCCCCCCCATTATCTATTGTATGATCCCAGTTATTCTTACTAGTGGCAATATAGAATTATTAACCATGGCATTGGTAACACCAATCTAACACCAGATAGGATAGGTTAATTCAAGCACTAAAAGGGAAATTGGCTAGGCCTCATAAAGGCTGCTGGCCTAGCACTTCCCTATGAACCTATATTATTTACAGACCGCACTCAGAGGGTGGTATTCATTGTCCCAGGATTCTCATTCATAGCAGTTAGCTCCAAAGAGCGTGGCTACACCTATATGCAACTACACTAATTGAAGGCTATTTGAGATAGCTACGACAATGCAAAAGCTTCTGCAAGGAAAAGCCTGCTTTTGTAAAACGATTAAAGTTGTTGAAGTTATGCTTTAATTATGTGGTAAATACGATGTGAAAATGATGTAAATGCTTGTATGATTTTGGAAGAATTCTAGTATTATGGAGGAACTTGGCTATGGTATGGAGTTAAAGGTAATGAGAGATATTCAAGGAAAGTAGCATGTAGCACACCTTTTTACATTAACTTTGAAAAAATATAAAAAAGTTTTATATATTTTTAAGGGGTGTCCTTATGTGGATACCCTGATTGTTTCTTTGGAGAATTGGAAAGGGGAAGACAGGAAAGACTGAAATGTGGGAGACATAACAAAGATGGTACACAGAAGGAACACATCAAAAGGGTTTTTTTCATTTTTTTTATTTAAACTAAACTAAAAACAATTTTACACTTATAAAATACTAGCAAGCTATAAAAATTCAACTTAACAGATAAATACTTCCATGGAAATGATTCTTTTTCCCAAAGTAAAGTCAATGTTATATGCAGTTGTTGTATTCTGTTGGTAATGACATCAGTGGAAATTTGAACTCTCACTTCTTAAAACTGATCATGCATGACAGTGCTATTTAGATAGGAAATGTGTGGGGAGAAGTCACTGAATATTTCATTTTGCGCAGAACTAAGGTATAACAGGAGGACAGTGAAGATGATAAAAGCTTGTTTTTATCATTTCTGGATAATGATGTACAGATTAGCAGTACAAAAAACACAGAACACATTGTTCAGTTGACTTGTGCTTCACTATAATGATATGATGAAATAATTAGGTATGCTGTACTTAAACTGTCAGTGATTTTAAAATTTTAAGATTTCTTTCCTTCTGGCACATGTGTAAGGAGTTCAGGCATGCTTTCGTGTCCTTTGTTGCAGGAGTGATGAGAGTATTTAGTTTTGTTAAATTAAGTTTCATTAGAGTAGCTCATATATGTTGTTCCAGGTTAAAGTATGATGTAGCAGCAGGATCAGGATAGAGAAAAGACAGTTTCAGACCTGAAGAGAACTGTGCTCTCCTGGGGGCCCTAAGTTCATAAGGAAGGTGTATTTTTGGACAAGGGGGTCAAAACAAGTTGAGAGCTCAAAGGTTTGGAACCGGGTGGTTATGGACATAAATGCTGTTGGGAAGAGGATCCACACATTGGTACAGTACAAACAAATGGCCAATTATGTGGTAGGACATGCCAGAGTTAAAGCAACAGAAGATGCAATTTCCTGTAACAATACTGGTGAGTGACCTCCCACAATTATCCCTTTAGCACCCAATGATGATAGCACGGGCATAATCAGAGGTGGTCTGTACATTGGTAACTTAACTTCTCAGTGGCAGATGTGCTGGGACATTGTTCAGGCTCAGTCCAGTGCTATACGGTAGAGATTGTTGGAGTACTACAGTGCATTAATGTGGATTTTCAGCACCACACGGAAATGGTAAACTGTACGGATAATACTGAAGTCACACACGTGAGGAGTGTTGTGGCACACTCAGCAGCCATTTCTACCTCTATGAGTACACTAGTCAGAACCAGATTCAAGTACGGGTCACTTGTGGACTGGCAAAAAGACAGAGTATCACGTGGACACACATGAGCATATCACATAATACAAGTGCTTCTCATGAAAGTGCCAAAAATAGTACGGCAGAACTAACACAACAGAATACATGCAGGGCTCATCAGCACTCTTATACATGTAGCAGAGGCTCTCATTTGAGGTCTCAGTCATACAGCACTGTCAGATCTATCTGCAGGATCACCAGCATCCAGTTGGTCACATCTTCCCAGCAAGTCAACATTAAGATCACATGCCAGGACCTCCTCACAATTAATACTGCAGGATAGAATTCCAAGCATGCAGTTCTACAGATAGAATTCTAAATTCAGAATTCTATAGAAATTATTTTACAAAATGAATAACAAAGTTTAAATATTAAACATAAATATTTACAGAGGGGATTATAAGCAAATGATTATTCTGCTACAAGTCTAAAGAAATTATTCCACAAACAAAATACTAAACACAGTTGTGTAAGCTTATAAGTCTACCAAAATACTTCTACAGTTACAATTCTGAAGACAGAATTCCGCAAATAGAATCTAAATGCATACTTCTGAAAATAGTATTCTCCAGATAAAATTGTGAATTCAGAATTGTAAGATAGAATTCTAAACACGGATTTCTAGACAGAGGGTCCTAAAGACTGTATTCTGCAGATACATTCTACATATAAAATTCTATACACAGAATTCTAAATGTACAATTCTACACTTGGAATTTTAAAAAAGCAACCGATTCCTAAGGATAACATTTTGCAAATAGAATTCTGAAAGATGAACTGTAAATACAGAATTCCACACGTAGACTACTATAGATGGATTTCTAGAAGCAGAATTTTAAATACACCATTCTTCAAATAGAATTCTAAACATAGAATTATGCAGACACAATTATGGTGAATTCTAAGCACAGCAGTCTAGAAGTATAATTCTACAAATATAATTATAAACAAAGAATTCTAAAAGTAGATTTTTTACACAAAACTCTGCAGACTTCTTCAGGCAGAATTTCAGACATAAAATTGTTAACAAAAATCTACATTAGGAATTTCAATACAAAATCCTGTAGAGAGAATGCTAAGGTCACAGTTCTACAGAAAGAAAGAAAGCTATACTAGATTTTGTCTGAAAAACTTACATAGATCATTTCTAGAGATAGTATTTTGAGCATAGAATCATGTAAATTGAAGTCTAAGCATTGAATTCTACAGAAAGATGAATGACAGGGTAAGAATTTTAAACATGGAATTCCATTTCTGTAATTCTAAACATACAGTTACACACACTTTTGAACTTATAATCCTAGAGATAGAATTTTAAAATGAAATTATACAGCATTTTAAAACTAGAAGTGTCAACACTGAATTCTACATGTACAATTGTAAGCATAGAATTCTGTAGATGTAATTAAAAACATTTGCATATAAATTTAAGATAGTGTTCCAAATAACATTCTGTAGACTGGATTCTAAAGGTAGAAGTCTAGAGATATAAATCTAAACAGAGACTGCAGCAGAAAGAATGCTACAAATAGACTGCAAAGCACATACTACAGACTGAGTGGATGCTATTTAATAGAAGTCTAAACAGAAACTTTTACATCTAGAATTCCATCCCATAAATTCTGAAGATAGAATAGTAAGCACAGAATTCAAGATAAAGAATTGTCTAGATTGAATTCCATGGATATAATTGTAAACTGCATATTTTCTAAAATGAAAACTACAAATATAAAAACAGGAACCTTTATTCCACAGAGAAACAGTTCACCATAAGCATTTTCATATTCAAAGAGATTTCATCTGACTGTGTGCTCTTTTAAAAGAACTTACATATAGTCACCTATATGTCATATGGCGCAAAACAACACTTGAGAAAGTGTATTCTTATTAACATACTCTTAAAACTAATTGATTGCTCCATTAATGCATGTGTACTTACAAGCACTCAAATGCATCTACCATATATATTATTTTACATTAAATGCACTTTTTAACTCATACTCCGTGACTATCATGACAAAATCAATTACTTAAAGATTAAGTATTTTATAGTTTTCAAGTACTGTGGGAATTCATAGCCATTTTCTGTGGACTTTGGACTTTTCTACAACTTGCAGGGCATGGTGCTGTTATTTTGGTTTGTTATATTTAAAGTCCGAATGATAACACAGGATTTTATAGATATATTTCTATTTGCATACTTCTACAGATAGGACTCTAAACACAGCCTCCTAAGCACAAATGTCTGTAGTCAGAATTTTGAACACATATTATACATAGAATTCTTGAGAGATAATTCTAAACACACAATTCTAAGTATGTAATTATCCAGACAGAGTTGAAAACTCAGTATTCAGCAGGTGAAATTCTGAACACTAAATTCTAGATAGAGGATTCTATAACTAGAACTCATACATTGCATTCTGAAGGCATAACTCTACAGATGGAATTCTAAACATAGAATTCAGTGGATAGAGTCCGGCACACCATTCAACTGTTGCAATTTTAAGCACAGACCTATACTGATAAAATTCTTGAAAGTGAATTTTTGACACAGAATTTCACAAGTAGAATATTACAGATAGAATTCTAAATACAACCTATCTGGACCTCACCAAGGCCTTTGACACTATCCCCACTCTGGAATCATAGATAGACTTACTAAGCTGGGCATTAATCCCTACTCCACTCGATGGGTTGCCAACTGGCTTACTGACAGAACCCACACTGTAAAAGTAGCCGACTCCAAATCCAGCTCCTGACATGTGACAAGTGGAGTACCTCAGGGTTCAGTCCTGGGACTGCTCTTGTTTGGCATCTACTTCTTTGAAGTACAGGCCAACACTAAGGGACTCTGGCTAACAAAGTTCGCAGATGACTGCAAACTAGGAGCCATTACTGAATCCCCAAATGATGTGGATACTCTACAAAAGGGCCTTACAGAAACAGATGCTTGGTGCCAGAGCCATGGGCTCAAGCTCAATGCCAAGAAATGTATAGGTATCCCCTTTGGGAAAAAACATGTACCCATGAATTACCACATAGGTGGCAGTACACTAAACACCGAAAGTGTGATAAGAGACTTAGGGACACAGGTGGACAGTGGTCTCAGCTTCAATAACCACATTGCCACAACAGTCAGAAAATCCTTTTATGTGACACACCTCATCACTAAGGGCTTTTCATCCAGAAAAAAGGAGGTCATTGTCTCACTGTACTCATCCCTCATTAGACCCATTATAGAATACAATGCCCCATTTGATATATGTACCTTTTAAGACATCTGCAACTGCGGTGGTGGTGCTGCGGTAGCGTTGTTGCCTCACAGTAAGATGCTGTCCTGTTTGATTCTCAGCTAGAGCGTCTTCTGTGTGGAGGCATGCATGAATGGGCGTACCTTTGTTGAAGGTTGTGCATCAGAGCTGGCAACTCGGCACGTAAAAATCTACTGCCAATCATTAGCAGACCGGAGTTTCACTGTGGCAACCCCTAACTGGGAAAAGCCGAAAGACACAACAACAACAACAACCTCTCAAGACATCTGCAATAACTGGAAAGGCCACAGAAATACCTCACTAAAAGAATCACAGGACTAAAGCAGATGCCCTATGCTGACTGCCTTAAAAAACTCCAGCTATACTCTGTCACATATCGTCTACTCAGAGGCGATCTCTACTTAACATACAAGGCCATGTCAAACCCAGAGCTGTTGGACATGCTACATTTAAAGAAATCCCAATTCCTCAGAGCCACATGCTCCAGGGATCTAAACCTTATCATCACAATAAACAAAACATGCTGGTGGGATAGGTTCCTGACCCAGAAACTCCCCAGACTCTGGAATAGACTGCCCATACATGTCAAGCAGAGTGCCTCTTTGGGCCACTTCAAGAGGAACCTTGACAATTGGATGGGAGAAAGGAAATTCACCCCAGGGATCACATCAGTCGCCCTGCTAGACAGGGGTCCAGGGAAGTAAATAGTGTAGGAAGAAATAGCCAGGGAATTGTTATGGCTAGGCTTGTATAGGCCCTAGGGCCGATAGCCTAGTACCAACCTATGAACCTATGAACCTACATAATTGTACAGACAGCATTTCATAGAGAGAATTCTTAATCCAGAGCTCTACAACTATAATTATAAGAAGATTACACTGAGAGAATTCTAGATAGAATTCAAAACACTGAATTCTCAACACAGAATTCTGCACTTAAAATTCTACAGATACTACTATAAATGTTCACTTCTAAACGCAGAATTTTAAAGATAGAGTTCAACAGGCTTCCACTACGAGTGGACAAATGGTAATTCAACCCTAGCTTCAATTCTTTGAAAGTTGACCCACCAAAAAAAAAAAAAAAACTTCATGAAAACACTATTTTCAGAGTTTTATGAACCCCACACACCCTCTAACTAATATAATCAACTCCATGGTTGCACTGCAAGAGGGAATTGGGCAAATGCCTAGAAAAGGCCCTAAGTGCTTGAACAATTCCCAAAGAATGTTTTTCAAAGAAAATTCTGTCATTGTTGGGCAGTTCGCTCTTGGAGACTTGAGGCTTGCAGAATTTTTGTCCATTGAGCAGTAGTGTTACCATTTTACAGACTTAATTCTGCAGATTAAATTTTAACAGAGTGCATACTGTCAGAATTCAAACTTCAACCTCTTTAAATGCAATCTAAGTTCACAATTGTAGAGAAAGAATTCTAAACAGCAGATTCTATAAATAAAATTGCATCTACAATTCTACAGATAAAACAGATTTCTAAGGACAGAAATTTACAGATATATGACACAGATATGAGACACATTCAAACATACCTGTCAGTTATAAATTAAATATCTATTGAGGAGGACAGTTATCAGTATTTTGTACCATTACATAAGATGAAAAGAAAACCATATTTGAATTATATAATGATAAAAGCATTCTGTCAATGAAGTCTGAGAAGTGGGTAGTGTTATCATAGCTTCACAGACATAAATTGATTGTATTTATGTGCTGTGATCTGAGGGTGTAATTTATGAAAAAAGCAGAATTGTCAGTTATCCACTTAGGTTATAAACTTGCAGATGGCGTTTTTGGTAACTGGTTGTTTTAAAATTACATCATTTAACTTTTTTGAAGTAAAAAAAAAACTACAAATTGCCAGTTTTGTCTGGAATTCCAAAAATATATAAATACTTAAATGATTCTCTTTTTAGCTGAAATGTATCAGCAAGAACTCTTAGCACCCCCAGCTATGTTAATTGCGCAGAATTTAATGGAACTGTTTATTTGTATCCAGTTGTGACAAGTGTGGGTCATGTTATGGGACAAAACAGAAAAGTGATTTGGAGAATATATGAACTTTGTTATGCCTTGAAGAAAAACAATAGACCACAACTTATTCAGACATAGTTTGCCCATTTTTTTGGATTATGTTGATTTATCTGACAGAGGAGGGGACTTTAAGTCCCTGTTTGTGTAACATGAACTTTAATGGCAGCTTACACTAAATGTTTTAGTTCCGCTGGGTTTTATTAACTGAAAATGTGAGAGAGAAAGAATGTTGATCAGTGCAAGATGGTTATTTTACTAATTAAGCATTACTCAACTTCATTACCAGGTTTTAGTTAAAAGTTGTTATAAAGACACATGTTTGTTTCCTGTACTCCTGTATTGTGTTGTTTGCATTCTTTGCATTGGATTTTACCTATAAAATTCCCTGTTTGTATTTCTTCTGTAAATATCAATGTTAAAAAATCTGTCTTTAGGACTCAGACTATAGAATTTAATCTGTGTAAGTCTTTATTTAGAATTCCATTTTTACAATTCAGTGTTTAGAATTCTGTTCTGTAGCAGTCACTGTTTAACTCTGTGGTATTCTGTGTTTAATGTCCTATCTGGAAAACTGCATATTTATGATTCATTACCTGGAAATCTATTGGTGGAATCTAGTTTTAGAATTCTGTGCATATAATTGTCTCTGTAGAACTCTGTATTTAGGATTCTGACTGTAAATTCTATGTTTCGAATTGGAGTCTGTAAAATTATGTGCTGAATATTTTATCTATACATTTCAGTATGTAGAATTTCCTTAGGATTCTATCTGTTGACTTATGTGTTTACAACTTTATTTGTACATTTTATCTGTGGAATTATGTATTTTAAATTATAAGCCTAAAATTATGTGTTTAGAATTCTGTTTGCAAAAGGTTGAGAGGGTGGCCTAATGGTTAAGGTATTTGCCTTACAAGCACAAAGCACAGGGTTTGAATCTCACAGGGAATAATTGGCTAGGCTTAAAATGGCTCGCAAGGGCAGGTAGCCTAGTACTAACCTATGAACATGATATGTAAAATTCAGAATTCTGTCAACTTTTGTTATTGGAATAATATCTGTAGCATTCTATGTTTAGAATTTTATTTGTAGTAACTTATTCAAACATTTGTCTGCAGAGAGCAGTGCTTAGATTTGTATTTATGGAATTCTGTTTTAAGAAATTATATCTGATTTGTGGAATTCTCCTTTGTCTTTCAATCTGTCCATTCTGTGTTTAGGATTCTATATTTAGAATTCAGTCTGTGCAATTATATCTTTAAAAGTTTGTATTTAGGGATCTGTTTTATAGAGTTATATATTCAGAATGGAATCTGCACAGTTATGTTAATATCTCTAGCATTCTTTATATAGAATTGAATCATGATTACCTTTAATATTCTTAAAATTCTGTCTATATAATTCTGTGTGTGTTTAGAATTCTCCTTTTAGACTTAAAATTTGGTTTGTAAAAGTATAGCCACAAAATGATGTATCTGAAATTATTTCTGCAGAATTCTGTCCTTAGAATACTGTGTGTAAAATGTAGACATTATCGTCCAGAGATCTGTATTTAGAATTCTGTTCTCTAGCACTTTGTGTTTAATATTTACTCTGGAGAATTACAGGTTTAACATTCTATGTGTAAAGTTTAGTGGTTAGTGTGCATATCTCTCTCTCTCTCTCTTTATATATATATATATATATATATATATATATATATATATATATATATATATATATCTCCATATATATATATCTCCATATATGTGTGTGCGTGTGTGTGTGTGTGTGTATGTGTGTGTGTATTTATTTATATATGTATGTAAATGTATATGTATATTTACTAGAAGATGCAGATTCAATAAAGCCTACACAGGCTGCTAAAACCGTGTGTGCATTGTGGTGAAATGTGCACCTGATAGTGCACTGTTTGTATTCAGTAAACAGCTCTACACATCATGTAGAGCAGTGCATACAGTAAACATCGTGGCGTGTTAATTACAACAAAAGCAGCTGAATTGTCTGCTAATCAACTAATCCAAGATGGAGGAGCTATTCAACAAGCTATAAAGCAACTGAGTAGATTCAGTGCGGGTTTTCCCTGTGAATTCCAAAACCTACTGAAATACAGCCATGGAAACTAGGCTACACAGAAAGAATGTTAGGGGCTGCTGTTGCTCTTGTTCATATGTATGTGCAGCAGGTCCATGTCTATGCTGCTGCTGCTAATAGACCACGGCCAAGAAGGAAAAAGGTGTTTAGACCCCGTTTAACTTTTAACAATCTGCATGAGGTGGAAATTGTAGAGCACTACAGGGTGGATAGAGACACACTACAGGAACTCTGCAACCTCTGCCATCCTCAGCTGAGAGCAAGGTCAAACCGAGGGAACCAATCTCAGTGGAAACTAAATGTGTGTGCAGCACTTAGAATTTTAGCTACAGTAACCTTCCAGAGATAAACGGAAAAAAAAGGAATGCTGGGGGTGTCATAGGCATCAGCATCCATGATCCTTCATCAATTACTGCATACTGTGCTACAACATGCCAGTGAGTATATATATTTTCCCTGTATACCAGAGGACACAGTCAGAACTATGCAGGAATTCTATCCTGTAACACACTACCTCAAAGTCCTGAGTGCCATAGACTGTACACATGTAGAAATCAAAGCAGCACCTGGGGAACAGGGAAGGGTGTACATAAATCGAAAGGGCTACCACTCTGTTTATTGGCAGGTCATGTGTGATGCTAAGGGAATCATCCTGAATGTCTGTGCTGGCAACCCAGGCAGTTACCATGACTCACATATCTGGCACAACTGTCAACTGTATGACATGTTTACTAGGGAGGGATATCCAACAGGGTCATTTACTGGGAGATGCAGGTTATGCACTGGAACCATGGCTGATGATACCCATCAAAAATATACACACACGAACTGAAGAATGCTATAACAAGGCACATGCTCAAACAAGAAATATCATAGAGCATGTGTTTGGGTTGCTGACGTCATGGTTCTGGTGTCTAGATACAGCTGGAGGAGCCCTGCAGTACAATCCCCATACATGTGCTAAAATATTCACTATCTGTGCCATGCTTCACAACATTATTCTGAGAAAACAACTTTAGCAGGAACAGTAAGGGGAAGGACCACACATCCCAACACCACTAGAAATGTCACCACTGCGACATCCAGATGAAGAGTCATGGGAAAACCAGCAGCTGCTGCAGATGTAGACAGATGTAGAAATGCACAATATGCCCTCACATTGCCCAAGAGCAAAAGATAGCACACATGCTCACCACCTAAGGGGTAAAACCTTCATCCTATGCACATACATACAGTAACGTTGATGCAGGCAACACTCGCAACCTTTACTTACCCATGTAATGGCTGTGTACTGCTAGCATCTGACTGAGTCAGCCTTGAACTAAAACTCTTGCAACTGCTGGATTTACAAGCTAAATGTTGAACCTGGAATAGGAAAATACATTTCTAAGAATACAAATGAATGGCAGATGCTTGCATACTGTTACTTGGTAATGTAAGTAAGTATAAGGTGGGTGATTTTTATACCAATTACATCAAGATGTGACAGCAGTGACTTATGTGAATACTTGTGTCCTCTATCTACTAATATCCCTCGTGTATCAAAGATTCAGACATTCATACATCTAAAATGTACAGATGTTTTCTGAATGTGCACAGTTCGGCCTCATACTTTTTAAAAAGACTGAAGTTAGAAAAGAATGGCGTGCATTTCAGTTTCAGACTTCATATCTCTCAAAAACCCATAAAAATAGTAATGCAGAACCTTATTCTAGCAACTAAGTTTGTAAGACCACAACTGTTTAAAATCTCTCCCCATTGTTGGGCCTTTGTCATACTTTTATTTATGGCATGGTCCAGCTTTGTTGGTCTAAGAGTTTGGGAGGGATGTACACATTACAAAGACCTATAAGAAAGCAGTACAACTTGCAAAGCAGCATCACAAATACAGATGCACTCTAAGCATCAGACAAAAGACTTATGTATCCCTGAATCCAAAAGATAGAAAACAAGGATATAGTACAGTCATCATTTGCACAGGGTGTTGTTGGGGGGGGGGGCAGGAGATCGAGGCTGACTCAAAAGGTAGTGAGTGTGTGTGAGTAAGAGAGAGAAACAGGCAAACATTTGGATAACTTATCAAATGTCCACTGAGACAGAATGAGCTGTAGGTCTCATGACTGACCTGTGTAACTGTTTTGTGTGTGTGTGTGTGTGTGTGTGTGTGTGTGTGTGTGTGTGTGTGTGTGTGTGTGTGTGTGTGTGTGTGTGTGTGTGTGTGTGTGTGTGTACTCATGGTGAAATGTATGTGTGACTGTGTGCAAGAATACAGCCAAGCTCTGTGCTAGCACTACATCCTGGTATGTCAGACAGGTGTGAGCTTTGCATGGTAGAGGTGACAGTTCATCGTCATTGTCCCCAACCCCGAGAACTGGCTCTGCCAGAAATTGCACTGGCACATCTGTGCCCACAGTCATAGGCACTGCTGCTGCTTGAATGTGACTGATGTCTGCTGTATGAGCTCTTCTCAAAAATACACTCAGGAACACAAACCCATGGTCTGCCACATCTGGGTATGGACACCTCAACCACTGATGGAGCAGTGGAAGTAGTTCCACTATGGGATCATGGTTGGGCACAGTCACATTGGCTAACATCAGATGATGTGGTTGACCTACATCCATGTGGATGCTGCCCCCTCTCAGCAGATGTTTCATCAGAGACACTGCCTGTTCCAACATGTCAGTCATCCAATCCTTTGAATCGGCAACATGTTGGAGACAGTGATGCATGTCAACCTGTGCCACATCTAGAACCCTAAGAATTTCATTGGAGGCCCTACTGGAACATGCCTGTGCCTCTATGATGGCCCTAAACATACTTTGAGTGACATGGAAATACACACCAGGATCAGGTGGAGGATGGACAGCAGGCCTCCTCTGAGCACCCCTAATAACCCTCCTGGTGGAACCTCACCTACACTTTGGCATTGGCCAAAGTCAACAGGCACTGAAGTCGCAGTAACCATACTACACTAATCAAGTGTCTCATCCTCCACCTGTTCAATATCTGAGGGCTAATGGGAATAGGCATGTGTAGGCCTACTGGCTGTGTCCGATGGAAATGCAAGAGATGGCTGAATGTCAACCTCAGTGTCAGATTCAACCTCTGCACCTCTGACTGTGCCTGTGTTTGGCCACCATCATCGTCAGAGTCTGCTGATACTCTGGCATCAGGTGGTAAGAGTCCCACACTTCCACTGTTGGGATCACCTGTGATAATAAGCAACAAACACAAGAAAAAATAATTCCTACAATACTATAGCACAATATATGCTAACAAAATAACAGTGGTGACACTATTAGACAGTACATCAATACACAAAACAGTCCTGACATCAACATCACACAATAAAATATTTCTTTGAACTGCTCATCAGTACTGACATAAAAATGTTTGGCTTACCATGTGCAGATGATGGTATGCACCCTATACTGGAAGAAGTTAAGCAAAAGGTCAGGACACCATCATCACACAACAGTAACACAGGGGATAAAACATTTTACCATTTAAATGTCTATTAACTGTACTTTCAACAAAAACTTGGATGACACGCCCACTAAGCACCATGTGTAATCAATGAGAATGTGTTGGTAACTGTGACAATCTTCAAACCCCAACCAATCTCTTGTTAAACAGAACTAACACATCAATATAAGTCTTGAAACAACAACCAAACAGGAATCTTCGTAAGTCAGCGTCTTTATTTGAAAAAACAGGCAACAAATTCCGTAACTTAGCGCTTTCACCCTTACAATAAGGGCATCATCAGAGTTATGCTTCATTTTAAAAAACACATGTTTAAATAGCAAGTAACTAGTGAACACACCCCCACAACAACCAATAGTAACACAAGGTTGACATCACAATCAATTAGTAAGCAAATAGTAAAAAAGTAGTAAAAAAAAGTAGTAAAAAAATCTTTGCACACTGATAAAACACTTGTCATAATGCCCTATATAATTGTATAGTTGTACAGTAATATTAATATATGTGAAGTGCCTGTGCCTCTATGATGGCCCTAAACATACTTTGAGTGACATGGAAATACACACCAGGATCAGGTGGAGGATGGACAGCAGGCCTCCTCTGAGCACCCCTAATAACCCTCCTGGTGGAACCTCACCTACACTTTGGCATTGGCCAAAGTCCCCCATAGTGCCTTTTTTAGGCAAGGCTCAAATTCTAAACCTACCACCCTAGAACACAAAAAAGGAAAAAAACTAAGGGTAATGCTGCTCAATGCCAGAAGTCTAAATCTCAAAATGCACGCACACGAGGCCCTTCTCAGTATGGAGAACATCGATGTCTGTGCTGTGACAGAAACCTGGTTCAAGGCTCCCGAGAGCACCCCAGCGCTATCAGGTTTTACCTCATATCATGCTCCGCCCCAAAATCCGGACAATACCAAGAAAGGAGGAGGGGTATCCATATTCATCAAGGACACCCACACCTCAAGACTGGTGGCAACGCACGATGCATCGGAGACCATCCAGGTGCAATTAACCATAGGCAAGACTGCTCTGCAAATTGTAGCATGTTACAGGCCACCCTCACAAACTCAGGAACCTCATATGGCCTTCCTGAAAACACTAGAGGGATAAATGTATCACCAAACACCATCATACTAGGTGACTTCAATTACCCTAATATAGACTGGGAACACTACTCAAGCCCAAACACCCTAGCCCAAAAGTTCCTGGAATTCATAAATTCAAATGCCATGGAACAACTAGTCACCATCCCCACAAGAGGAGACAACATACTTGACCTCATCATCACGAACATGGGAGCACAATGTTCAACACGAGGCGTACCCTCACTGGTGAGATCAGACCAAACTAATCTCGCTGGAGGTCCTCATCCCACCCCCACCTGAAATAAAAAAGACCACAGTAAAGAACTTCTCAAAAGCCGACTTCACACTTCTAAAGACTAGTGTGGCCTCCTTTAAGGCCCCCGAGCCATGGAAAACAGTACTCAAGCCGCTGAATCACTTACAAATGCCTTCTACCAGCACCTACAGGATTGCATGGATAAGGCAATCCCAAACAAAACAAAGACTCTTTGTACCAAAGGCAAGCGTCCAGTCTGGTGGACCCCAGCCATAAACAAACTCTACAACAAAAGGAGGAAGCTACTACAAGATAGAGCAAAATCCTTAAAAGGTAAGACACCCTTGATCACTATAAGTAAAAAACTAAGAGCTCTCATAAAATCTTCCAAAGCAAATTTCGAGAGAAAAATAGCTAAAGACTCAAAAGACAATCATAAGGCCTTCTTTAGCTATGTTAGAAACCTGGGAGGAAACTCCCAGATATGCTCAGAGCTAGTTCAAAATGATGTGAAGATTACTGACCCTGCAGACATTGCCAACATACTGGCTGACAGGTTCAGTGCAAACTTCCCCCCCCCCTCCCCCCCAAAAGGAGGGATATCTATACCAAACGATTGCAGCCCCCCAAACATCTCCAACGTCCAAGTGAAAACTGCTCTCTCCAAAGCAAAAAATACAGCATCCATGGGACCTGATGGTGTCCCCGGCTGTGTGCTCCATGAACTCAATGAGGAATTAAACCCACAGCTAGGACAGCTGTTTAATCAAAGTCTTACCTCTGGATACGCACTCCAGGAGTGGCACACTGCAACTGTGGTACCACTTCACAAAGGCGGTGCCTCCACCGACCCTGGAAATTACCGCCCATTAGTTTGACAAGCCTTATCTGCAAAGCCATGGAGAGAATCATAATGGACCTCATAAATAAAGACATAGGAATTTGCAGACTTTGGATCCGACCCAGTTTGGCTTTGTCAAAGGCAGATCATGCCTTTTAAATTTGGTTGACTTTTTCAAACAGTCACCAAAGCCATTGATGAGGGAAAGGCAGTCCATACAGCCTACCTCGATCTGGCTAAGGCCTTCGATACAATACCCCACTCGGGTATCATTGAAAAACTCATCAGCTTAAATGTCAACCCATACATCACAAGATGGGTTGCAAACTGGCTGAGTGACAGAACCCACAGGGTCAGAGTTGCTGGCGCCATGTCAGACTCAAAGCCTGTCACAAGTGGTGTCCCACAGGGCTCAGTCCTGGGCCCACTCTTGTTTGGCATCTACTTCTCAAGTACAAGCAAACACAGGAGGGTTATGGCTGACCAAGTTTGCAGATGACTGCAAACTGGGCCATAGTAGAAAACACATCTGACACAGATATCCTTCAGAAGAGTCTCACAGAAACGGATAACTGGTGCCAGAGCCACGGCCTAAAGTTAAATGCCAAAAAATTCATAGTCATACCCTTCGGGAAAAACAAGGTTACCCCTAGCTACCAAATAGGTGGCAATACACTGAGCGCAGAAGTAGTTATCAGGGACCTGGGGACCCAGGTTGATAGTAGTCTGTCATTCGACACCCATGTAGCTAAAGTAGTTAGGAAGACCTTCTACATTGCCCACCTTATCATGAAGGGTTTCTCATCTAGATCAAGGGAGGTCATAGTCTCCCTTTACTCATCACTCATCAGACCAATGATTGAGTACAATGCCCCATTCGGAATGTATCTGACCCGACACTTGCAGCAGCTGGAGAGGCCACAAAAGTTCCTCACCAAAAGGATAAAGGGTCTCAAAAATCTGTCCTATGCTGCCCGACTGAAAGAACTCCAGCTCTACTCAGTCGCCTACCGCTTGCTCAGAGGTGACCTTTGCCTAACATACAAGGCCATGTCTAACCCAGATTTGATGAATATGCTTCACCTCAAAAAATCCAGATCCATCAGAACCACAAGGGCGGGAGACTTAAACCTTGACACGACTATTAATAGGACGTGCTGGAGGGATAGATTCATCACCCAAAGACTCCCTATGCTGTGGCACAAAATCCCAGTACATGTGAGGCAGAGCACCTCGCTGGCCTTGTTCAAGAGAAATCTTGACCAATGGATGGGAGATCGCAGATATACCCCAGGGATTACCTCAGTGTCACTGCTCGACAGAGGCACAGCAAAATAATGGGTTTAGTTCCCCGTACTAAAGGGGTGGCGTAAGCCACAAAACGATGGGCTAGGCTTGTAAATGCCCTCGGGCAGATAGCCTAGTATGAACCTATGAACCTATGAACCTATGAAGTTAATTGCTGTGATTTTAATGCAATTGATATATCACAGGTAGAAAGGGAACCACCTTCAAAATATGCAAATTAAAAATTTTTTAAAAATACATGGTTTTTAGTGATGACACAATACAAAACGTCATACTGACATTTTTTATAATTATATTGTATTATTTTTGTATTTTATATGTATAATACCGGATCAATTGAAATAGAGTAATTGTAAAAAATAGTTCTATATTACAAAAATTACTTAAAAACAATTGATATAAATACAAGTTGTATAAATAACAACCATGTAAAACCAGTATTAAACACTAATCAAATCATCTGTGCTCTGTATTTCAAAATGCTTGCTAATGAAATACATTCATTGATACCCGGTGGCTTGGATGCATTTAACCTAAGCTGCCATAGGCATTCCTTGACTTCAAGTAATGTTTTAGCGTCGCCACCCTTTTCACTATATGGTACTCTATCTATTATAAAAAACAAAAATCTTTTAAAATTTTGACAACTAGTGCTATGTACATAAAGTGCATTTGTAGTTTTTTTGTTCCTAATTTCTCTATTGTGTTCTAAAATTCTGCATCTCAATTTCCTAATGGTCTTACCCACATAGAATGATGCACAACTCAAACACGTAGCGAGATATATAACCATTTTTGTATTGCAGTTAACATGTCCCGGACTCGCTATGGTTTTGTTATAATTATATACTGTAACGTAGGGTCCGTTGTTAATATATTTACACGTACTGCAAATCCCACATTTGCTCATCTTAGAATGTTTGTACATGTTGTGATGATCAGTACTTTCCATAATTTCCTTAAGATTTTTGCCTCAACTGAATGTAAATGTAGGTAAAGCACCTAAAACCTTTGTAACTTCATTTGAAAGTATCCCTAACCACACATCTTGAATAATATTTATGATATGCGGACTGTCTGCATTGTAAGGTAAAATCATAGAATGTTTAGTCATTCTTATTTGAGTGATGTCTTTATTAATATTGGGCAGCCCTGCTCTTAGAATTGGTTCATATATTGTGAGTCTCTTTAAAACCACTTCTTCCTTAATTGTATTCATTAAATCATACGGGTAACCTCTTTCGTGTAACATGTCCATTAAATTCCTAATTTCTTTCTCATATATAGTATCGTCACTAATGAGCCTGGACAGCCTCACCATTTGTCCCTTTATGATGTTTTTCTTCTGGAAAAAAGGGTGGCAACTTTGAAAATGAAGAAAAGAGTTAGAAAAGGTTTTTTTGCGATAAATACTAGAAATCAAAGTCTTATTCAGTCTGTCATTAATCAACAATATATCCAAGTACTCACATATTTCATCATGTATCTTGTAGGTAAACCTTAAGAACGAGGTACTATTGTTAAGAGTTTCTACAAATTCAGTTATATGGTTTTTATTGCCCTTCCAAAATATTAAGATGTCGTCTAAAAAACGTACATATAGTACAATATTCTGCTTAAACATAGGAGAGGAAAAAACATGGTCACTCTCCCAGTCGATTAGAACCATATTAGCATAGAGTGGGGCGCATTTCGCCCCCATTGCTACACCAGTGGTCTGCTTGAAATAATCTCCATCAAACATAATAAAATTATTGTTGAGAACCATATCCAGCAGGTCAACCAACAGGTTCTGTTTTACTACATGCTGTATAGAAAATTTCTTCAAACTATTACCAAACATCTCAATTCCTACACCATTAGGGATAACTGTGAACAAATTGATAACATCAATTGTTACAAAAATGTAATTTTCATCCCATGGGGTAGTTCTGATGACATCCAAGCAATACCATGAGTCTTTCAGAACTTGCGGTGCCTTGTAACAGATGTCTTTACAGTGAAAATCTACATAAGCTGCCATTGTCTCAGTTTTCGAACCTTTTGCCGATACGATTGGTCGAAAAGGTGGGTTGGCAATGGATTTGTGTACTTTAGGTATACCAAAAATGGAGGGAATAACTGGTGAGTTCACTAAAAGGAACTCGTATTCATCCTTATCCAGTATTCCCTCCATAAACCATTCATAGATTTGCCAATCCAATTTCGTATAGGCCTTATGTACATCATACTTTGATACTCTCAAATAAGTAGATGTATCATTCAACAGTTCCATCATAGAACTGCTGTAATCAATTTGAGTCATAATAACAACTCCCCCACCCTTGTCTGGTTTCATCACTCTGTAGGTATCTAAAGTTGTTAATTTTTGCAAGCAAAACCTTTCACCTTGGGTGAGGTTGTCATTCCAGCTAACACTGTTTTTAAAATATCTCCTTAAATAAGTTTCACATATCTCTTCAAATATGTAAATATTGGGATTAGAGGGGGGAATAAATGTACCTTTCCTCTTTAACAATGGCATGTAATACATAGATTGAGTACCCTGGTTGGAAAAAAACATTTTCAAATTCATTTCTCTAGTAAACAATTTTAAGGACATCAGAATTTTGGCTATATCATGTTTAAAGGAAGGAACAAAAGTAAATCCTTTAGCACATAAGCTAATAAAATCATTACTAAGTGTTAATTCACTATAATTATAAATACAAAAGTTCCCTTTTTTAACTATATTAAGTTGATTGTTTCAGCATATATTAATTCGTTAGATACGTTATTAGGTGTATCGTTGTTACATCCTAAAACAGTTGTGTCAGCATCATTGTCATTAAATTCTAATAATTCGTTACTTTTGAAATTGATATCACCATTGCTATCATTAACAATGGAAAAAAGACAGTCAGTACTGTTTAATATAGGTGAACACTCGTGATTGTCATGTCTAAACCCATCATGACATTCACGAAAAACAGTCACATAAGGTTCACACAATACATTCAGTTGTAACGTCTTGTCCAATTCTGTCTGTTCTGTTTGTTGTCCAACCTGCCCAAGTTGAAATGAGCAGTGGTATCCGTATACTGTCTTCCCCGTAACTGTTCCGAGCGCCTTAACGGCTGGGGTTCTAAAAAAACTCCCTGTTCATCAGGTAGTTCGGAGTCAATGTTGCCGTCAATAATTTCATCATTTAAAGTAGAGACATAGGAAGTAGTGCGCCCATTAGGCGCGTTTAATCGCAATTGGTTGTCATAAAGTACTTTAAATGATTTAAAATGTGAGTACGCTCTGTTTTCAGCATACTCCTGTTCGTCTCTACTCAATTTACTATATTTAATATCAAAACCTTTTTTCACAAATGCTTCAGCATCACTAAGAATATGTTCATATTTGTGTTTGTTACACTCAAACAATAAATCCTTAGTAATATTATTGTTCAACACAACTAATTCATCTTTAAGTTTAATTAATTTATCAGTATTGTTACGTATGATGTGTTTCATTAAGTCAATACCTGTTCTGTCGAATAACGCCAGAAGTTCTTGGAAAATCTCCGTGTTAAGCTCAAAACCTGTTGGCAACCTAAATAGTCTTAAGCCCTTCGGCACTTGCTTCATTTCAATCGATTTAGAAAGAAATACATTATCCATTTGGAGAGCTTTGTATCGTCGTAGCTCTTTTTCAAAACGAAACAACTGTTCTCGTATCGGACCGTTACCAGTCACAGAGCCAGACGTCTCATTCCTCGAGCCCATTCTGGGAGAGTCTAACAAGCATGAAAAACTTAACTCTTGTTGATTGGTGGAATGGTTGTTTGAACGAACCTGAGGTAGACGAGCCAAAGGAATGTCCGTTGTAGCGTTAGCTTTGAAATACAGAGCACAGATGATTTGATTAGTGTTTAATACTGGTTTTACATGGTTGTTATTTATACAACTTGTATTTATATCAATCGTTTTTAAGTAATTTTTGTAATATAGAACTATTTTTTACAATTACTCTATTTCAATTGATCCGGTATTATACATATAAAATACAAAAATAATACAATATAATTATAAAAATGTCAGTATGACGTTTTGTATTGTGTCATCACTAAAAACCATGTATTTTTAAAAAAATTTTAATTTGCATATTTTGAAGGTGGTTCCCTTTCTACCTGTGATATATCAATTGCATTAAAATCACAGCAATTAACTTCACATATATTAATATTACTGTACAACTATACAATTATATAGGGCATTATGACAAGTGTTTTATCAGTGTGCAAAGATTTTTTACTACTTTTTTTTACTACTTTTTTACTATTTGCTTACTAATTGATTGTGATGTCAACCTTGTGTTACTATTGGTTGTGGTGGGGGTGTGCTCATTAGTTACTTGTTATTTAAACATGTGTTTTTCTAAATGAAGCATAACTCTGATGATGCCCTTATTGTAAGGGTGAAAGCGCTAAGTTACGGAATTTGTTGCCTGTTTTTTCCAATAAAGACGCTGACTCACGAAGATTCCTGTTTGGTTGTTGTTTCAAGACTTTTGTGGCTTTACCTACTGGATGGGACATCAATATAAGTATTTTACTATACAAGAGTACTTAACAACTGAGATACAAAAGTCTAGCTGGAAGCTCTTCCTGGGACATACTTGCTGTCCCTGAAACAGTAGCACTAATGTCAAGGATGTGTTGTTCTGCACTTTCCTGGGAGCTGTCTGGATCCCTGACAGTGGACAGGAACTCTTCATTTTCTGATAGTGATGGCTCTGTAGCAGGACCCCTGGTACCCATCTGATAATGGGCCATTGCTGCTGCTCTCCTCCATGCAGATTAGATCATGTCAGTGGCCCTATGGCACACCTGATCATATGTCCTGTTGTGCCCCCTACTGCATTGACATCTGCAATTATCTGCTGCCAAATTTGCATTCTGCCTGACATATATCCACATCCCTTCTCAAGCAGAAAGGCATCATGTCACCTAAAAGCTTCCACAATGATCTAATTTTCAGGGTCACTGAAGGATGGTTTTCTGAGACTGAGACAACTGGGTGCCATAGTCCTAGATGTCTTAAAACATAACAGAAGGATAATACACATAGGTATCACATAACTGCAAATAACTGTTCCAGATAAAACAGAAAAGGTAGCATTTCAGTATTATCCAATGGAGACACATAAAACAGTCTAGACATCTGAAATATGAACAACAGGCTGGATGCCAAAATACGGAGAGTAACAATAGCAAAATATCCTTGTTTGTGGCATAAGAGAAATGTAGCTTTGTTTCCCCACTCCCAAAAGAACAGGCAAATGACACATTTTGCTAACAAACCATCACTGAAATGCTAAAAGTACTATCAAATGAACTTTCCCTGAAACAAATCTACAAAATTTACACAGAACATTTCATTTTAAGGTATTGCCAATCATGTACAGTACACGGGTCTATATCACATCGTCAAACTTGTATATGTTTGAACGATGTAATATTGAACCCAAAAGTCTGAAACCGCACAATAACAAACACACACAGAACAGCTATTTTTCCCCAAGGAAAAAAGTCACTGTTCCCTAACAAAAAAAAAAAAAACATAAACCTTAAACTAAAACTAAAGTGGGGGGCTTCACCCCCCACACCCCCAATGTGGGTGGCTGTGCCCCCTCACTCCCCTACTTAAATATACAAACTCCGAGATCGCACCACAGTGGAGGAAATAGCAAAGCCTTGAAAATGACTCACCAATTCTTTTCCCTGGGAAAAAAATTGATGTGCCATGGCTTCACTATATTTGCATTTTGGACTTATGGGTTTGATATTACATCTTTCGAACTTATACAAGTTTGACGGTGTAATATAGACCCACAGTATACCCATGAAATGCCCTGAAGAACATGCCCATGCCATCAGTACACTTCTAACTAGTGCATACAGATAAAAGTGTAGCATTTGCTAACCAATATATATATATATATATATATATATAGGTCTAGGACTATTTACTGAAAGCACATTTCACTGAAACACATTTGACTGTGCACAATTCACTGAAAGCTCAATTCACTGAAAACACAATTCACTGAAACACATTTCACTGAAAGTTATATATGGCCTTTTTCCCATTGTTGTGCGACCCTGGAGTTAGTATATATAGTAAGGGGGTGTGTGGGGGGCATAGCCCCCCACCTATTTTAAATATTTTGAACTATATACATGGATACTTCGATACTTACAATTCCAATAAATTACTCTTTTCTGAACTTAATATATATCCAAAATATGTGGGTAGGCTATGCCCCCCACACCCCTGATGTGGGGGCGGTGCCCCCCCTTACTATATATACTTACTGCAGGGTCGCACAACAGTGGGGAAAGGGCCATATATAACTTTCAGTTAAATGTGTAAATCCAACAGAGAAATGCTAAAGCATGGAGCGGAGACTCAAACAAAGCATTAAAAGTTTTAATTAATCTACATAGAATGAACACGGACACAAAAATGGTTAGAGCATCTTTACCTGTTGTCCAAAAAATAACTATATCATCCAGAAACCTACTGTAGATTGTCCAGCAGGCATTAAATTCAGTATTTAGTATATATTTCTCTTCCCATTTTGCCAAGACTAGATTAGCATAGGTTGGGGCACAAGCTACTCCCATTGCAACCCCTTGAATCTGTTGAATATATTTTTAAAACTGATGGTAATGGCATCAAACAACCTGCCTGAAATGATTCTTAGCGTATAAAACTGGACAAATTAGCTAAACTAATGTTTAAATACAGGACATTGGATATAGAAAATGAATATTTAAAAGAATGTATATCCAGGGAAATAATTCCAAAGGGACTTCGTGTTTATAAGTTTCCCAATAATGTGGTTATGGGTTCTGTATTTTATAATGAGCTCACTGAAGTTTTTAATAAGTGTGGACTGGATGTTTTGAGACTTATCATTAGAGAAAATATAAGGTGTCAAGATGTAATACAGAAAGACATAGAGGAATTAGACCAGTGTGTCAAAGATGACTTGAATTTTACCATTAAAGAAGAGAAAGATAAATATTTTAATATTAGAAAAGATATTGATAATAAAAGTGAGGACTTGGTGTATAGAAAACTAAAGAAATTAGAAAGAGATATTAAGGAATATGATAGTAACAATAGTTACCCCAAACCCTCACATAGATATTTTAAGCAAAGTAATGACAATAGGCAGAATTATGAATGATCTAATCTGGAGAATGATGGAAATGAAAGGCACTATCAGGAAGAAGGGGACCAGGACTATGACCAAGCCTTTGCACCCTTGTGGAAATCCGAAAGGCTGATGAACAAGTAGGGTCCCCCACAGTCAAATTTTCAGTGGAGGGGGGAGAAGGGGGAGGGGGAGATTTTAATTAATACCCACCTTACCACAAGTTACAATAATGAGATTATAGTGGATGGAATTAGAAACACATATAATATTTTTTCTATCTACAATTTTAGTAATATGGGACTAGAGAAAGAACATTTTGGACTATTCTCTAAGGGTTTAAAATTCATCCCATACAAAAAAGGGGATATTACCAAAACGTTGCTTGATATTAAATTGTTTTTAAGAAAAGTCAACCTGAGTATCATGTTCCCTATGGATAAAACAATTAAAAACACAGAATTAAAACGTAAGACTATTTACAACCCCCCTTTACACCCTCATTTAAAAAATTTGAAAAAGTAATGGAAAAAGAGGTGAGAAAAGAATATACAAACATTAAATATAAGGTTAATTTAAGTAATAAAGAAAGAGAATTATTGTATGAAATGAAGGGAAACACCAATATTAGAGTGATGAAACCAGATAAAGGAGAAGGGGGTGGTGATCATGGACAATATACATTATGAAAGTAAGATGAACATGATACTATGGGATGACCTGAGATACTCCGGTGTTTCAAAAAACGAGGTTAATATAGCCTATAATAAAATAGACCTGGGATTAAGGGACATGTTACATGAGGAACTTATAGACTATAGTACATATATGTATCTAAAAGTTGACAAACCAAGAATTCCTACAATATTCGGCATTCCTAAGATACATAAATGTGAAAGTGATCCACCATTAAGACCCATTGTATCTGCAGAAGGATCAAAAACATATTCCTTGGCTAAATATGTGGATACAAAACTAAAAGGTTTATGGCTAGGAAGAAAATTCATACTAAAAGACTCCTGGGACCTCCTAAGAGAAATTTCTGATGATTTATATCATGAGAATTAACTTTTTATAACTATAGATATTGTAGACTTATTTTCCTCTATACCTTATAATAATGGTATGGAAATGTTTGAGGAAATAGTCTATGAAGACCAGGGTTTAACACAAAATGAAAAACTAGTTAACGTCTGGTTAATGGACATGATTTTGAAAAATAATTTCCTATATTTTAATGGGGAATTTTTTCAACAGATTCCAGGGGTTGCAATGGGAGCAGCTTGTGCCCCAAACTATGCTAATCTAGTCTTGGCAAAATGGGAAGAGAAATATATACTAAATACTGAATTTAATACCTGCTGAACACTGTACCGTAGGTTTCTGGATGATATAGTTATTTTTTGGACAGCAGGTAAAGATGCTCCAACTGTTTCTGTGTCTGTGTTCATTCTATGTGGATTAATTAAAACTTTTAATGCTTTGTTTGAGTCTCCGCTCCGTGCTTTAGCACTTCTCTGTTGGATTTTCAGTTAAATGTGTTTCAGTGAATTGAGTTTCAGTGAATTGAGCTTTTAGTGATTTGTGCACAGTCGTTTGACTTTCAGTGAAATGTGCTTTCAGTGAATAGTCCCAGACCCATATATATATATATATATATATATATATATATATATATATATATATATATGTATATACAGTATATATATATATATATATATATATATATAATATTAAACAGATTTTTCTGAATGACATTTCAGCATATGCAGTATATAATTGAAAAATGCAGGCATACCTTCTCAAGTTCAGTAATCTTCTGTGCAGATATATCCCAAAGTAATAGCCTCTTTTCTGTGTTCTCCACATAGACAAGTCTCCTCAACTTCAGGTTCCCTAGCTACACTGTTGCCTTTTTTATGTTGTAAATTCAGGATTGTAAGCAAGGTGAAGATGCAAATGAGGTGTGAACTCATTAGAACTGATGAATCCCAAATACTTGTCTCCATGTATGAGATGTAAACACACTGCAGGCACTCGGTGTTTGGTTTCTAATGGATTGTAACTGTGAATGATTACTGGGAGGGAGAATGAAAACAACAGCAATGCAGACTGCCCTACCTCCAGTGGGTTGTGTCAGGCTAGACTTAGAAAGTGTACAAAAGTCTTTTTATCATGGTTGGAAATGTAAGTAAGTAGCACACAATTCATAGTTTCTGTTCATTAACATCTAACCTCCCCTTCATTTGTTAACAACTGTATATTATTATCATGTAATATTCTCACACATTTTAAGGACAAGGATACAGAATCCCTTACAGACTGCATGTCTCAGATTACTGGTCAGATAAGACAAGAATGTGCAACAAACACAGAGAGGTAAGACAGAGCTGCATTTTTGCAAGCAATAGTCATAAATAGTTGTGTGATCACTCAGTGCACTATATCTGAAATTAATACATGTACAACTGACTGTTATATGGTTTGTTAGCACTGTGGATGGTGTTGCAGTTGATTGTTTGCAGAATGATTTCAGTTCCATGATGCAAAAGCATAATTTCAGTGACCTACATAGGTGTAAAAGGGATATCCTGAACCATCAGTTGAATGAATTTGAGACTGCAGACATCCCACAGCTGTGTAAATTTGATAATAAGAGAGAATTTGTAATACTTAGAAAGCTAAATGTAGGCAAGACTGGTATGCATAATGCTCCTCTGTTCTTTTCTTTTCTTTCCCCAGCTAATGCTGACATAGAGTTCAACAGACAGGCTCATGTTGTTCAGTTGGAGAGACTGAGGGATGCAAGTGGTGCATATGCAGCGCAAGAGAAGTATTACTGTAGTTTTAAAAGTTAAAGGTAGATTTTTTTTATACAGTTGTAGCAAATTGAGCATGCATATCCTAACTGTAACACCAAGTATGCATGCAACAGTCTGTAGCACAAACCAACTTTAGGAGTCAAATATAATACTGTAGTCACAGATTCTGGGTTCAAATATCACAAGTAACAAATATACAGCATTTACATGAAATTAAACTCTATGCAAGTGGCATAAATGCCCTCCTATTAAGTGTAATATGTATAACTGGAAAATGCATATAGGTTCATAGGTTCATAGGTTTATACTAGGCTATCTGCCCTAAGGCATTTATAAGCCTAGCCCAAATTTTTGTGGCTTACACCACCCCTTATATGAAAAAATACTGTGCCCATTAGTTTGTTGTGCCTCTGTCCAGCAGTGACACAGAGATGATTCCTGGGGTAAACCTACGATCTCCCATCCACAGGTCAAGATTTCTCTTGAACAGAGCCAGCGAGGTGCTCTGCCTCACATGGACCGGAATTTTATTCCACAGCATAGGGAGTCTCTGAGTGATAAATCTATCCCTCCAGCATGTCCTATTTATATCCGTGCTAAGGTTTAAGTCACTTGCTCTAGTGGTTTTGGTGGATTTGGATTTTTTGAGGTGGAGCATGTCCATTAATTCCGGGTTGGACATGGCCTTGTATGTCAGGCACATGTCACCTCTGAGCAGATGGTATGCGACTGAATAGAGCTGGAGTTTCTTCAATCTCGCAGCATATGACAGATTTTGGAGTCCCTTTATCCTTTTGGTGAGGAACTTTTGGGGTCTCTCCAATTGCTGCAGATGTCGGGTGAGATACATCCCGAATGGGGCATTGTACTCGATCATTGGTCTGATAAGTGAAGAGTACAGGGGAACAATGACCTCACTAGATCTGGATGTGAATCATAATTCACAATATATGCACATTTCAAAGATTACTTTCAACAATCTGTAAGTATAGTGTGTATTTATTAGGTTGTATTCTTAAATGTAATACTTCAGATAAAATAGTTGTATACTACTGTTAATACACTGCAAGTCACATATAATGACACTAATTTTATCTCTTTTTTTTCTCTCACCCCAAACCTTATCTCTCTTTTTTAATTTTATATTATGTGTTGTCAAAATGTCTCTATATCATCCACCTGTACCAAATCACTAAATGCTCCACAGCAAAGCAAGATAGGCCAGCCTCACATGGATCAGCCTGCCTCTGCTCCACCAGCTTCAGCACCACTGCCAGGCACATCTGGGAGCCAACCTAGCAACACTGCTTTTGCTGCCCCTCCACTACCTGCACCCTCAGGTAGTACTGCCCTGGTAGCTGTTGCAGTCGTATCCTCTTGGTTTAGTGGTGAAGATGGTGATTTCTTCACCCACCAGGAGATGCCAGGGTTGGTGCGTATGGTCATGCACTGCACCATTGGGGTACGCCTATGCCAAATGGAGAGGCTGCTCTCCCTCATGGTCTGTAAGAGGAGAAGGCATCAAGCACTCAAGCCACCAGTAGAGTAAGGGGACAGTGATGACAGTTCAGTGGAATAGGACTTGACTCTTGCTGCCTCCATGTTTGACAGGCATGCAGCTGTAGTGTCCTCTCCCTCACCCCAATCATTGTGTCCCCCAATCTTTTGTTTCCCTCGCCATCCCTGTCTCTTGTCTTGTTTGCATTTGCTTACTCACCTACCCACTTTACCTGACCCAGAAATACCTATGTCCCTGACCCAGAATTCCACTCTTAATGAATTAAACAAAGACAAATAGGCACCTTCCCACAAAAAAAATATTGTCCCATACATAACTCTCCATTTCACACATGTGTCTTCTTGGCACCCTTGATTCAGTCCAGTTGGCTATACAATGCGATTACATTATTGTCAACCTTCTCTCTCTGGAGGAGACACTCCAAATTCAGCTAATATTCTGCACATATTATTTTATTATTTATTTATTTATTTTGCATTTGTTGACCAGGAAAGTCCGACTAGGTTCCGCAGATCCTGTTTTCAGTGGAGGCCCGGGGAGAAATGCTCCAGAAGCATGTTTTTAGAATGTGGGAGGAAACCGGAGTACCCAGAGGAAACCCACGCGAATGCAGGGAGAACATGCAAACTCCACACAGAAGGCACCCCAGCCGAGAATCGAACCGGAGAACCTCTTGCTGTGAGGTGACAGCATTTACTGCTGCACCACTGCGCTGCCCAGTTTTTAATGTTGATAAAGTGGATAGCTATGGTTCTTACCACCCTCCCTCCTGCACATTCCTGTATTACTTTCCCTTTGTTCTTCCCCAAGCTTGCTCACCATTTCACCACTTTCCTAGCTACCCCATTTTAACACCTATAATCTGTTCAGAAAATAGAATCATACACAACACACATAACTAGCAGAAAAAGCAATGTATCCCTTCAGTTTTTTGGCCTCTGTGTTTGTGCAGCGTTTGGCATCGAGCATCAATGCCAAGTGTCAGTGAGTGGCTGTGTAATGCTGCAGTTACCACAGTGCCATGCCACTTAATCCACTGCTATGTGCCAACACACAGTAATACATGTAGAATGTACTATACAGAATACTGTCATCATATTATCACTATATATTTAGAAGTATTAGATATACCTGGATTAAAACCTTGTATCATCTGGGGTGAAAGAAAAACATGTCAATGCATTTACATCTGCTGTCACAGAGTCAGATAAGCAGCAGGTGTTTTTCATACACTCAGTGCTAACTCTCAGAATTTTAGCAATGCGACTCATGTTTGTGCACTACTTAACTACATGCAAATGGGGGAAATTAATGGAAATGTGTATCTGGCATGCATAAACATTTTCACAACTGTCGCACAAACCCGATGCTCACTGCTGCTCTATGCTAAGCAAATTTGGGCTGTACTAGTGCTGTTTACTGTCCATTTTACTCTTTTTGTCATGAAACTACATGTGGAAACTTAACAAACTGAACAATATATCAGATATTTACAATGCAGCCATGTGTTGCTTTTCGCCATTCCCTGCAACTCTGGTGTCTCCAGTGCTTTTTCACAAATATATCAACTATACTACATACATTAATATCAAATGTTGTGTGATACACAATGCACATCAACCTGGTAACATACAACTAGAACTATCTTCGCATCCATCAAATGACCCTGGGAACTATTGACCCATAAGCATAACCTGCCTTATCTGCAAGGTTATGTATGGAAAGATTCATCATGGACCTTATCGTCAGGGACATAGGTGATCTTCAACACACTTGATCCAACCCATATTGGTTTTGTCAAGGGTAGATCTTGCTTATTAAAACTAGTGGACTTATTTGAAAATGTCACCAAAGCCCTGTATGAGGGAAAACAGGACATACCACCTATCTTGATTTAGCCAAGCCCTTTGGCACAATCGTCCATTCAGGTGTCACCGAGAAACTCTCCCATCTGGGCATTAACCCGTACATTACTAGATGGGTAGCCAACTGTCTCACTGGCAGAAAGCACACTGTCAAAGTTGGGGAGTCCACTTCTACCAGTAGATCTGTTATCAGTGGAGTACTACAAGGATGTGTACTGGGCCCTCTACTGTTTGGAAACTATTTCTCTGAAGTCCAGGCAAAGATATATGGTCTGTGGCTTACCAGGTTTGCAGATTACTGTAAACTGGGTACAATCATTTAGAGTCCCTCAACAAAATTAACATATTACAGAAAGGCCTGACACAGACAAATGATTGGTGCCAAACTCACAGACTAAAACTTAATGCAAGAAAATGCCTCATTGTCTCCTGTGGCAAAAAGTAGCCTTGCTAATTATGTTATACATAGCACCCCTCTAAGCTCTAAGTCACTGGTGTGAGACTTAAGATCACAGGTTGATAACAATCGAATCCTCAAGCACTATGTGTCCATAGTGGTCAGGCATACATTCTACATTGCCCATCTCATAACTAAGGGCATCACATCCAAGACCACGGAGGTCAAGATCTGCTGTACTCGACCCTTATCAAACCACTCATTGAGTATAATGTTCTCTTCTCTATGTACCTCATCAGACACCTGCAGCAATTGGAGAGACCACAGAAGCTTCTGATCAAGAGATTCCAGGGCCTCCATAACATTATATATATGGAAAGACAAAAAGTCCTGTCACTGTACTCAGTATCATACAGGCAGGTGACCTGTGCCTGGCCTACAGAGCAGTTTGACACAATGCCCCAATGTAAATTCTGGACATCTGCAAATCAACTGGGACAAGAGTAACTTGTTCCAGGGATCTTAACCTAGCCTGTGACATAAACAGAACATGCTATATATATATATATATATATATATATATATATATATATATATATATATTCCAGGGATTGACACTTCTGTGTATTAGTGTCCCACTGTGTGTGAAGCCGTACTCCTCAATGGCCCTATTCATGTGCAAATTTGACAACTGGGTGGGTGATTATAAATTCACCCCATAGGTGGCAGCTATGTCTCTCATGGACAGTGCCATTTGGTGCTGATCACAAAATCACTCTGCTAACAACAAACATCTAACTATGCTCAATATGGGTACTTGGGTTTTACATGGCTAGGCTTGTAAAGGCCCTAGGGCCATTACCCTAGTAACCTCCTAGGAACCCATGAAGCTATGAACCTATGCAGACTTCCCATTTTCTTCTCTCCTACATCCACTGCTGATGTCATGCACTATAAGTTGTCCTGCAGTCTTGTAAAAATCAGACTTGTGCCATGGCACTTGTATAAAGTATTGAATTTTGTAGTCTGTTTACTTAGATAGATAGAGGCTCTGTTCTCACTGCTATCAAGTGTGTATTTGTGTGTGTGTGTGTGTGTGTGTGTGTGTGTGTGTGTGTGTGTGTGTGTGTGTGTGTGTGTGTGTGTGTCTAACCAGAAGACCAGAAGTGCGTATCATATAGTTATCACTCCAATGCCATAGATTGACAGTATTTTGATAATTGCACACGACTACACATCCATTTCATACAGGCCTCCCAACATCTTCTCTCCAACATTCCATGCTGATGTCATACACTATAAGTTGACCTGCAGTCTTGTAAAAGTCATATTTGTGCCATGGCGCATGTGTAAAGTACTGAGTTCTGTAGTCTGTGTACTTAGGCAGGAGCTCTATTCTCACTGCTGTTAACTGTGTGTGTGTGTGTGTGTGTGTGTGTGTGTGTGTGTGTGTGTGTGTGTGTGTGTGTGTGTGTGTGTGTGTGTGCGCATGTCTAACCAGAAGAGTAGAAGTGTGTGTTCTACAGTTACCACCCCAATACCATGGATTGACGGTATTTTGATACTTGCACATGCCTGCACATCCATTTCATGCAGACCTCTCAACATCTTCTCACCAGCATACACTGCTGATGTCATACACTATAAGCTGACCTGCAGCTTTGTAAAAGTCAGACTTGTGTTGTGGTGCTTGCATAAAGTATTGAGTTCTGTAGTCTGTGTTCTTAGATAGCTAGGGGTTCTTTTTTCCCTGCAGTCAACTGTCGTGTGTTTGTGTCTGTGCACTTGCTTGACATTACAAAGATCCTTTTACACCAGCATATGGGATACTGTTATTGCCATATTTTCCTCACCAGACACTGCTAATGTCATCAGTTATAAAGTGCTGTCTGAGATACTCCAAGTCAGACTTGAGCTGTGGTGTTTGCCTTAAATACAGACTTCTGTAGTCTTTGTACTTAGATAGGTAGTGGTTCATTTCTCACTGCAGTCAGCTGGGGTGTGTCTCAGTGCACTTGCCTGACATAAGAGAGAGCCTTTTACACCAGTATATGGGACACGTTCTGATATTCTCCTCACCAGACACTGCTGATACCATCAGCTATATATGATTTGTGGATGTGCACTATTCCCACTAGGGCAAGGTTAAAGACTTTACTGGAGGCCAGGCAGAAGTCACCTCATCCTATATGATACAGATTACAGATTACAGTGGCATGGATTTCAGTCTATCCACATACATCATGGCATAGTTTGTAGGCTGTGACATCCAGTTAATATGCTACAGAATTGCCACTAATAATGTGATGTCCCCCACTTAAAACCTGGGTCAGTAGTTAAGGAGCCTCAATTGTTGCTACTGACTCCAGTGTGGGAGTATCATGGAAAACACCAGAGTACAGAGCACACAAGAGTAAAATTCCACACTTTCCTGTAAGAACACAACAGGAACATACTCTATTTTCCTGGTACTGGACTATATACCTCTGCCACCCCAAATGTAATCTCTTATTATGCATTTCAGGGCAATGTGTTCCAGTTTAAGATCTCTGACTCACTTACACTCAGTATAAATTCAAATCTCACACACTCAAACATTTATAGGAAGCCTGATACAGATTTCAGCTGTATCCCCTCCTCAATACAAATGGTAAACACTACCACCAGAGTCAGACAGATCTACATGCCCTTCAATGGGTAATCAGTTAAAATTAAATACCGATTTAGATGATAGCTGTGACCTGAAGCAGCCAGGTATGTAGGGTGACCTCGGGAGTGTCAAACAGGTATAAGTACTCTCTAATCTCTGAATAACCCATTGATTATCCAACAACAATGTAAAGTAATGAAAAACATTTAATAATAAGTAAAATTATTACAAGAATGTAAATTAATAATTTTCATAAACACCAGAATTCTATCACCAGAAATATAAAATTAAACTGTAGGATAAAAGTCTATCATTAGAAAAAACTCTATCTGAATAACTAAACTTTCGTAATCTAACTAGAGAATACTGTCCCTGATCTACTCTAAAACATAATGGCAAGGCAAAGGCAGGATTACAGTTTTAGTGAGTCCTTTTTACGGTATCTTCTGCACAGCAGCTCTTCAATAACTGCTGCTCTTCACAAACTGCTGCTCTTAACAAACTTCACTGCTAAACAGTCTCAACTGTCTTATTTTAAAAATAACAGTCATCTGTTTAAAAAACTTCTTTTTCTTGTCACTCAGCTGTTCAAATAATCACCTAGCAACCAGGAACATTCTGATGACATCACCCACTGTTCAGCTGATTTCCTACAGACATTTTTTTGCTTTAGAATTTCCCTCACAAACATGTGCAACTACAAATGTATCAAAACACTGACAGATTCTTTACACATCTTGTAGAAACAAGGATATACTCAACATTTTCAAAACTTGTGTACATTTCCACAGTTTGACATGCTGGCATGCAATACAAGTTCATCTGAGAATATACACAAATCCCCTGCCAAACAGGCTAACACAGATGACAGTGTTTTTAGTTTATTCACACTGGCACTGTGTTTTCTTGTTGAGTAACCCTTTTGGTCTCTCCAGCTGCTGCATGTGTCTTAAGAGGTACACACAAAAGAGTGCATTATACTGTATATTAGTGTTATGATGAGGTTTGAGTACAGTGCTGTAATATAATCCTGAGATAAGAATACAATGAGGTGACTTATGATGTGTACAACATAGACTTTCAATACTAGTGAGGACACTTGGTGGTCAAAGTTCAGATTGCTATGTACGTGTATTCCCAGTGCTTGCCTCACTGGGTTTCAGCTTAGTGGGACTGCTGTCAATGCTGTAATTAACAGGGAATTCCACTTTGCAGAATAACAAAACAAAGACACATTTTTTGCATTTATTTTAGAACATGTGGATATGTCACCAGTCATTTGTCAGTGTTAGCCCCTCCTATAGTGTGTTATCATGATAGTTGGACTCAATGATTGCATCCAATATGCAAGAATTAGCAAACGTGGTAAGCCAAAGGCTAACTCTGCTAACAAGAAACATCTAACTATGCTCAATGAAGGTACTTGGGTTTTTACATGGCTGGGCTTGTAATGGCCCTAGGGCCATTAGCTTAGTAACCACATAGGAACTTATGAAGCTATAAACCTATGTAGGACTCCCATTATCTTCTCTCCTACATCCAGTGCTGATGTCATGCACTATAGGTTGTATTTGTAAAAATCAGACTTGCGCCATGGCAGTTGCAGTAAAGTACTGAATTTTGTAGTCTGTGTACTTAGGTAGGGGCTCTGTTCTCACTGCTGTCAACTGTGTGTGTGTGTGTGTGTGTGTGTGTGTGTGTGTGTGTGTGTGTGTGTGTGTGTGTGCGCGTCTGTGTAACCAGAAGAGCAGAAGTGTGCATCCTACAGTTACTGCTCCAATGCCATGAACTGACAGTATTTTGATATTTGCACATGACTACACATCCATTTCATGCAGGCCTCCCAACATCTTCTCTCTAACATACACTGCTGATGTCATACACTGTAAGTTGACCTGCAGCCTTGTAAAAGTCAGACTTGTGCTGTGTTGCTTAGGAAAATTACTGAGTTTGTTAGTCTGTGTACTTAGCTATGCGTTCTGTTCTCACTATCAACTGTGGTGTGTGTTTGTGTGTGTGTGTGTGTGTGTGTGTGTGTGTGTGTGTGTGTGTGTGTGTGTGTGTGTGTGTGTGTGTGTGTGTGTGCGCACGTGCATGTGTGTGTGTGTGTCTGTGTGTGTGCACGTGTGTATGTGTGTGTGTGTGTGTGTCTGTGTGTGTGTGTGTGTGTATGTATGTGTGTGCACTTGCTTGACATTACAAAGTACCTTTTACACCAGCATATGGGGCATATTTTCCTCATGAGACACTGTTGATATCATCAGTTGTGAACTTGTCCGAGACACTCCAAGTCAGACTTGAGCTGTGGAACGTGCCTTAAATACAGAATTCTGTAGTCTGTGTACTTAGGTAGTGGTTCTTTCCTCACTGCAGTCAGCTGGTGTGTGTCTTTGTGCACTTGCCTGACATTAGAGAGAGCCTTTTACACCAGCATGTGGGATGCTGTTATTGCCATATTCTCTTCACCAGACATTGCTGATGCCATCAGCTATATATGATTTGTGGATGTGCACTGTTCCCAGTAGGGCAGGGTTAGAGACTGTACTGGAGGCAAGGCAGAAGTCACCTCATCCTGTATGATACAGATTGCAGTGGCATGGATTTCAGTCTACCCACATACATCATGGCATGGTTTGTAGGCTGTGACATCCGGTTAATATCCCACCAGACTGCCACTAATAATGTGACATCCCCCATTTAAAACCAGGGTCAGTAATTAAGGAGCCTCAATCCTCACTACTGACACCAGTGTGGGAACGGCATGGAAAACACCAGAGCACAGAGCACACAACAGTAACATTTCACAATTTCCCTTAAGAGCACAATAGGAACATGCTCTATTTTCCTGGTACTGGACTATATACCTCTGTCCACCCCAAATGTAATCTGTTATTATGCATTTCAGAGCAATGTGTTTCAGTTTAAGATCTCTGACTCACTCACATTCAAAATAAATTAAAATCTCACACACTCAAATACTTATAGAAAACCTGACACAGATTTCAGCTGTGTCCTCTCCCTAATAGAAATGGTAAATGGTGCCACCAGAGTCAGACAGGTCTATATGTCCTCCAACTACTGAGTATGTGAAGGACATCCAGATCGGAAGCCATAATACCTCCATAGCCTTCATCCCACCAATAACTGAGTACAATGCACCCGTCTTCATGTACCTCCCTACACATCTTTCAGTGATGTGTAACTGAAGTGTACCACCTTTGTCACAGTGAGCTGTCACGCATCTTATTGGCCATACCTAGGTATTCTTTCTGTGGCATAAACATTACTGTGTGATGGTGCAGAACCCCCATCAAGGTGTTACCCCAGCTGCATGTGTGCTACTTGTTCTGGTGATGCACACAGTACATACATAGTTGTTTGACAACATGAATGGCATGGGTAACATTTGTGGTAGTGTGGATTGTGCCATATATATATATATATATATATATATATATATATATATATATATATATATATATATATATATATATATATCTACACACACACACACACACACACACACACACATATATATATATATATATATATATATATATATATATATATATATATATATATATATATATATATATATATATATATATATATATATATATACATATATATATATATATATATATATATATATATATATATATATATATATATATATATATATATACATACATATATATGCCATGCACACCAGTCAGCTAGCCTGTATTGGTCATAATGTCACATACAGGTATAGCAGTGTCCCTCCTAACACCTCCAGCAGATGTTATGGTGCCAAAGACAGTGTGTGTGATTACCCTCATAGAGTGTGGACATGTCATAATAATTGTTCATATGTGCTTGTGCAGAATCATCTCTGATCACTCTAAATCACATATGTTATGTCAGTGACATGGGATTGCTGGTGGTATTATTCTAATATTGTCCATGATTGTGTTTGAGGGCTAGTGAGGTACTCTGCTTGACATGGAGATGGAGTCTATGTCATAGATGAGGGAGTCTTTGGGACACAAATCTATCCCATCAACAAGTTCTAGTAATGTCACAGACCAGGTTGAGGCCTTGCATGCAGGTTGCGCAAGTGGAATTTGACTTATGGATATGCAGCAACTCCATCAAGTCTGGGTCTGGGTTGGCCTTGTATGCTAGACACAGGTCACCTCTGAGCAGTCTGTATGAGACTGAGTAGAAGAGCAGGACTTTTAGCCTATCTGTATAGGATAGGTGTTTGATACCCTGGATTTTCCTGGTCAGGAACCTCTGTGGTCTCTCCAGCTACTGCATGTGCTTAGCAAGGTACATGCCTGAGGGGGCATTGTGCTCAATAATGGGTCTGACAAGGGAGGAGTATGGGAATGTTATGACCTCCTTGTTCCTGAATGAAATACCCTTACTTATGAGATGGGCTATATAGAAACCCTTCCATACAATGGAGGCAACATGGTGGTCAAAAATCAGGTTACTATCAACCTGGGTACCCAAGTCCCCCACGACTGATTGCATGCTTAGTACATTGTTATTAATGTGATAATTAGTGGAGACTTCATTTTCCCCAAAGGGAAAAATGATGCAATTCTTTGCATTCATTCTGAAGCCATGCTTCTGGCACCAGTCATTAGTTTGGGTAAGGCCCTCTTGGAATATATTCACATCACTAGGGAAATTTAAGACAGCACCCAGCTTGCAGTCATTTGGAAACTTGGTCAGCCACAGACCACTGGTTTTGGCTTGCACCTCAGAAAAGTATATCTGAAACAATAGAGGCCCCCAAGATAGATCCTTGGCGTACACTGCTCCTTTGGGTCTACTATTAGAGGAGTCTTCCTCTATTTTGACTGAGTGGGTTCTATCAGTGAGATATTTAACTACCCATCTGGTAATATACAGGTTGATGCCTAGCTGGGAGATTTATCTATCATGCCTGAGTGGGGAATTGTGTTGAAGGCTTTGGCTAGGTCAAGGTAGGTGGTGTGCAACATCTTCCCCTCTTCCATGTCTTTGGTGACTGTTTAGAAGAAGCCAACCAAGTTTAACAAGCATGACCTCCCTTTGACAAAACCAAACTGTGTGGAGTCAAGAGTTTGGAGGTTGCCATTGTCCTTGTTTATAAGGTCCATGATAATGTGTTCCATGCCCTTGCAGATCAGGCTAGTTAGGGCCTATAATTGTCTGGATCAGTTGATGGTCCACCTTTGTGTAGAGGGATGACAGTGGCTGTCCTGCATTCATCTGGGATGAAGCTGGTGCTCAGGCTTTGGTTGAATAGGGTGTCTAATAGAGCTGAGAGGTCATGGCTGAGTTGATGTAGAATACAGCCAGGGATGTTGCCGGGTTCCATGGAGACTGTATTTTTTTGCCTTTGAGAGGGCATTAAACACCTGCTCCCTGGTGATGAGGGAAGGGAGGCAGGTACTGGGGATGTCTGGGTTTACTGATGGGGTACAGGGGGTTGAAGTTTTCACTGAACCTGTCTGCCAGCAAGTTGGCTATATCTACGCATTGGTGTATGTGATGATATTGACCACCAGTTCAGAGCAGATTTGGGAGTTACCTTTCAGATTGCAAACATATAGGAAGAAGGCCTTGTGACTGTCCTTAGTGGATATGACCAATTTGGCCTCTAAGATAGCCTTAGAGGATTTCACCAGTGACCTTATTTGCTTGCTCAGACAAAGGAGAGATTGCTTCCAACTTATCACCTGCTCCTTCTTGGTCCTGGAGAGCAATTCTTTTTCCTTTTATTATAGAGGTTGTTTATTGCTGCTGTCCACCAGACAGGTTGACTCTTCTTTGAGGAATATGATTTGGTCCTGTCAGGTATTGCTGAGTCCATACAGCTATGTAGGTGGTCATATAGTTTTTTGGTGTAGGCTTGGACATTAGTGCTAGTTCCAACTGAAGGGATGGTGACTGTGAAGCTACTTATACCTGCTCTCAGGAGACTGTAGTCAGCATTGGAAAATGTTTTTTTGTTTGACCCTTACGGGGGGGGGCAAGGGAAATGGTGACTTTGAAAGTGATTGCTTTATGGTCAGATCTTACTAAGGAGGATGACACTGTAGGGGTGCTACACTGGCTACTCATGTTGGTTAGTACCAGGTCCAGGTATATAACATCCCTGATATATGTCCTCAGCTTTGTTCATGTAAGGATGCTTATCTCACACAGACATCTTCCCCATTATTGTCATGTTGTGTGGCAGTCACATAATACACATTTTCACTGTGCAGTCCATACTGTACCATATTGATATGTGATTGGCGTTGGTGCTACAACTGTCTTCCATTGACAAGCCCTCATCTGCTTTACATTAAGTTGTTTCACCTGTCCCCTTTCTGTGTTCTCATTCCTACAATTCATATGTGTGCCCCTATTCAATACACACACTTCCCCTGAGTGTTTATTTTACATGGCAGTCCATGTACCCTTACAGATTATTTATACAACTTCAGTACAGAATGCCAGGAATGGGACTGCGCAAAACTCTGCATTGTATGCAATGTCCTATACTGTGTTTGGACCACATACAGAACTATCATACCTCTAGACTGTCCAGAGCTTCACATAAATGTCCAGATTTTTGCCTTGTATATCTTTTGGTGTGCTCCTTATCAAATTTGTAGTTTTATAACATATCACTCGGATGATCTCAGGACAGATGTGACTCAATAAATACATGCATTTGAGTTTCAGACTTCAAATCCTTCAGAAAATGTATCTTAACATTAACCCCTTGTTATTCTAGCACTTTTCTAAAGAATTCTTGTGGCCATTGCCACATGTGTCCCTATATCTCTAAGAAGCAGATTTTTAAACATCCAGATGGTCTATATACTTTTACACCTACTAGTTATTCCAACTGTAATAGTACCAATCTCATATACCTGGCAACTTGTGAAAACTGTGATGTATTCTACGTGGGCCTTACTAAGAGGAGGCTAAGGGATAGGGTATATAACCACCTTTATGACATCAAAAAAGGTAATAAACAAAATGCATTAGCAAAACACAAACAAGATAATAGAACACATAGTTTTAGCTTTATAGTTCTGCAATTGGTTGTTCCAAACCCTAGAGGAGGAGATAATGTTAACCATCTGGCCTATATGGAACTCAAGTGGATACTCACGCTAAGAGCACATGTTACTCCAGGTATTAATCAATTTATTTCAATCAAACCAGTATTAAATAATAGAAAACTTTAATGAATTTTGTTCATATATTTATTAATGCATATTTAATGCTACATAATTTTTTGTTTTAATATTAGTTGGGTATATAAAAATATAAATATAAATTAAGAATTCTTGTTTTTGTTTTATATATTCTATTTTTATATATTTCATCTTAGTTACAACTTTGATGGTAATATTTATACCCTATACATAATAATATTTCATAACATTTGATGTCTGCTTGACTAGCAATTATATTTGTATGTTTATAGGAATTTACTATTAAATAGGTTACATAAGTACATAGGATGGATTTTATGTTATTCTTTATATTATATTATTCTCTTGATTTTCTAACAACTATATATTTATTGATGGTTTTATTTTAAAAACTTTTTCCATCCATAAAAAAGTTTTTCCCATTCATGAAGGTTTTCATGTGTATGGAATTTGTGATTTTCTTTATTAATTTTTATATTTGGGGTATTGTTGCTTTTAATTTTATATTTAGAATTTTATATTTAGAATTCTAGCTTATTTGTATAGTATTGTTTTAAAAAATATGTAATATGGTATAATGGGTGACAGCTTGATGTAAATGTGATGAAAATATGAGGTATTTTTATTACCTCTAAATGATATTTTTATTACCTCTAAATGATGTTTAAGTGACCTTTATAAGCTGTGGTATGGATACGTAACATCTTTATATTTTTTGCATTATATTTTTTGCATTTTTTGCATTATATATTTTCTGCATTATGTGTTTTAAACACAACTACATAAACTTATGTTGAAAGGGCATTAAACACTTTACATAGTTAGGAGCACTTTAAGCATTTGATTAAGTATTTATTTAGTTAATTAGTTAATTGATTGATTGCTTGGCTTTACCGCCAAAACATTTTGTATAAAAATAAGAGCTTTTTTCACTTTAATTACATCTGAAGAAGTGTAGTTATCCTATGCGAAAGCGCTCATTTTATTCTTTGGTTTGCAAATAAAGATGTTTTATGCTACAACGGAGGTTTATTTCCAAGTGGTGATTCCTTCTGTATCTGTTTTCATTTGTTTCCTGTTTTTTCGGAAGGCATCTTTAATCACCAGTAACAGTTCGTATTGGTTTATTCTTCATTTGTTGCTGTTCCTGGTTTTACACATGGAACAAGTGGACATTGAACTAGATTTTCATCCAGAGACGAGGGCTGCCTCTATGCCAGCTTGGGAACTTCTCCTACACCGAAATAATAACCCTTTATTGGCTCTGGAGCTCATCAACAATTCAGCTTCCACGCAGATTTCAAATAACGGTGAGAAAATCACAGAATTTAATAAACTTTGTAAAGAATTCCAAGATGATTTATTCAAGCTACAAAGATATGCTTGGCAAAGATTGCACTTAGAAGCCTGCCTCCACTTCCTAGTTGTACCTAGGGGCATGCGTATTTTTTGCATGCCCACTTATGGAGATAGTCATCCCACACTGCTCAGGAAATGGCAGGATTTGAACATCGAACTTGGCTTCAATTATATGAAGCTTCTACTAGAGTACTTTGCTCCATTAGAAACCGAGTTACGGAACAAAATAGATGTGGAGCAGAGTAACCTTAACAAACATTTCAAATCAGAATATTTTGCTAAGAGACTGGAGAATGTATGGTCTCAAGTACACTTGTATAGTGAAAAATTGAAACAAACCAAGCAGAGGAAACTTGTCAGAGATCCAAATGACTTTGCTCTCGGCCAGGTGTTTATCTGGCCGAGAACGGAATATACGAACTCCAACACAGTCATTGATGCAATGCCTTCTGAAAGACCAGTTAATGAAGCCACTGTTGTTTCTAATATGGCTAACGAATTGTTAATAACACCATTAACTCCAAACCCGAGTAAGGCTCCTAATAATGAAACATCTTCTGTAGCTCCGTTATTAAACAACTCTATTGGAGCTCATCTTCTCTGTGATACTCCACCTCCTAACCAACAAGTGGCATAGGTTTACAATTCAGCTAATTTGTTAGGAGCCAAACCTAAAGATACAGCAGTTGTCAACACGCATTTTTTACCTTTTCCGGTAAAACAACAAACGGGCTGGAGAGGTTGTTCAAACAGCAGGGGACCACGCAAAAGGAAAGGATCGGAAGAGAAATATGGGACAACGAGAAAACAAAAGAACTGAACAGCTTAGTATATAATTTGTCGGACGCAGTGCTTACTGAGTCTGACATTTCTCTTCTTAACAAAGGTTTAGATTTTATTCCTTCACAAAATAGTTTTTTAAATGATGTTTTAACAGACCTTAGGTTGTTCTGTCGCAATGTAGCATTGAAAATGTTTTTTAAAGATAAGGTGGCTATGCAAACAGATACTGTAAAGAAATTTTTTAAATGCAAAAGTAGTTTTATGCCCATTATTCCACATAACGTAGAATGTTTTATGAAATTATGCGAGAAAGATGTGTATCAATTCTTTGCAACAAATCGAAAAAGATGCAGCTATTTTAATATTACGGAGAATGAACAGAAATCGCTCATTAAGCTAAAACATAATGTTGAAGTCACCATTAAGCCAGCTGATAAGGGTGGGGCCGTAGTGGTTTTAAATACTGTTGATTATGAAGCCACTATGACCTCATTAAAACATAATGTTGAAGTCACCATTAAGCCAGCTGATAAGGGTGGGGCCGTAGTGGTTTTAAATACTGTTGATTATGAAGCCACTATGACCTCGCTTCTCTCAGATAACAGTACTTATCAAACTGTTACAAATGATTTTGTTAAGACTACAATTAAAAACATACAAGAAGATCTTTATGATTTGTTAATGTGTGGTCAGATTAGTTGTGAAACATATGAGTATTTTTTAATTGAGTTCCCTACCATTCCGATTATTAAGGGTCTACCTAAGAGACATAAAAATATTGTGCCGGTACCTATGAGACCCATTGTATCCAGTGAAAGATGGTGTATATCGACAATCTCATCTTTTATAGAACATCTTTTAAGACCCATAGTTGATGAAGTTCCTAACATTCTTAAAGACTCCTATCAACTAATAGATTTTCTTAGAGAATTCAGGTTAGAGAAAGAAATTACTAATTACTTATTAGTTACCATGGATGTAAAAAAACTTGTTCACGTGTATTCCAAATGAACTAGGAATTCAAGCTATACGAGAGATTTTGGTGTCATGCTCCAGTTATAGTAACAGTAGACAAATTCTGATTAATCACTTGATGGAACTTGTACTTAACAATAATATCTTTATGTTTAAGGACAAGTATTATTTGCAGAAATGGGGGGTTGCCATGGGCACCCCCTGTGCAAATAGTTATGCAAATCTTGTTGTCCATCAATGGGAACTGAATTTTTTGTTTAAACACAGACAGTATAGTAATGTTAAACTATACAAAAGATTTGTGGATGACGTCCTTATTATTTGGGAAGGAAATAATGTTGATTTTAATCATTTTATTAAAGATTTAGAGACCACTAGTCCTTTTTTGAGGTTTACTGTGGAAACCTCACAAGATCATGTTCATTTTTTGGATTTATCCTTGAAGTTTAACAATAAAGGAACGATTAGTACCTCTCTCTATAGAAAACCTATTTGGAGAAATACTCTATTGAAATATGAAAGTATGCATCCTAGACATACGTTCCCAGGGATAGTCAAAAGTCAGTTTAATAGAATATCTAGAATTTGTCAAGAAAAGGACACTTTCCTATTAGAATTTGAAAAATTAGAATTATTGTTTAAGGAAAGAGGTTATAATAATGAAATGATTACAAAATGTAAACAACAGATCACTGATGCTACGTCGTCATTGCTGATAATGTAGACAGTGGTGCTAAGCGAACTTCCCTTGCAAGGAAGTCTACTAATATAACATTCACAGATAAATTATCATTTACTTTGAAGTATACTAGTGACATCATTTCCCTAAAGAAGTTAATTAGTAAAAACTGGAACGTGCTAGTTATGGATTCTTTTACAAAGTCTATTGTTGGTGAATATCCCAGATTTAGTTATAGGAATTGCAGTAACTTGAAACAACTACTATGCATAGAGAAAAGTAATGTGCGAAACACTGCTAGACCTGTTCAGACTGGAACTTATTCTTGTGGCCATTGCCACATGTGTCCCTATATCTCTAAGAAGCAGATTTTTAAACATCCAGATGGTCTATATACTTTTACACCTACTAGTTATTCCAGCTGTAATAGTACCAATCTCATATACCTGGCAACTTGTGAAAACTGTGATGTATTCTACGTGGGCCTTACTAAGAGGAGGCTAAGGGATAGGGTATATAACCACCTTTATGACATCAAAAAAGGTAATGAACAAAATGCGTTAGCAAAACACATACAAGATAATAGAACACATAGTTTTAGCTTTATAGTTCTGCAATTGGTTGTTCCAAACCCTAGAGGAGGAGATAATGTTAACCATCTGGCCTATATGGAACTCAAGTGGATACTCACGCTAAGAGCACATGTTACTCCAGGTATTAATCAATTTATTTCAATCAAACCAGTATTAAATAATAGAAAACTTTAATGAATTTTGTTCATATATTTATTAATGCATATTTAATGCTACATAATTTTTTGTTTTAATATTAGTTGGGTATATAAAAATATAAATATAAATTAAGAATTCTTGTTTTTGTTTTATATATTCTATTTTTATATATTTCATCTTAGTTACAACTTTGATGGTAATATTTATACCCTATACATAATAATATTTCATAACATTTGATGTCTGCTTGACTATCAATTATATTTGTATGTTTATAGGAATTTACTATTAAATCGGTTACATAAGTACATAGGATGGATTTTATATTATTTTTTATATTATTCTTTATATTATATTATTCTCTTGATTTTCTAACAACTATATATTTATTGATGGTTTTATTTTAAAAACTTTTTCCATCCATAAAAAAGTTTTCCCCATTCATGAAGGTTTTCATGTGTATGGAATTTGTGATTTTCTTTATTAATTTTTATATTTGGGGTATTGTTGCTTTTAATTTTATATTTAGAATTTTATATTTAGAATTCTAGCTTATTTGTATAGTATTGTTTTAAAAAATATGTAATATGGTATAATGGGTGACAGCATGATGTAAATGTGATGAAAATATGAGGTATTTTTATTACCTCTAAATGATATTTTTATTACCTCTAAATGATGTTTAAGTGACCTTTATAAGCTGTGGTATGGATACGTAACATCTTTATATTTTTTGCATTATATTTTTTGCATTTTTTGCATTATATATTTTCTGCATTATGTGTTTTAAACACAACTACATAAACTTATGTTGAAAGGGCATTAAACACTTTACATAGGAGCACTTTAAGCATTTGATTAAGTATTTATTTAGTTAATTAGTTAATTGATTGATTGCTTGGCTTTACCGCCAAAACATTTTGTATAAAAATAAGAGCTTTTTTCACTTTAATTACATCTGAAGAAGCGTAGTTATCCTACGCGAAAGTGCTCATTTTATTCTTTGGTTTGCAAATAAAGACGTTTTATGCTACAATGGAGGTTTATTTCCAAGTGGTGATTCCTTCTGTATCTGTTTTCATTCACTTTTCTAAAGTGCAAATATGTGAAATCTGTCCTATTTCTGGGTCATTGTTCCCCATTATGTTGGACTTTGTCCAGACATCTTGCACTAAGAGATTGAGAGCTATGACAACTATTATTTGTTAAGGCCTGGTGATCATTGTGACATTCCGTGCAAAACTGCAGACCTTTGCTCTGACTTAACAGGATTGTTATGTGTGTTGGCTTACATGGTTTCCTGGCCAGCAACACTGTTGCCAGACACGAAACTGCACTTATTTATGTTTAAACATGGTGCGCGGCATGAATATGCAATGAGCGCTGCTGCTGAGCATGCATCACCACGCACACAGCCTACACAAAGTTAGTTAGTGAATCCCAGGGTGAGAGTAACAATAAGTCAAGAGATGTGGGAAGGCAGAAGTCATGAGGAAGACTTAAACATAAATGTCTAGCTGTAAAATGAGGTGTTTCGATATATAAGGAGATGAGCGGAGAGTAATGAGAGAATTGGAAAGAAGAGAGGAGAGGTTATAAGCAGGAGTGAGGAAGGATTATTTTTAGATGTTTGTAACTATACTATGTAATGTAAAGATATTAAGGATAAACTAGATAGTTGGTTTTAAGTGCTGTTTATTTGTAGAATTCTGTCTTTATAATTATGTCTGTAGAATTCTTTACCTAGAGAACTGTTTAGAATTCTTTCTTTACAATTATTTGCATAGTCTTTTGTCTGAAGAGTCCTGTGTTTATCATTCTATTTATAAATATTTTGCTTAGAATTCTATCTTTAGAATTAAATTATAGAATTCTGTATCTAGAATTGTGTTTAGCATTATATCTGTGGAATGCTGTGCTTAGAATTGTATGTGTAGAATTCTGTTGTCAGAATTCAATGTTTAGGAAACTGTGTTTAGTGATCACTCTCTGCAAACACAAGTGCATAATCCTATTTGAAGAATTCCCATAATTAATATTCTATCTGTACATTTCTTTGTTTAAAATTATATGATTAGAATTCACTCTATAGAATTCTGTTTCTAGATGTTTAGTTATGCAATTTTTGTTTTCTAATTTTTATGTATATCTATATCTTTATATATATAGCCGGGACCATATGACCAAAGTTTTGAAACTTCAAACATTCAGAAAAACAAAAAAACAAAAAAAAAACAAAAACAAATGAAGACACATTTATGCAAGGTGGGGCAAGCCCCCCTGCACCCCCACACCCCCGCTATTAAAATATACCAACTCTGAGATCGCACTACAGTTTCAGCCATATGAAGTTTAAAGTTCTGAAACTTCGATCTCATATATATATATATATATATATATATATATATAAAATTCTCTTAAGAATTTGATACTGTACTTTTTATCTTTAACATTGTGTCTGTAAAGTTCTCTGCTCATATTTCTTTCTACAGACTTATGCATCTATAATTCCATCTGTAGAGTCCTTTCTTTAGAACTGTATGTCTAGAATTCTATTTGTAGAATTCTATGTTTAAAACTCTGTCTCTAGCAAGTGGGATTATGATACTATTGGAGAATTCAGTGTTTAGAATTCAGTTTAGAATTTTATGTTTTGAATTTTTTCTGCAGTATTCTGCATTTATAATTTGACCTGTGCTCAAATCTTTACCTGTACTAATCTCTGCTTAGAATTATATCTCTAGAAATATATGTTTAGAACTTTGTGTATGGCATTCTATGCTTTAAATTCTAGTAGTAGAATTCTATCTTTAGACCACAGTCTGTTGAATTCTGTGATTAGAATGCTGTCAGTAGAATTTCCTGTTTATAATTCTCTTTGTGGCACTATGTGTCATTCATGGTGGTGCAGCAGTTAACGTTGTCGTCTCACAGCAAGAGGCTCTCCGGTTCAGTTCTCAGCTGGAATGCCTTCTGTGTGGAGTCTGCATGTCCTTCCTGCAATCGACTGTAGTTTGAAAGACATACAGGTAGGTGCGCGAGTGTGTGAGTACCTTCTCTGAAGGTTGGGCTCCAGGCTGGCAGTTCGACACCATAAAAATCCACTGCTAGTCATAAGCAGACCGGTGATCCGCTGTGGCGACCCCTGACCGGGAAAAGCTGAAAGAGTTTTTTTGTGGCACTATGTGTCTAGAAGTCTATAAGGTGATTTCCATGTTTTGTATTCTGTCTGTAGAATTCAATACATAGAATTATGTCTGCTTTGAAAGTGTAGAACTTTATGTTTAGAATTTTAGAATTGTATTTATATATTTCACTCAGTTGACACTATCTTTGGAATTCTATCTGTAGTATTTTGTGTAGAATATATATCTTCATATTTGAGTCTAATTTATAAGATCATTGTTTCAGAATATTGACTTTCACAACGAGAGTGTATGGTTAACTTTCTGAAATGTCAAATGCTTAGGGGAGGGAGACTGTCTTTACAGAGATTGTGGTGCAGTGGGGATCAAGGAATTTGTCCTTTTCTCCACTGCAGTGTGATCTCAGAGTTAGTATATACAATTAGCAGGGGATGTTGGGGTTCCAAGTGAGCTTGCATTCCCTAAAAACAAAGTGTTTTGTTTATTTTTCATTTTGTTGTTCCAGAATGTTGATTACTTGGTCAAGATCTTGAAAAAGTTGATGTTCTGAAATGTACATCTTATAAATTAGATCTCTCTCTCTCGCTCTCCCCAATATATATATATATATATATATATATATATATATATATATGTATGTAGAGAGAGAGAGATGTGTGTATATATATATATATATATATATATATATATATATATATATATATATATATATATATATATATATATATATATATATATATATATATATACAGATAGATATAGATATATATGCAGAATGCTGTGCCTTAATCATTAGGTGTAGTATGCATGAGTAGAATTTTGTATTTAGGCTTCTATCTGCAGAATTCTACCAGTAAAATTCTATCTGTAGAATTTGTTGCTCTACAATTCTGCATATACATTTTTATCTGTAGAAGTCTATCTGTAGAATTCCATATTCCGAATCCTGTCTGTATATTTTTGTATATAGAATTCTACATTCAGCATTCTTTTGCATTCTTTTTTATTTTGCTCTGTTTTCTTCACTGTCTGATGATGATTGAGATTATTGCTGCCCCCTAAATATATGCCACTACTGCATTTGTAGTTATGGCTGAAGCACTGAAGCCCTCAGTGTGTCATAGTAACAGTTTTAGAATTTTTTTTTTTTTTGCCCTTAACTTTGAGGAGACCACCACTCTTTCAGCAGACCTACTACCTGCAGAATATCTCCAAAAAGCCACTAATGAAATAGCATACCTCATATCAATTTTAATCAATAGAACTATCCACAAAGCCTATATCCCCCACATCTGGAAAATCTCCCACATTGTTCCTCTTCATAATAGGGGCGATTCCACTGAACTTTCAAATTATAGGCCTATAGCCATTCTGTCTCCCTTGGCTAAAATAATGGAAAAATGTATCCACAAGCAATTTCTTGCCTATCTGAATCAAAACACTCTCCTAGCCCCCTCCCAGCATGGATTTAGACCTTGTCATAGTACAACCTCAGCCCTTCTCTCCTTCTCCCACACAATGAATCAAAACCGTAATGACAACAAGCTCTCCTCAGCCCTCTTCCTTGACCTATCCAAGGCATTTGATATGGTAAATCACCAGCAACTCAAACACATTAAAATCACTCTCCATAGATAACCTAGCAATTACCTGTTTTCATTCTTACCTAAGTGACAGACAACAAGATGTACTATGAAAGAATAACCTATCATCCCTTTTACCAGTCACCCTTGGAGTCCCACAGGGATCTATATTAGGTCCCCTCCTCTTCTCCATATTCATTAATGATCTGTACAAAGTCATCCCTGATACGACTTGTATTCAGTATGCAGATGACTCAACCCTAATCTGCTCTGCCACCTCCTCCACAGATTTACAATCCTTGTCCCAAAAAATTTTCAACAAAGTAGAGAACTGGCTCACTGGTCACCAACTACTATTAAACCCAAATAGAACCAAACTATTACTCTTCTCCCCCACTCGCAAGGTCCCCTCACCTCCTCTCACCATAATATCTAACAATGGTACCATCATTTCCCCAGAACCTAGTACTAAACTTCCGGGAGTGATCATCGACAGCAACCTGAAGTTTGATGCTCACATAGACAAAACTTTCAAAACAGTTAAAAAAAATTAGGCTCTTTATACAGGATTAAACCATTCCTAACTCCATCTGCTAGGACTGTTATTGCATGTACACATCTGCTGTCAACCCTTCTTTATGCCTCACCCATCCTCGTAAACCTAAGCAAATCAAACCTCAATAAATTAACTAGGTGGTACAATAACATTGCCAGATTTGCCACAGGACCAGCTTATAGAGCCCATCACTGCCTTAACCTTCAATCGTTAGACTGGCTTGAACTATCCTACCAGCTGCAATATAACCAATTAATAGTTGTTCACAAAATTCTCTGTCAACCAGACAGTACACCCATACTGAGAAATATTATTACCCCCTACAGTAACCTAAAATCCCTTCGCTCTTCCAAAAAATTGCTAGTACAAACTGTTAAAGCCAACAATTCAGCTGGTGAATCCCTATTCTCCAACTCTGCTGGTAAAAACTGGAACCTACTTCCTGCTGAGCTCACCACTGACCCCCTCCTTATCCCAATTCAAAAAATCTCTTAGGAAATACCTAAAAATGCAGTGGTTTTGTCCCTGTACAAACCCTGACTAACCCCCACTCAAGCATAATTCATAAATGAAAACCTCATTACAAGACTAAAACTCTGACTGCTCTAACTTTTTAAACTTCTGTGTATCACCCACCTACTGGAAAGATTTAAAGTTAACGCTACACCATGTATGGTAACCACCTTAATATATGTGTTTTCCTTTTTCAGATGAAATATTTCTTTCTCAGCTACTTGCTTCCAACCTGTGCTGTGTGTATGTGAGAAAAAACATGTACCTGTGTGTTTATATCATTAAACAAATCTCAGTTTTTGTGATAACTCACTGTAACAATTTCACTGCATTTACACTTGTTTTTGTACATTTGGAGCTTTTCTCCCTGGGTCTCCGCTGAAATAGGACCTGTATCCAGTCGGACTTTCCTAGTTAACAAATGTAAAATAAATAAAATAAAATAACTTTTCTTTGAGTTGAGCGGGCACAAGTTTGGAGAACTGCACAGGGCACAGGATGGCCTAACTGTGGTTCTGGGCCCATCATTTAAAGTCATTAGGAATGGTATGGAATATTCTACTTTAATGCCCCGATCCCAGTGCACTCACTTGGTGAAGTGCCTGGGAAATATTTGCAATAGGCTGACAATGAAGGACATCCCCTCATGTCTAAAAGGGATGTTCTGTCCAAGCAACCTTGTCCCTACCCCTGAATCATGTGCAGTGGTCTCCATCATGGAGAACACTCATCCCATTGTACTCTCTGGTATGTGCTATCTTCCAAGCACCACAGTGAGAGGTGAGCAGGCCACATCTCCTCTTTCTCCTCCCATTCTGCCCAGCTTCTTTAGTGCCATGGTCACCAATTAAAGCTTTGGTCACCTGAGTTACAATGAGGGCTACATCCCCTCTATGCCATGGAGTTTGATTATGTGTAAAACTTTTCTTCTCACATTCTGTCTGCAGAAGTCTCTTTTCAGAACTGCATATTTCAGAATCCTATTTTTAAAATATTGATTGTCGATTTCTGTGACTAAAATTCTGTCTTTATAATTCTATCTGAACACTTCTGTGTCTTTAATAGTAACTACAGAATTCTCTGTTTAGAATTTCTGTTCTGAGAAATTATTTGAGTTTAAAAATTCTATTTGTAGAATTCTGTGTTTAGAATTCTGCCTGAGAATTTTAGCATTTAGAATTATATAGTAGCAATCATTATTATTCTATCAGCAGAATTTGATTTGTAGAACTGGGTTCAGGTGCTTATGCAGTAAGGCATTTCCCTGTGGTACATTTAGTTGGGGACACATGGCTGAAGTGGCATTCAGCTGCAGAGAAATATGGTTGTTGTGAATTCCCTGTGGGCAAACAGAAGCACACACTACCATGTCTACAGCTTTAATAACCAAGTGCATGGGGGTCATACCTCTCAACCTCTTAGAGCAGGAAATCTGGACAAAGCTTTAAATAATGGGGGGGACAAAGGCCCAAAAATATGGACTTTTTTAAATATTGCTCTTACAAACTGAGAAAGTTGACAAAATAACAGGTTTTGCATTAGCATGAATTTTCTGAGGGGTATGAAGCTTGAATCTCAAAAGTATGTCATTATTTTCTGACTTCAATCCTCAATGAATTGCCAGAAAACCACAATTTTATTGAGAAACAGACCAAAAATATGTGGCAAAATCTGGACGTTCTGTGAAAATCTCTACAGTTGAGATGTATTATTGGGGCAGAAGAAGTAATGAGTGTTGTGCTCAATGTACACTACATGCTTATATAACTACAACATGGAGAAGTGTGATACAGCATGGAGGAAATCCAGCATGTTACTGTAGTCACATTTATGCTCCAGTATGCATTTTAAGTAATGTTCCCTAGACACTGTGAAGGGGTAGTGGTCCACACACACCAATTATAATGGCATTGCCCATTGTGCACTGCATATTTACTGCCACTGACATGCCCACTGGCCAGCCTGCTGCTGATGCCTCCTATACTGCTCATTGTCTCATGTTGCCTTGGGGGCCATGGGCAGTTTTTTCCCTATGCATTTGGTTATTGAAGTTGTAGGCATGGCACTGCATTCTTCTCTTTGTCCACAGGGAACTTGCAATAGCCATATTTCATTGCAGATGAATGTCACTTAAGACGTGTCCCCAACCAAATGTACCATAAGGAAATGTCTTGGTATCTGAACCCCTAGAATTTTATCCATATAATTCTTTATCTCAAATTCTGTATTTAGATTGCTTGTAATTATTTCTGTAGCATTCCATTTGGAAATCTGTTCAAGATTTAGAAAAATAGCCTTGCAGTCTCATAACATGCTTACTACTCATAGGTCAGTTGCAGGAAATGCAGAGACATATTTAGCCACAATGAGGAAGATGTCATTATCAGCTAGTTTCGGAATCTCGCCTTATTACCAGTGGTACAAAATCACTTTGCATCAGTCATTCTCTTTAGGCCCCTGCATTGTATTGGCTTAGAAACCCCAATACACTTTAAGAGATGTATTAACTACCTACATTAACCTCCATGGGTTTACCCAACTAATCTCATCCACCACTAGAATCGACAAATCATCCCACTGCAAATCCATTCTTGATTGGATTCTTATATCTGACCCCTCTCTCGCATATAAATCTGGTTGTCTACCTGATAGTCTATGTGACCATCACCCAACCTAATTAGAAACAGATGCCAACACATCAGTCAGACAATCTTCAGAGTTGTTAGAAATATAAAGACCTTTATACCTAATAAATTCATCACTGCACTAAAATGTTGTAATTGGACTCCCCTGAAGCAACTGTCTCTTGATGAAGCTGTGCAGTACTTTAATTCAACTTTCTTACAAATCTTAATCTATCATGCACCTTCCAGAACCATTAGAATAAAAGCAAAGTATGCCCCATGGCTAACTAAAGCTACAATGAAAGAAAGAGATAAGGCTTGGATGCAATTCCACAAAAACAAAACCATTACTATGAGACAAAACTACTTAGAACTCTGTAACAAAACCAAAAAACAAAACTAACTACTACAAAAACATGCAAGAAAAATATGTTCACAACTCTCAAAGATTCTGGGCCACAATAAATACTATACTTCAGCCAGGAAAATCCACAACCCCAACCCGTGTGATAGTAAACAAGCATGATAATATTCACACACTATTCAATAAGTACTTTACTGAAACTGTTCAAACCTTTGCCACTGCCCAAAATAATGCTAGTAGCCCCACGCCAACAATTCCCCAAACCCACCCCAACAAACAAAACAATTCCTCCAACTTTTCCCTGCACCCTGTGTCCATCAAGGTTATTTCTAAACTCCTTCACAAACATGAACTGACCACTCTGGCTGCTGATAACCTACCAGCAGATTTCCTTCAGATAGCTGCAGAAGCTATAGCCTATCCTGCTGCTATTCTCATCAATAGGTCTCTATCAGAGTGTATGGTACCAATCTTATGGAAAACATCACATAATATACCACTACACAAAGGAGGTAACTCCTTAGAATTCACTAACTACCGACCAATCGCTATTCTAGCACCCTTAGCTAAAATATTAGAAAGAGCTGTTCATACTCAATTAATACAGTACCTCCAAAATAACAACCTGCTATCTAAGGCACAGCATGGCTTTAGACCCTCCCATAGCACCACCACAGCACTACTGTCTTTCGCTAACACAGTGAACCACTACAGAAATAAGGGCCTTTTTGTATTTTCCATATTCTTAGACCTATCAAAAGCTTTTGACATGGTTAACCACAATATGCTTCTCAAAACTCTATCCACCCTAAACATTAGCCCATCCTGTATCTCATAGTTCAATAGCTACTTATCAGGACATCAACAAACAGTCCTATGGCAAAACCAATTGTTCCCCTCTGTTATCAGTATCCTTAGGTGTTCCTCAAGGCTCCATTCTTGGCCAATTGCTCTTCTTGGTTTTTACTAACCAGCTCTCTTCCTCCACACTCACTGCCTCAGTAGTACAATATGCTGATGACACCACCCTTATATGTGCCACTCCCACAGTAAACAACTGCATACCCTAACCCACAATAACTTTACCTTAGCCAAAACATGGTACACTAACACCAAACTTATTCTTAATCCCAAAAAAACAAAACTTATTCTTTTCAGCCCAGGTAGGTCCCCCTTCTAGACAACAATTTTTGTATAACTTCTAAAGACAATATCCAAATCAGTCCAACCACACACACCAAACAGCTAGGTGTAGAAATTGACAACAACCTGAGATTCACCATCGACATAGCTCAAACCATCAAGAAAGTAAACAAAAAGCTTGGGCTCCTCTACAGGAACAAACAATTTATCACTAGACATACCAAAGCCACAATAGCAAGGACTCATCTTTTATCCATCCTCCTCTATGCCTCCCCAGTCCTGACTAATCTCTGCTAGGCTGATTCAAACAAAATGGAATTTTGGTATAACAAGATTGCCAAGTTTGCTACTGAAGCCTCATACAGGACCCATCACTGTCTATCCCTTAAGCAGCTTAACTGGCTTGGACTCCCTCAACTACTGCTACTCAGTCAGTTACCAGTAGCACACAAATTGTACTACCTTCCTGATAAAACTGCACTCCAGGATCTAATTCAACCCTATACTACTGCTAGACCCTTAAGATCTACTAACCAGAACTTGTAAATGCCATCAAATATAAGAATGATGCTGGTAAGTGTCTCTTTGGTTGCACTATCGCAAGAATCTGGAATACGCTACCTATCCATATAACTTCTAATACCTCTACTACACAATTTAAAAAGCTCCTGAAAGCCCACTATTCAAGCAACTGTTCTACAAAAGGGCCTTACAGAAACAGATGCTTGGTGCCAGAGCCATGAGCTCAAGCTTAATGCCAAGAAATGTATAGTTATCCCCTTTGGGAAAAAAACATGTACCCATGAAGCGTTTATATCACGTCATTGAAAGCCAAAAACACCAAACACCATTTAGTCGAACCTAAATAATCTAAAGCACACAATATCGAACATTAAGAACAGCAAATTTTTTTCCCAGAGAAAAAATTTGCTATTCTGAAACACATTCACACAATACAGGCACACCAAAAAAACAGCAATCCACACACTTACACTTAAAATCATACATCTAACCCTACACTAAACTATATAAACACTACTATCTATCCACTTACCTTAATCCAACCCTAACCCTAAGGTCCGTCACTCACCTTACCTGCGACCTAACCCTAACTCACTTAACCCACCCCTAACCCTAAACTCTGTCACTATCGCACACTCACCTCACCAGTGCCCTAACCCTAACTCACATAACCTGTGCCCTAAACCTAACGTCCACACAATCACACACTTACCTGAACCCCTGTAACTTTCCACCAGAGTGCTAAAAATAGCGAAGCCACAGAAACGAACAACTGAATTCTTTCCCTAGGAAAGGATTCAATGTTCTGCAGCTTTGCTATTTTTAGCGTTCACTGCATAGGGTTCGACATTGTGGCATTCGACGCTATCGGCTTTCAATAACGTGATATGAACCCCCCCATGAATTACCACATAGGTAGCAGTACACTAAACACTGAAAGTGTGATGAGAGATTTAGGGACACAGGTGGACAGTGGTCTCACCATCGATAACCACATCACCCCGACAGTCGGGAAATCCTTCTATGTGGCACATCTCATAATTAAGGGCTTTTCATCCAAAAAAAAGGAGGTCATTGTCCCACTGTACTCATCCCTCATTAGACCCATTATAGAGTACAACACCCCATTTGGTATGTACCTTACAAGACATCTGCAACAGCTGGAAAGGCCGCAGAAATACCTCACTGAAAGAATCACAGGCCTAAAGCAGATGCCCTATGCTGACCATCTAAAAAAAACTCCAGATATACTCTGTGGCATATTGCCTACTCAGAGGCGATCTCTGCTTAACATACAAGGCCATTTCAAGCCCTGAGCTGTTGGACATGCTCCACTTAAAGAAATCCCAATCCCTCAGAGCCACACGCTCCAGGGATCTAAACCTTATCATCACAATGAACAAAACATGCTGGAGGGACATATTCCTGACCCAGAGACTCCCCAGAGACTCCCCATACTCTGGAATAGACTGCCCATACATGTCAAGCAGAGCACCTCCTTGGCCCTCTTCAAAAGGAACCTTGACAATTGGATGGGAGATAAGAAATTCACCCTGGGGATCACGTAGGTCACCTTGCTAGACAGTAGTCCAGGGAAGTAAATATTGTGGGAAGAAATATCCAGGGAATTGTTATGACTAGGCTTGTATAGGCCCTAGGGCCGATAGCCTAGTACCAATCTATGAACCTATGAACCTATGAACTGGCTATGCTCCTGTAACTCCCCAGGTTAATACATAACAATGCACTGTAATGAGGGTACAGTTATGTGATTCCAGTTCCCTGGTAAGACTGTTATTCGGATCATTCCTCATAGAATGCCACTACTGTAGATATTTATTGTATAGATCAAGGACCTATTTATTATATAGTCAACAAACGCTAACTGATGTCTGTAGCAATTACCAATGCAGGTTTTTATCCTGAAAAATATGGATGTGCTTTGAACTTTAATTCTATTGTTCTGAATTTTTTATTGTTATCTTTCTATGTTTTTGAATTTTTACTTTATTGTGTGTTTAATTTTTCTTATGTAATATATCTTTTGGAGCTTTACTCCCTGTGCCGCCGCTGAAAATGGACCTGTGTTCAGTCAGACTTTCCCGGTAAACAAATGTAAAATAAAATAAATAAAATAAAAAATAAAAATGAAAAAATACACACACACACACACACACACACACACACACACACACACACACACACACACACACACACACACACACACACACACACACACACACACACACACACAAAACATCACACAACCCTATTCAAATGGACAACACATTGGCACACTCACCTATTCACCTCCCCCACACAAAGTCATCCTAGTCTATGCATACTCCTGCAGTCATGCACATACACTGCCACACACATACACGCATTCACACTACACCCACCACTACCTCTCCATGGAAATTTGCTACCTGTAATGGAGTCTTTCCGATTGACTTGAACGGGTGACAACAGCATTTTGATCGTGTTATTTTTCATGGCTGGCTGTACTAATCTATAGAAGTGAGTGATTCTCTGAATTGCACAATTCAGCATAAATGGATTACTTCAGGCATTTCTGGAGGAAACACAAGGCTAATTAGCTTTAGCTACTCCACTGGGTTGCCTTATTATCCTACAGCATGGCTGATGGGATGGTTCACTATGGCAATTCTTCTGATTGTGAAAAAGCAGTACAGTGGGCCTATTTGTAAATCAGAAAAGGTTACCATGAGGGGTTGGCTGACTGCCAATCATGGTAACTCTTTCTGAATTCCGGCTTCTATCATTAAAATTTTGTGTTTGGAATTTCATCTAAGGATTTCTATCTATAAAATACTGTCTTTAGACTTTGGTTTGAAAATGTAACCTCTAGAGTTCCAGGCTTAGAATTCCATTTACTGAATGCTGTGTTTAGAGTTTTACTTGTAGAATTATCCATTTAAAATGATATCTATGGATTTCAGTCTGTATGATTCTCAGATTAATTCCATTGCTTACAACTCTGTGTGGACAATTCTGTCTTCAGAATTTTGTCTGTTGAATTATGTGCTTAGATAACTGTGTTTAGAGATCTGTGGAATTATTCATATAGAATTATATCTGCAGAATCCTCTTTTGTTTATCTATAAATACACATGCTTCAACTTTTGTCTTTAGTGTTCACTACCTAAAATTCTATTTTTAAAATGATGTAATTATAAGTCATCTATAGAATGCTATGTTTAGAATTCTATCTATTCTATTCTGTGCATAGACATTGAATTTGATTTTCCATTAGCAGAGGCCTGTGTTTATAGATCAGTCTGTAAAGATCTATTTAGAATTCTGTCTTTGGAATTCAATCTGTAGAATTCTGTGTGTGGAATTCAGTTTCCTGATATTATATGTTTAGAATTCAAACTGTGAGAGTCTGTGAATAAAAGTATGTCCTTAAAATTCAATATATAGAATTTTCTGCTGCACATTTTAACTGCAGGTTTTTACATTTTGAAATCTTCGCTGCATTCTCTTTGTTGATCTCAGTCTGTAGAATTCCCCACATAAACTTCAGGGGAGATTCAGAGAAATTCTATCCACCCGTATTAACTGGCTAACATGGGTTAATCATTTAGCATGTCAGAGAGAATCTCTGATTTAGTAATGTGGTAACACCACATAGAGCAGCATCTCATTGCTGGCTCATTACCATGTCTTTGATTTGGACACTGCTCTGACAGTGATGTCAGCACTAGAGTTTTCCCTGCCAGCTCATGTATTGCAGTGGCATAGGCACTCCCTGCACAAACACACACACACACACACACACACGCACACACACACACACGCACACACACGCACACACACGCGCACACACACACACACACTCACACACACACACACACACAGATACACACATGAGCACATACATGCATGCACACACGCAGACACACAGACACGCACACACACACACACACACACACACACACACACACACACACACACACACACACACACACACACACAGACACACACGCACACAAACACACAGACACACCTCCACTATACTCACCTGTACTACAACTACGCTAGTAGGAGTGAAGAGCTGAATATTGTAAAAAAGATGGTGCTCACATTTTCCACTTTGAGGAACAATTAACACAATGCCACATTAATCTCTTGCCAACGCAGTTTCTAGGGGAGAATACAAGACTAATTAGCATTAGTCACTTCCCTGGGCTGCCATATTTACATGTACTTTACATTCAGAGCACACACACACACACACACACACACAGAGATACACACATGAGCACATACATGCATGCACACAAGCAGACACACAGACACGCACACACACATGCGCATGCGCGCACGCACATACACACACACACACAGACACACCTCCACTATACTCACCTGTACTACAATTACGCTGGTAGGAGTGAAGAGCTGAATATTGTAAAAAAGATGGTGCTCACATTTTCCACTTTGAGGAACAATTAACACAATACCACATTAATCTCTTGCCAACACAGTTTCTAGGGGAGAACACAAGACTAATTAGCATTAGTCACTTCCCTGGGCTGCCATATTTACATGTACTTTCTCTACATTCAGAGCACTCTCCATGCTAAGGCCACCAGGAGAGGAAAACCATAGTGGAAGCACAGTCTGCAAATCAGAAAGGCTTACCCTGATGTAGAAACCTTCAGAGGATTAAGGATTCTTGATTGTGGTAAGCCCTTCTGATTTCCAGGGTCTGGATTTAAAGCAGTTTGAATGTTATCTATTGAGTTCATTGTCCAAAAGTCTGTTTAGAATCCTATCTATAGAGTTCTATGCTGACAATTCTCTGGCTAAAATTAATTCAGCATTTGGAATTCTGTCTGTGGAATTTTGTGGCTAGAATTCTATTTGTGAAAACAATGTTTAGAATTCAAGGTTAGTTTTTAAAATTCTATCTGCAGAATTCTGTGCCTGTTGTAGAATTCTTTGGATTGGATTCATAGACAAATGATGTACAACACAGCAGTAATTAGTGACAATGTAAATGGTACAAGGATCAAAGATGTGTTATGCATGCCTCCTAAGCCCTGAGCCACAATGTACAGCAAGCTGTCTAATTTTAGTGGTATGCAAATATGCAGTGCTCATCTATGGATCCCAGCCATTGTTTAACAATCTGCTGGTGGAATACTGTTGATAGAATTATATGTTTATAATTGTTTGTTTAGAATCTGTAGAATTATGCATAAAGAATTTAATCTGCAGTGTGTTTTCATAGGTTCATATCTCAAGAGCCCTTGCAAGCCTAGCCACTGTTACCCAGATTTTATCCAATTTGCTATCCCTAGGGGAAAGTTAACAAGGGCTAGCAGGTGGGGTTTTGACTATTTTCACAGGCTGACTCTGTCCATAAGGGACATGGGCACCACCCCAGGAGTGAATTTGTGATTTTCCATCCATCGATCCAGATTGCACTTGAAGAATGTCAGGGAAGGGCGCTGCTTCAAGTGAATAGGAAGCCTATTCGAGAGGTGGGGGGAATCTCTGGGTTTTAGAATTTGACCTATAAAAGTCTGCTTCTGAAACTGTTATTTTAAGAGTTCAGTGTTTTGGATCCTACGTTTTGTATATTGTGCTTGGAATTCTATCTGTAGAATTCTGTGTTTAGATTTATACCTTTAGAATTCAATTAGTGGAATTTTGCGTTAAGTTTTCAAATGCAGAATTCTATCATTAGAACTACTTCTGTGGAGTTTAATACATATAAATTGTAATAGAAACACCAGCACTGTAGTATCATCCCTGTTCTTAGACATTTCAAAATCATTTGATACATTTTCACACCAAGTCCTGCTCCATGAACTCTTCTCCCTAGGACTCTCCCATGCATCCCTTAGCTGGTTCCACAGCATTTTCACCCTGGTTCAATTGAGGTATTATTTTTTGATATGATGTTGCAGGATTGTTTCTGGCTAAGAGAGATTTGGATAAAATGAACATTTTTTTTTTAGCATTTAAAAGTAGTTGGTAGTCATCTAACTAGGCCTCAACAAAAGAAAAGTAGTCCTGCGTCATCTTGTGGAGTAGCAGCAGACCTGTTGCAGACCATATGGGCATGGCTTTGTCTGAATATTGTACTATTGAGGCTTCTTTCGGAGCTTTGTGAAGGTTATTAGTGAATACGTTAACTAGTAAAGGGCCTAGAATAAACCTCTGACGTAAGCCAACAGAGATAGACATAAAGAAAGGGGAACAGATCAAACCTTCTTGGCATCTTAATTGATGATATCTCAAAATATGAAAAACACATCACTCAAGCCATTAAGAAAACTCACCAAAAGTTGGGCTTTGTCTACAGAACAAACCGTGTCTCACTGACTACTAAAGGAATTCTTTAGCAACATCTTATCTTCTGCCTTCACTCTCAGTGCAGCATCCACCCCGACTAACCTTCACTCCCCTTGAAAAGCAAACTAGAGGTTTGCTACAATAAAATAGCTACATTTGCATCCAACTTAACAAACCATTCACACCACCACCTAGCACTGAAGTATCTACACTGGCCCAAACTACCTAATTACTTACCTACTCCCAACTTCTTAGTGCCCACAAAATAATATACAAACTCAACACCTGCCCATCACTACAAAATATCTTCAAACACGACTTCCCTCTAAGGAATTTTCACTCACAGAACAAATATCTCCTGAGCAGCACCAAGTCGCATAATGGTACATGTGACTCACTTTACTGAACCTATGATGCTAAGCACTGAAACTCCATTCCACCCACCCTGAACAAAACATTAATACACATTTCAACAGAACCTAAAACAACACCAAACGTCCTCATGGCTAGGTCATGCTAACACCACCTTTCTGTCTGTCTTCCATTGCAAGTCTTTCTGTTAATCACCCTGACTCTTTCACCTTTCTTATCACTGTCTCTTTCATCCCTACTACTGCTCCTGTAACCTGTATCCATAATCCTCCCCTACTAATACCCCTCCTTACCCACCTCATCATCGGTTAATCACCATGACTCTTTCACCTTTCTTATCACTGTCTCTTTCATCCCTACTAGTGCTCCTCTAACCTATATCCATAATCCTCTCCTACTAATACCCCTCCTTACCCACCGCATCATCGGTTAATCACCCTGACTCTTTCACCTTTCTTATCACCATCTCTTTCATCCCTACCAGTGCTCCTCTAACCTGTATCCATAATCCTCTCCTACTAATACCCTCCCTTACCCACCTCATCATCGTACCCATCTTCTGTTATCGCACTCTCTCTAATATCAGAACTTGTGCTACTTATGTTTTTCTTGACTATTCCTGCTTATACCCTTCCTCCTCCTCCTCCTCCTCCCCTATTTTCTGTTCCTGCTCTAGTGACATCCTGCCTCATTACTGTCAGCATTCCTATAGTGAACTTATGTGCGTAATCATTGCTTTTGTATCTCTGTCTGTTACATGTTAATATGGCGTTGACTTATGTGAAATAATATAATTTCTAAAGTATATGATAAATATTTTTACTATTTGTCTCAACACTAACTGTAAAGTAATATCTGCGGTGGTGGTGCTGCGGTAGCATTGTCGCCTCACAGTAAGACGCTGTCCAGTTCGATTCACAGCTAGAGCGTCTTCTGTGTGGAAACATGTGTGAATGGGCATACCTTTGTTGAAGTCTGTGCATCAGGCCTGGCAAGCCGGTACGTAAAAATCAACTGCCAATCATTAGTGGACTGGAGTTCCGCTGTGGCGGCCCCCAAACCGGGAAAATCCGAAAGACACAAACTAACTGTAAAGTAATGCTTAAAATATTCAATTTTTAGTGTTCATTGTAAAATATGTGCTTTATGTGGAGCTTTTCTCCCATGGCTACTGGTGAAAATGGGACTTGTGCCCAGTCGGACTTTCCCAGTAAACTAAAGGCAATAAATAAATAAATAATTAAATAAATATGCATACATTTCTCAGTGGAAATCTGTATCTATAATTTTATCTATAGAATTCTGTACTTTGACTTCTGCCTGCAGGATTATATTAGGACTCCATCTACAGAATTCTAGCTGTAGAGTTATTTATTTATAATTCTGTCTGTGGTTTTCTGTAGCTAGAGATCTGTCTACATCATTTCATTTTAGAATAATTCCTGCAAAGATCTGCATTCAGAACAATACTTGCAAAACTTGAATTCTGTGATGAGAATGTTATACTTAAAATGCTATCTATGGATATCTGAGCCTAGGATATTAATATTATGCGTGAATTTTGACTTTATAACTCAGCATGCACATTTCTTTGTGTGAATTGTAACTGCAGTATTCTGTGTTTAAAATGTTGTCTTTAGAGATCTTTAGAGATGTTTAGAACTCTATCAGTAGAATTGTTTTCAGAATTCTATCTGTAGACACTAGTTAGCAGTTTTTGTAGAGTTTATTGTTTAGTATTCTATCAGTAGAATTTGATCTGTTGACTTGTGTCTTGTATTTAGATTATTTCTTTAAAATTCTATCTGGATGTGTATCATTTTTTAACTATATGTATGTATTTAGAAATCTATCTTCAGTATTATGTTTAGAATGTTATCTGTGTAATTCTATCTGCATAGGTTCATAAGTTCATAGGTTCACAGGTTCATAGTTTGATACTAGGCTATCTGCCCTAGGGCATTTATAAGCCTAGCCAGAGTGTGTTTGGCTTTCGCCACCCTTTTAGATTAGTAGACTGTGCCTTTGAATAGTAGGTCACAGAAGATAGCCCTTTTAAGTTTAGTTTACTGTACCTCTGTCTAGCAGGGACACAGAAGAGATCCCAGGGGTAAACTTACGATCTTCTATCCACTCGTCAAGATTTCTCTTGAAGAGGGTCAGTGAGGGGTTCTGCCTAACTTGGACCGGGATTTTGTTCCAGAGTGAGAGCAGCCTCTGGGATATGAATCTGTCCCTCCAGCATGTCCTATTTATTTCTGTGCTGAGGTTTAAGTCCCTGGAGCATGTAGCTCTAAGGGATTTGGATTTCCTGAGGAGGAGCATGTCCATTAATTCTGGGTTGGACATGGCTTTATATGTCAGGCACATATCGTCTCTGAGTAGGCGGTAAGCAACTGAGTAGAGCCGGAGTTTCTTTAGCCGAACTGCATAGGGCATCTGTTTGAGTCCCTTGATCCTCTTGGTGAGGTACTTTTGGGGTCTTTCCAGTTGCTGCAGGTGTCGGGTAAGGTACATCCCAAATGGGGCATTGTATTCAATTATGGGCCTGATGAGTGATGAGTAGAGGGGCACAATGACCTCTCTTAATCTAGTTGTGAAACCTTTCGTGATAAGGTGGGCTATATAGAAGGTCTTTCTAACCACTTTGGCAACGTGATTGTCAAAGGAGAGATTAATATCTACTTGGGTCCCCAAATCCCTAATTACTTCTTCCATACTTAGTGGATTACCACCTGTGTGGTAATTTGTGGGCACTTTGTTTTTCCCAAAGGGGATGACTATGCATTTTTTGGCATTTAGCTTTAGGCCATGGCTCTGGCACCAGTTATCCGTCTCTGTGAGACCCTTTTGGAGGATGCTTGTGTCAGCCGGAGAGTCGAATATGGCACCCAGTTTGCAGTCATCTGCAAACTTGGTCAGCCATAGTCCTCCCATGTTAGCCTGTACCTCAGAGAAATATATACCGAACAAGAGAGGCCCCAGAATTGAGCCTTGTGGGATGCCACTTGTAACTGGTTTAGAGTCTGACATGGCACCTGCAAGTCTGACCATGTGGGTTCTATCCCTGAGCCAGTTTGCAAACCATCTTGTGACACAGGGGTTGATAATTAAGCTGGTGAGCTTATTTATGATGCCCGAGTGGGGTATTGTGTCAAAGGCTTTTGCAAGGTCCAGGTAGGCTGTGTGGACTACCTTCCCTTCGTCTATGGCCTTGGTAACTGTTTCAAAGAAGTCGACCAGGTTCAAGAGGCAAGATCTGCCCTTAACAAAGCCAAATTGGGTAGGATCCAGTGCCTGGAGGTTCCCAATGTCTTTGTTTATGAGTTCCATGATGATACGCTCCATAGCTTTGCAGACCAGGCTAGTCAGGCTTATAGGGCGATCGTTTCCAGGGTCCGTTGTGGCACCACCTCTGTGGAGCGGGATCACTGTTGCTGTACGCCATTCCTTGGGTACATATCCTGTAGTAAGGCTGAGACTGAACAGTGACTTTATGTGAGGGTTAAGTTCTTCTTGGAGCTCATGTAAGACACAGCCCAGGACACCGTCCGGTCCCATTGATGCTGTGTTTTTTGCTTTGGAGAGGGCAGCTTTCACCTGTTCATCTGTGATGGCAGGGAGGCTACACTCTGTTGGGATAGACATTGGCTCTTTTGGGGGGGGGGATGGGGGGAGAAATTTGCACTGAACCTGTCTGCCAGGATGTTGGCAATGTCTGTGGGTTCAGTGTATTTTTTGTCATTTTGCACTAACTCAGAGCATATCTGGGAGTTGCCACCTAGGCTCCTGACATAACTAAAGAATGCCTTGTGATTATCTTTAGTGTCTTGTGCAATTTTTCTTTCGAAGCTGGCCTTAGATGATTTTATGAGGGATCGTAGTTTCTTGCTAGTACTGATCAGAGATGCCTTCCCTTTTTGGGATTTTGCTCTATCATGTAGTAGCTTCCTCCTTCTGTTGTATAGCTTATTTATGGCCGGGGTCCACCAGACAGGTTTCCTGCCTTTGGAGGAGTGAGTCTTGGTTTTATTTGGGATAGCACGATCCATGCATTCCTGTAGGTGTCCATAGAATGCGTTTGTAATGGATTCTGGGGTTTGAGCCGTATTTTCCACTGGGCTGGGGGCTTTGAAGGAATCCACCTCATTTTTGAGAAGTGTGAAGTTTGCTTTTGAGATGTTCTTCACTGTGGTTTCCTTGGCTGGGGGTGGGGACAGGATATGGATGTCCAGTGAGATTAATTTATGGTCTGACCTTACCAATGAGGGGTATACCTCTGGTGTGGAACATAGAGTCCCCATGTTGGTGATGACCAGGTCCAATATGTTTTCCCCTCTTGTGGGGGTGGTGACCAGTTGTTCCATAGAAAGTTATGTGTTTAGAATTTGATCTGAAAAATCTACCTGAAAGGTCTGTTTCAAAATTCTATCCATTAAATGCTGTGCTTAGAACTCTATTCAAATCTCTGTTTAGAAGTCTTCTTGTGAGTTTTAATCTGTAGAATTCACTGTTTAGAACTAAGTATTTAATATTGTATCTGGAGAATTCTGTCTTTATAGTTCCACCTAGAGAATTCTATATTTAGAATTCGAATTCTATTTCTAGAATTCTGTCTTTATAATATTATCTATAATATTCTCCCTCTAGAGCACTGAATCTACAGATTGTAGGCATAGAATTCTGCATTTAAACCGTTACCTGTAATATCCCTATGAATTGTTTTGGATTCAAATGCAGAATGAAATCAGCAGGATTCCATCTGTAGAATGCACTTTCTAGAATGTTCTCTGTAGAACTCTAAATGAATTATATATTTACTACTGTATAACTTTTTCAATATAAATAATCTGTGTGTTTATTCTTGTAAAAACTGAAGTTATCATGTTGGAGCTTTTCTCCCCGGGCCTCCACTGAAAATGGACATATATCCAGTTGGACTATCCCGGTAAACAAATGTAAAATAAAAATAAAATAAATAAATAAATAGAATTCTGCTCTTAGACTTCTGCCTGAATAATTCTGTCAGAACCCCATCTATAGAACACTGTCTGTACAATTTTGTGTTTAGAATTTTAACCCTATATTTCTATATATTTGTATAAATCAGCATTCTGAAGTATATGGGCAAAATTTAAACTCTTTTTAGCATTATATTTGGGGAATTGTATGTTTTCAATTCTGTCTGTAGAATTCTTTATTTAGAATTATTTTAGATTTATCTGTATTTATCTGTGCTTAGTCTTTTATATGTACACTTCACTTTTAGAATTCTGTTCTAACTTTATTTGTTCAGAATTGTATTATGTAAAGTCTATCTGCAGAATGTTAAGCACAGTATTCTGTCTAAAATTCTCCGCTTAGAAACTGTTTGACATTCTATCAATAGAACTTTGTATGTAGAATTATATTGTTGATTTCCATGTATCTTGTTGTCTGTAAATAGTGTTTATAATTCTATCTTTAGAGCAGAGTCTCAAGATTTCTATCTGTAGAATTCTGTATGTAATTCTATTCTGTAGCATCCTGTGTTTAAAATGCAGTCTGCCCAAAGTCTTGTTTGACAGTCTATCTATTCAGAGTCCTTCTTAACTTTGTACCTCAATAGGCTAGACCTCCTCTACAGGTTAAAACAAGGGGAATAAAACAGTAGCCCTGATGGACATGACCACATGTACTGGACATTGCATAATATGCATTGCTAGGCAGGATGTTATTGGGATGCAGAATAACAATAGAATATGCAGGCAGAAATATATGCTTCACCATTGTCCTGCACGTGCACACACACACACACACACACACACACACACACACACACACACACACACACACACACACACACACACACACACACACACACACACGCACATGCACACAGACGCACACACACACACACACACACACACACACACACACACACACACACACACGCAGACATGATGTGCTCACCCACACATGCTCACTCTCACAGACAGGCACACACATGCACGCACGCACACACACACACACACACACACACACACACACACACACACACACACACACTCACAATGATGTGCTCACCCACACATGCTCACTCTCACACACACACACACACACACACACACACACACACACACACACACACACACACACACACACACACACTCACACATGATGTGCTCACCCACACATGCTCACTCTCACAGACACACACACACACACACACACACACACACACACACACACACACACACACACACACATACACAGACATGATGTGCTCACCCACACATGCTCACTCTCACAGACATGCACACACATGCATGCACACACACAGACACACACACACACACACACACACACACACACACACACACGCACACACGCACACACAACACACACACACACACACACACACACACTCACCACTAGCATATGACCTTCCATCCTGGGAATGAGTATACATCATAGCATCGACTATGTCTGATAACACATTGCTTCATAGCCATGACTCATAGACAACCATGCAAAATCATTTCAGCAGTATAATTACTGCACTGTAAGTCCTGTTTTAACATAATAAAAATTATGATCATTATATTTGAAGAGGCCACGTTGCATCAATCAACTTAGAGAATCAGAATATAGTGGATAGAGCATCCTGTGATGCAGGTTCACTTGACAGCAGAAAGGACTACTGGCAACTGGCCTCAGGACTGCAATGGCCATTAATGAAGATGACAAGTGCAGTATCTGAGCAGAGGAGTTTGTGGGGGTGACACAGCAAAGGGAATGACATGGGACTGATATGCTGAAGGGCCAACTTGTCAGAGCTGAATGGATAGAGAAGAACAGACTGAAATCTTACTAGGGGTCTCAACATCACAATGCACAAGGGGCAGGCAGGAAAAGTTGCAGTCCTAGTAAGGTGATTAACTTCACAAGACACAGATCCAATCCAGGTTGCAATCCTTCTGGAGGTGGTCACCTCGACAAAACACAGATAACACAGTCTGGCCCAATTACTGCCTGCTGTGTAGGATTCACAACTGCATACCATATGCACATGGACTGCATCATATTTTCTGAGGGGGGTATAAAGCCTCCAGTATACTGGATGCATACTTTGCTGTCAGTATAGGTCTGATGGACAGAAAGCATGGCTAGCAAGGCCACTGCTGTTGCATTGTGGTACAGTGTCCACAGTGTCAGAATGGTGACAGCATTGTACCATACAGGGTTGTATTTACCAAAAAGGAGCTGGTGTAGTACTGAAACTATTGTGAAGTGGCATGGACAGTCAAGGAAACACACATACAATGAACCACATGTGTAACCCATAGGTGTACCTCCATTCCCAAAGGACTGGAGGAATGACAACACCTGGAGTCATGTTCCCCACCTAGCTGACACCCCCCTCCCACTCTCTCCCCTTACTCTTGCCCTCTGACATCAGCTTCATCACCAAAAGAATGCAACTTCTCTAGCTTCCGACCAGTTCCACCTCTAATTCTAACCCCTTAGTCACTACCCAGACATCACTGCTAGTACACTGTTATCTATCCACTACACGTTTCTCTTTACACATCTATTCTTACTCTATAGTTAAGCTACTTACTCCTCCTTGTCTTCTTACTTAACCTGTTGGCCAATTTCCCATCTCTGTCTCTTCTCCTACTATACTCCCTAATATGTCTAATCTTTGCTCTCTTTGTTGCTATACTCCCTACTATGGCTAACTTGTTCACAACTCAAGTGTATAAAGCAAAAAATGGAACCCCTACTAACAATGTTCACCATTATGTAATGTCTCAACCTAAAACTGTAAAAGATGTGTTCAGTCTATGTAAATATGTTAAATCTTAAGCTTGACTAGTAACACAGCATTGAAGCTTAAGTCTGGTACTATCTATATAAATTTGAATGCTTCTGTGTGCACCTTATATTTTGCTTAAAATTTAACTGTGGAGCTTTTCTCCCCGGGCCTCCGCTGAAAATGGACATGCATCCAGTCGGACATTCCCTGTCAACAAATGTAAATAAATAAATACATAAATAAATAAATAAAATAAATGACAATAGCTGAAAAAGTTCACCATACAGAAAAAAGAGGTGGTACTACAGGCCCTACACACACCTGGTATGTCTTTATTGAGAAGAATAAAGCAGAGAAGACTTTCTAATACTAGTTTTGGCAGGGACTTGTGCAGGAACCAAAGCAGCGAGTGTCCATAATGGGACAATAATTCAGGTGTATCCCTGGATCACTTATATCTTATAAACTCTATATCTGTACTGTGTAGAATTCTGAGTTTAAAATTCTATGTGTAGACTTGTATCTGTGGAATTCTGTGTTTAGAATTCAGTGTTAGTAATCTTATCTGTATTGAAGGTAGACATTCTTGAGTGGTATGTCTCTACGCATCATTGTAACATCTACATGTGAAAGGCTTTGGTGGGGTTTTGTTTTATTGTGAGTTGTTAAATCACTGTGAGTTGTACAGTATGAGCTGGTGTATACTCCAGTATATTTTTTCACTTTCTGCACTGTAGTATTACAAAGGAGATTATATATAGTTAGTGGGAGTGTCAGGGGGCAAACCTGACAAAAGCTCCCCAGCAAGAAAAAATATCTATGATGCTTTTCAAATGTCATGAATTGATGGTAGGTGAACAATGCAGCGTGTCTTGTTCTTAGATATCTCAACAGAACATTGGGAAACCTTTTTGAGCACATGTCCGTTTTATGAAAGCTCTTTTCTGAGCTTTGTTGGCACATACTTCAGTATGAATCATAATGACGATATCAGTGTTTTCAAATTCTTTCTTTTATCTAAGATGACTCATGTTTATCTTGTCAGGGATGATACATATACCCTCTGTTAAAATAAATAAACAAATAAAATGCTGCTTAGATTCAATAAAATATGTGACTGCAGGTCCTGTCATTATCAAAGGTCCATGTGAATTTTGATCCTGTAATCATCACAGAATTAAGCTGCTAACATTCCTGCCTAATTCTCTTATTTACACCCAGTGAGGAATTTATTTGTAGACTGGTGTATAATGTGCTTCCTGCTGTTAACTGTTCCACTTTAAGAAGGTCATACAGGTGAGGCTCTAGATTCAGTGGAAGAAATAAAGGCCTTATGGACTGGCCTTTGCTCCAGGACTATTACCATAATCAGATTTGATTATTTTATACTGGCAGTGCTGTTGTTTGAAATATCTGTTGCACCAAAGCCTCTTTTTTTCCTTATGATTCCATGTCAACAACTGTTCTTTTCCATAATTTGTGTAGTCTCTTAGGAACTTCATTTATTTGCACCTTTTCATTTTAATATCATATCACTCAATACTGGTGTCCAATTTCAGCTTAAAAAATTATTACTCATTGCTGTGTTTTCAATTTTTATCCGCTCCGAACATAAAATGGTACTCACAACACAGCCATTTTGTAACATCAATTCCATTAACTCTAAACACAAATATTTTATGAAGCAAAGCATTCCATTCTTAATGAAGCAGATTCTGTCTTGTTTGTTGCTACATTTGCTGAAAAATCTGAGCCCACATGGTGCCATTTTGCATTGAACATAGACAGTACGATTGCTCTCTTGCCAAGAGATTCACTGCTTGTATTATGTATTTCTTCAGTTTAAGAACCAAAAGCACATTAATCTATAAATCACAAAGACCATTTTTTTAAATAAAATAATTCATCCCTTTCATCTTGTAAAATGTAAGACTTCTTTAAAACTCCATCATTCTTATTTAGGGGAGTCTTGTCATTATGTTCTTCAGAAGAAGTCTTGTAAACTATAAGCTGAAAAGTGCTTAACTGTTTTATTTCAATAAAATGTGTTTGTGAGTTACAGCTCAGTGTGTGTTTTTTAGCTGACCATTCTTTTACAAGCTTTCCACTTTTGTCCATTTTTGTTTATTTCTCCAGTTTAAGCATCCACTGAAATAATCACCCTCCCTCTTCAAGAAATAATGTATCATTATTACTATTAACAGCTTTTAAAGAAAACGTTTTCATTAACCAGCAGAAACAATAAGATGTCAGACTAACTATACTTAAAATAGAAATAATAGTGACCAACCAAAACTATAAAAATTGTATTTTTACATTCATATATGAAATTAAATAATGTGTAGATTATGAAGGTATCAAATACAAAAGCAGAATAATCTGCAGAATACTAGAAACACATGTATGTTTAATAAAACTTATTCTGGTCTGCTCTTAATGCAGGATTTACCTGATCTTTGTGGATTTTAGGCAAACTGCAAATGACTGTCTGTTTTGGATTTTCTGCCAAGTCAAAATTCAGTTTGTGTTTACAAATGCTATCTTGCATATAGATTTCCTGAATGCCTGGTATTCAGATTGTGCCTACCGTAACACATTAATTAACGTGAGATTGCGCTTTACTATTTTCTTTCAGTATAACATAATGTAAAGAATGTCACTAGATAATGCATGTCACATGCTTTGCACTTACTTTACTGCAAAAATATTTGAGATGCATATCTTGCCACATTCCATTAAACTAAGGAAAAAAAAAATGATTGCATGAATTAGTGATTTGCTATTTGTCAAATGCTTATGATTACCAGTCATTGTTATGCAAATTTGTAGCACTTTTATGCAATCTAATATAAAGATCTTTATTAGATACGCCGTTTTAAAATAATCCTTGCTGCCCATAATGACTACTGTCTTATCTTTGTTCACACTACAATCATTATGTCCATACTGTCTCGCAAATTCTGCAAGCTTCCCTTTCATCTACGGATAAATTGTCTCTGAATCTAAACCTGTCTGATTTTAATGGATGTAATTCCCATTCTGCCAAATTATCAGATGCAGAAACAGGTTTATTAGTGACAGACAAGAAAGCTGATAGCTTATGTAAAACTCAATATTAGCATAACGCATATCATTGTAGTTAAACATCAGTTGTAAATTGGTACGTCATATGAAATACTGCAAATCAAATATTACCTGCTTTGTACTACAAGCAGTTGTTGAACAAAAGTTTAAGCCTTTGTTAAGTAAGGAAATCTGAGATGCAGGCAAAGCATGGTTCAGGATGCTGTGAACTAAATGACGTGTCATTACAAACAATAGGTCCACTGAACTTTTATGACAGACTTGAAATGTGTGTTTGACTATTATGTGGAAAAATTCTGGAGCAAATATCAATCCAAATGGTAATCACAGGTTCATAGTGTAGTGCTAGGCTAACTGCTCTCGTGGGTCATTATAAGCCTAGCCAGTTACCCAATGTAAGGATCAAACCCTGCACATTGTATCTGTAAGGTCAGCACCTTAACTGTTATACCAACCTCCCACTTGCAGTAAAAGAACACATCTTTTTGGATTACCTGACATTTTAATCTTCTTAGCTCCTTCTTTAGATTAATTCTCAGAGCTAATAACAATTTCTTGGGTATGTGTTTGCAGGTTTATTGGGTTGCACTCACCTGATTTTATGTATAACACCGAGCTTTCAAATTCCATGGATGGAAGACATCTTCACATTCATCTTACACATTTATTATAGACTTGGCATTATAGTTGACTTTTACTACTTTAATGTTCTTAATAACTGTTAAAAACTGTAAGCCCTTTAGCCGGTGATTGGTAGCTTATTACCTGATAGTGCACTACCTTTCAGAATTACAGAAGGACCATCATCTCTTTCATCTGTGATGAATAGTTCCATGATATATGTAACCAGGGTAGGAATGCAGTCCCCAGGATGCCTAAAGTTTAATTTTATTCTGGATGCTGCTAGTTTACCATCAGTTTTGCTAATCCAATATCTGGTAATATATTAACATGCTCTAAAATAAAGCTTGAAGCAAATATCAGCCCTAATGACTGAATAGGATTCTGTTCAGTCTTTCCCTTTACATTAGTTCCCATAAACTCACTTAATTATATATTTTTTGCCTTTCCTACTTTCTGCAGGCCTTGTAAAAAGATTTGTTATGTCACAATTCCAATATCCCATCCTAAATACAGAATGATGTCATGATTTTTGTCCTTGCTTGCAGCCGGTACATTATCTTTCTGCACTGCTGCCGTATGGTTTGTTTTTCATATGTTTTTCACTCTGCATACCTTTCTGTTTGAAGGCTATATTGACAGAGCTATAACAAGGGAAATTTGTGAGTGATCACGTACCCATTTTGTGTTCCCTGACCATACCGCTCAACCTCTTTGCATAAGAAATCCGGACAACGCTTGAAATAATGTGCAAACAAAGGCCCAAACATAGGGACATATTTCAAAATTTGCTCTTATAAGCTTAGAAAGTTGCTAGAATAACAGGATTTGTGTTAACATGTATTTTCTGAAGGATATGAAGTCTGAAAGTGAAATGTATGTCATTATTAAGTGACTTCTGTTCTCAGTGATTTGCCAAAGAACCACAAATTTTATGAGAAGCAGAAAAAAATATGAGACAAACATCTAGGGATGCTGGGAAAATCTGGACAATTGAGAGGTATGTTCCTGACCCCAACCCCCAAACCTATGTTGGCGCCAACCACTACTCAGTGCTAGCCCAACTACCACATCTAATACTGTTCAAAACTTAAATATTTCCACAATATTTTAAGATTATATACAAACTTTTAAGCATGCACAGTAAACCACTGAATGAGAAACACTTTTATCATCAATTTTGTATGCATTTGACCATTTGTTTAACTGGATTAACTAACTACACAATCCTTGTCCACTTACTCACTTGCAGGCTGTTCACAGGTCGCAATGCTGCTTTCACGCAAACAGTGAAGTTTCTTTTAGCTCCCTGACTTGCTTATTATGACTTGTTTAGCTGGTAAATTAATTTAAATTGATTCAGAGTGCATATTCAAGTTTGTGTATAGGTTGCATAGTTTATAGCTTGCTGACTAGTGATATTACTCCATGTAGAAATCATTGTCAATGTCATAGTCTCCATCGACTGAAAGACTTGACATTTGCTACTTTTGTTACGGCTGCAATCTTTTATTGTACCATGTTGATGGATATAAATGAAAAAAAGGAAAACACGTATACACTTTGTTAGTAACGTCTCACCTTGTAACCCACTATTCTGTTCCTTTTCATTTCTTCAGCTTGGCACTCTTGAATTGCCTTTTCAAGTGTTAAGACTGACTCACCCAGCCCCTGCCCTGACTACTGGTACAACGACATAGTAATTAATGATTCAGCAAAAGTGCAAAAGTTACAAGGCTGACTTTCTATCTTTCAGCCCATTATAAACTCTTCTAAAGGTACATCTTCAGCTTCTAATGTGTCATTAAATATATATATATATATATATATATATTCAAGTCTTTTCTCTACTAATCAACATTTATTTCTTTTCTTTCCTCTTCAGCTGCATGCTGTTGAAGGCATTCTTGTAGCAATACCTGCTACGTTTGGAAATAATGTGATTTTCTGGCCATCTTCTTTTTCATCAGCCACTACTGCGATCAAGTAGAGACTGAAAGCTGAACCTTTGTATGGATTGTTTCTCTTCAGCATTACCAGTTAGCTTAGGTTAATCTGGAAGCATGAGGAACTTTTCCATTCTCATATTACACTAGCCAGTCAGTTGGTCAGTTACACATTTCACTGAATTAGTAGTGATTACTGACAATGTCTTTATTTTCCTCTCATCTTTCCTTTTTTTCCCCAAGCTTGCTACAGTAACTCACTGTTTAGTGCCATGTTTTTGTTGTTGGTTTTCTAACAGCTAAAAGGAAGGTACAGAGCTAGCATTTGTTGTGTTTTTGATTTCTGTGCTTTGAGTTATGCCCACATAACTACACAGCCCACCAGACCATGTGTACACTGAAATGTACTGTTTGCTACATCATACAATAAATAAGCCTGAATCACACTGTGGTCGCAACCTCACTCTGTTCACAGAATGCTTTCCTGAAGGGGTACTGGTCTCAACATATACTGAGGCATTTGGTTAAAGGAAGTGAGGTCATCTTGCTGCTATAGGAAGCACTAATAAAGTTGCATACCTGGATTTGGGCGATCAGTTCTGTGAGATCTCGTTTGTATTCATCAACGGTAATCATGACTTGGTATACTTTTCATTCGAAACATTGACCAAGACATAATAGGTTCATAGGTTCATAGGTGTGTACTAGGCTAATGGCCCTGGAGCCTTTACAAGCCTAGCCCCAAAAATTGCCCAGGCATATTGCCACTCAGTGTTAGTTTACAATGCTCCTATCCTGTAGGGCAACTGGAGTGACCCCCGAGGTGAACTTTCTGTTATCCATGCACTCGCCAAGAGTTCTCTTGAAGAGGGCCAGCGAGATGCTCTGCTTGACATGAATGGGAAGCTTATTCCAGAGTATGGGCAGTCTTTGAGAGATGAACCTGTCCTTCCAGCATATTCTGTTAATTGTGGTAATGAGGATTTGATCTCTGGAGTGTGTGGCTTAGGGGATTGGGATTTCTTTAGGTGTAGCCTTTCAAGTAGCGCTGAGTCGCACATAGCTTTGTAAGTCAAGCAGAGATCACCTCTAAGTAGACGATAAGAGACTGAGAACAGCTGAAGTTTCTTGAGTCTGTCCATGTAGGATGTGTTTAAGGCCTAAGATCCTTTTTGTCATGTACTTTTGTGGCCTCTCCAGATGTTGTAGATGTCTGGTCAGGTACATTGCAAATGGGGCGTTATATTCGATGATTGGTCTAATGAGGGATGAGTAGAGAGGGATGATGACCTCTTTCTTCCTGGATGCGAAACCTTTGGTTAAAAAATGTGCTACATAGAAGAACCTTCTGACCACAGTGGCAATGTGGTGGTCAAAAGTGAGGTGCTGTCGACCTGGGTGCCCAGATCTCTTTTAGCCCTTTCAGTGTTCAGTGGGCTCCCATCAATGTGGTAATTCATGGGAAATGAGTTTATTCCAAAGGGGATGATAACACATATTTGGACGTTAAGCTTCAGGCCATGGTTCTGACACCAGTCACTGGTCTCAGAGAGGCCCTTTTGTAGGATGTCTGCATCACTTGGGGAGTTGATAATGACTCCTAGTTTGCAGTCATCAACAAACTTGGTCAGTCAGAGTCCTTTGGTGTTGGCCCAGACTTCTGAGAAATAGATGCCAAACAGGAGAGGGCCCAGGACCATGCCCTGTGGGATTCCACTCATGACTGGTCGACAGTCTGACTTGTCATCTGCAACTTTCACTTTGTGGGTCCTGATGTGAGCCAATTTGCAACTCACCTAGTGATGTAAGGATTGATGCCTAGTTTGGTGAGTTTATCAATGATAACTGAATGGGGAATGGTATCAAAGGCCTTGGCCAGGTAGAGGTAGGCTTTATGCACTGCCTTACCCTCATCCACAGCCTTGGTGACTGCCTCAAAGAAGTCAACCAAGTTCAGCAGTCAGGATCTCCTCTTGACAAAGCCAAACTGTGTGGGGTCAGGAGTTTGGAGATTGCCTATATCTTTGTTAAGCAGGTCCATGATGATGCACTCCATAGCTTTGCATACCAGGCTTGCAGGCTAATAGGGTGATAGTTCCCAGGGTCTGTAGTTGCTCCCCCTTTATGAAGTGGGATGACTGTAGCAATTTGCCATTCGTTAGGGACATAGCCTGAGGTAAGGCTGTGATTGAACAGGGCACACAGATGTGGAGCCAGTTCATTTTGTAGCTCAAGTAGGGTGCAGCCAGTGATATTATCAGGTCCCATGGATGTTGTATTTTTGGCTTTGGACAATGAAGCTTTTACCTGCGCTGCAGAATTGGTGGTTACCAGACTTTCTTCTGGTATTGTGATAGGGCTCTTGGGGGGGTGGTAAAGTTGGCACTGAATCTATGCCAGTATGTTGCCTATATCTGTTGGCTCAGTATAGGAGGTGCCATTGTGCAATAACTCAGTGCAAATCTGGGTATTGCCTTGGAGGTTTTTGATATAGCTGTAGAAGGCTTTGTGGTTGTTTTTGGTGTCAGCCATAATTCTGCCTTCATAGCTGGCTTTAGAGGGTTTGATGAAGGATCTCAGCTTTTTGTTGAGACTGATAAGGGAGGTTTTCCAGTCTTATGACTTAATTTCTTTTCTGAAACAGTTTCTTCCTTCTGTTGTAGAGTTTATTGATGGCTGGGGACCACCAGATTGGCTTCCCTTTTTTGGAGGAGAGCGTCTTTTGTATGGCAAGGCCTATGCATTTGTGTACATGCTAGTACAGTGCATTGGTGTATGATTTGGCAGTCATGCAGCTATTTTCCATTGGCATAGGTGCCAAGAAGTTAGCCTCCTCTGTTTTTAGGAGCCCAAAGTTGGCTTTAGAGAAGTTTTTCAAGTTGGTCACCTTAGCGAGAGTTGTAGGTGAGATGGAGATTTCCATGGTGATCAGTTTGTGGGCAGATTTAACTAGGAAGGAATTGACTATAGATGTGGAGCAACAGTCTCCCATGTTGGTGATAACCAGGTCGAGGATGTTGCTTCCTCTGGAGGGGGGGGGTTCAGAATGAGCTGGTCCAGGGCATTGGAATTGATAAATTCCAGAAAGTGATGGGCCTGTTCATTGGTACTTAAGTAGTTTTCCCAGTTGATGGAAGGGTAGTTGAAGTCACCCAGTATGAGAATATTGGGTTGGACCTTGATAGATTCCATTGTGCTTAGGAACTTGGAGTGAGAGTCTAGGACATGTTTGGGGTTCTGTAGCAGGCTGTGACTTGTATCACCGTCTTACCCAGTGTTAGTTGTACCTGAAGTATCTCATAGCCTGGGAGCGCAGGTGTGCTTCCTGCCTATTTAAACCAGGTTTCCATTACAGCACAGATGTCAACATTCTCCATTTTGAGGAGAGCTTTGATCGAGTGCATCTTGAGATTTAGACTTCTAGCACTGAGCAGCATGACCCTCAGATAGCATTTGTTTGTAGCTGTAAGGTGGAATGTTTGTCTTTGCAACACTGCCTAAAAAAAGCACTATAGTGGTGGCAAGATCCTTAGCCAGTACCTGGAATCCAAGGGGTGACAGATGCAGGCCTTCTCTGGCAAAGCATCGAGGTCTGTCGATTGTGTCATCCCAGGCAGACAGATACTGGATCCCCTTAGAATGACACCAGAAACTTAGCCAGTTGTTGAAGTCAATCATTTTCTGCTCATATGGTGGTATAATTCTGGGTGACGGTAGAATACTGCTCAGGGCTAGGGTCATACCTGCCTGGGCCACATAATCCGAGAGTTCCATCACATCTCTTTTCATGTAGTCCAGGCAGGTACATCTCAGGTCATTCACACCCACATGGACAATGACTGACCCCGGGATTCATGAAGCTCGGCGCAAGGCCGGCGTAAGGCCTGCGCCGGCGGTGCAGTGAATAGCCGGCGTAGTAGCGCCATATGCATAGTAATGAGTGCGCGCCGCAACCACAGACACGTGCGCAGGGTACGTGAGCGAGCCCAAGTAGGATGCGTCTGGAGGCATGGTTAAGCCGGCAGGCGATGAGCAACCTAAAGTGCTGACTGCCATAGTCCGCCCAGAATAGAAATGGCACCAGCCATGGCCCGTGCAGAATGAAATGCACGCAGCGTAGGCAACAAAGTACCCGTCCCAACTAAACGGAGAAGCAAATAAAACCCACGCAGCCCGAAGTGTACCTGTCCAAGGAACAAAGGATACGCGTAATACCGTGTCCGTCCCGCAATGCACTGTGAGTGTGCATACCCAGAGAAGGTGTACCGCAGCATGCCAGCGCGCCGTCCCGACATAGGAGTAGCGACCAAGGTTACCACCTGTCCCACCTTGCGAGGGGCAGTCCCCCCATGGTCATTTGTGTCCCGAAAAAAAGTTAAAAACGGCAAATGCGCTAAGATGGTAGGACATAGTCATATCCCGTGTATTAGGTAATGGGTGCATGAAATAGTTATTACCGTAACTAAAATACCTAAATGTCACAACAAACAGAATAAGCACCCAAAATGCTACAATAATAAGCTTCTATTAAGGCAAACAAGTGAAGTTCTATGCCATGTAGTGACCGTGGGTATGTGTCGGCCTGTAAACTATGACGTGAGTCCCGACAATGTCCCACCTTGTCCATTGGAAAATGTGGCAACCCCAGTAGCGACATGGGCACGGCCACCAGGGTCAGCAGCTGTCCCACCTTGCTATGGACAGTCCCTCATTGGACAGTTGTGTCCCGGCAAAAAGCGAAACATGGCAAATGACCTGAGATATCCGTGCAAAACTATTCCCGCAATATACCTGTAATAGTAGCATAAAACATATATTTTGTATATGAAACACATACATTGCATAAGAAACCGAATAAGGAACCCAAGTGCTACAAGAATAAGCATATATTATGGCAAAAAGGTGAAGTTCTGTTAACCCTACTTGCTGTGGGTATGTGTTGTCCTGCAAAGTCCGATGTGTCCACAAAAGATGTCCCACTATGGGCATCGGAAAAGGTGGCAACCATAATGGTCACAGGCAGTAATGAGAGTACACAGCCGGGTAGCCGTGCCGACATAACAACAGGATGGAAGCAAGATACCCTAAACACATGCAAACATGTGCATAGCAACATGTCCCACACCTAGCAACGTGTTTGTCGCATACACAGGACGGCGTATGTCTAAGTGTAATATCCAGAAGCAGAAGCTATGCATGCAAATGTAATACACAATAGCCCCATAGTAGCATGTAAGTCCCACTCATGTACGCCTGTGCACCCAACCCAGCTATCAGACCTCTGCAGCTTGTTAAAAAATATGTACTTAAACATATATATGTAATGTTAGTTTGTGTACTTAAACCTGTATATGTAATGATAGCTTAGAAGCAGTATAATATGTAATGCATTTAAATCTATTTTACTAGAATGGCAGTAGAAATGATCTTGCATGTAATTGCTTGAAATTTAGCTGTAGTGTGATTAAAAGTCTGACCCTGACAGTAGCCAGCTCAGCAGGCTTATGTCTTTCAGCATTATTATCTGCAGGGTTAGAGAGAAATGGATATGTATGCATGTGTACCTTTCCTCCTTCCACCGAGAAGGATGGCCTTGTGAACACTATCAGAGATAGTGTGCAGCTGCTCACCACAGAGACAAAGGAACGTATTAAGAAGAGACTTGACCATTATGTGCGAACTAATCCAAGGACCTTGGATAAAGTAACATCTACAGGAAGACATTGTAACTGACCAGGTGCCCTGCAAGGCTGTAATATTCTCATGGGAAACTTTTAAAAAGCATTACATCAGCGTTTACTTATGAATAGAATACTATGGACTATAGTGATGTAAACGCCCTGTGACTGACCACGTCAGTAAGGTGGGCAAAAGCTGATCATAAACTGTATAAAAATATGTAACTTCCTTACAGAGATTAGTCAAAACTCTATACATGTTATGTATGGTTTTTTGCCTCCTTGTGTACACGAGCGAAGAAACGTTCTTGAACTTGAGCCTGCTGTCTTACTGACTGTTATTTTGAAATGCCTAATGATTTTTACAGTCTGAATTAACAATTTATCTAACATTTTGGTCCTTTTGAAGCTGGAATTCCCTTGGTAAGCTGCAGGTCAGAGTGCATAGGTGGTACTGAAAAGCGCGCAGGAGAAGTTGCCAGAATGGTTCTTCTCGAGTGAAAAAAGACCTCCGACTGAATTGTTGTATGTAAAGAGGCTGTCCACTTTCTGATCTGTGGCGGCGGAAAACTGGATCCTAAGAAGAACAGCGGTAAGCGGGAGGCTCAGGTAAGGAGAATTACCCTCTTTGTCTTTGTTTTAGATCAGGGACCAGGTTACACTGTGCTATTGCTAAGGTTTGTGATAGCAGGGAGAGAGAGAGTCGAAGTATTGTATCTTGAGTCATAGATCAGGGAATAACAAATCAAAGTAAACAGTCATTCTAGACACTACTGTAGATATGGGGAAATAAGATACCACGTGGTACAAAAGAAGGGTTACGTAACAGTCTTAATAAGACATGGGAAGTCAGTGCACTAAGAGATCGCGAGATCCGCCCCTAACGGATGATGCGAAGTATATGCAATTGCAAAGAGCAGATAATGTGAGATATTTTGCAAAATGGGTTAATAAATATGAATTTGACGGTAACTTAGATAAAATATCAGTAGTGAAACTTTTGAAACAATTAAAATCTGGCCTTGAAGGTCATGCAAAAAAACAATGACAGTTGGGTGTCCCTCAAGCACATAGGTGGATTGAGGAAGTGAACCGAAGGGAGCAGAAGATTAAAAATGCGAAAGCATTATTTTGGACAAAGAAGATAATAATACAGTAGTAGCAACGGCCCTCCCCACCACCTCCTTGATACCTTATTCAGGATATGAAGCGGGAGGCGGGCTGGAGCCCCCACGTTATCCTGAGGCAACAGGGTATTAAAACAACCATTTGTAAGAGAACCTGTTGAAACTAGATCCCGAACACGTAAAACACTCACAGATGTTCAACTAAGTAGAAATTCATTAGATGGGAGTGAGGAAATCTGTCCATTAATTGAAGTACCTAACCCACAGGCAGGACAGGAAGGCCAGGACTCAACTCTCTTAGTATATAGACCATGGACACCGGAGGATATCTGGAAAGCTACAGAGGGAATTCCCCATCCAAACATTAATTATGTAAAGCTTATACAAGATTTACAAGGTATGAGCTTGAGTAACCACTTCAATGGGGAAGACGTAGAGAAGGTAATTAGACAAATTATAGGTCCGGACTGGCACATGATTTGTGGCGTCTGGAATGCTCGTGATGCACAACTTAGATCACTCCTACATAGTGACGCAGAACTAGATACTAGGTTGAAGGGTCTTACAGACCGAATCACTGACAAATGGAAACCTACAGCAGACTGGACTTGTATTAACCAGTGCATACAACAAGATAATGAAACAGTAGATGCATACTATGGTAGATTATTAGAATGTGTCAATAACCATAGTGGTATGATTATCCCTGAAAACCAGAAAGATGATAGTTCATATGAACAACAATTGAAAATGCATTCTTAAAAGGTTGCATTGCCCTATCAGTAGCTTCATTACGAAGCATATGATAGATCATCGAGCAGTAGGCTACAAGCCTTACTAGAGTATGCTAGGCATGCTGAGAGACATTTCAACAGCAAAAAGAAAAAGACGCAGGTCTTCACAGCTGAAGACGGAGCAGAACTCTTTGTAGTACAGTCAGGTAAAAAGGGTAAGAGACATACTCAGGGCAATAAACGCTCTGACAGAGACCCAGAGGACTATGAGGATAGAAAGAAAAGAGGTGAGTGCTTTAACTGCGGGAAGAGAGGACATTTAGCAAGGGATTGCAGGAATAAACCACCTGCAGAAAGAAAGGATAAAAATGTTGCGGATTGACTATATGACAGTCGTACTGTCCAACAGTCATCAGGAGAGACTAATGGGCAGGGAGATAATGTAAATATAATAGAAGAAATAGATGGAATGCAAACAGATGTTGAAACTGGGGAAAGTGAAATTCTAGATTTAGCCTTGTTGAGCTTGGAGCTCTATTTGGCAGACGCAAAACCGGAAGTTACACTTCTGGTGGAGGGGAGAGAAGTAAAATTGTTGTGTGATTCAGGAGCATCACGAACTGTGATACACCCTCCAAAGTTACCGGAACACTCAGAATCACCTGACTACATATTAGTGAAAGCAGCAAACGGACAGCTATACAGGGAACCACTTTCCCATGATATAGCAATAACTGACCCTGTCTCAGGTACGACCCAGAGAAGTAAAATAGTACTTCCTGCAAAATGTCCAATGAATTTATTGGGAAGAGATCATATGCAGCTTGTTGGCATAGCAGTAGTTCCTACCATGAAGGGTATGGAGGCACAGAGACAAATGGATGCTTTTCTAGTGCGATCGGAGGGTGAAGCCCATTATTGGTACAGCCAGGACCTGGTTACGACTGGTCCAGGGGCAGTGACCAAAGAACTGATGAACGTAGCTATCAGTAAGGTGCCCTCACTCGACTTTGATCAGCAACAATTGTTACATTGTACTCTATACTATTGTAGGACAGCAGGGCCTGATAAGGAATATGAACAACAATTGTTCAGAAATCCTGCAAATAGATTAGTATTACGGACTATGTATTGGGATACTGAGGGTAATAGTGTGGTGAGTTGTTCATTACCTCAGGAATTCATGGAATTGTACAAGTCCAACAAGCTACCGCATGTCAGTTTAACGATAGGTAGAAATGTTAGGTGGGTAGATCTGGGTGACAAAGTGACAAGATGGGAAAAACAAACCGACTCAGAACTGTCGGAGCAAGGAGTACAGAAGCAGAAATTAAATTGGCTAATGCAGGCACGGCCAGCTGTACACTCACAGCAGAGTGAGGACAGCTGATTGGCGTTCTTGTTAGAAGAAGAAGAAGAAAAAGCATTGGGTGATATACCAAGCACTCTTTGGTCAACAGGGAAATCAGATGTAGGGCTTATTCGGACAGCAGGTCCAGTAACTATTACACCAAAATCGGCATTTAGACCACAAAAGAATGCAGAGCAGGGAATCAAACCTATAATAATGGCATTACTTAAGGAAGGGATACTGGTAGAATCTTTGGATTCACCATGTAATACACCTCTGTTACCTGTTAAGAAAGCAAACGGGGAATGGCGGATGGTACAGGATCTACAAGCCGTAAATGATGCGATAATACCTAGGGCACCTACGGTGCCAGACCCACATACTTTATTAAATGATTTGAAGCCACAACAGAAGTATTTTACCGTGGTAGATATAAGCAATGCTTTCTTTTCAATACCTATACACCCTGATAGTCAATATTGGTTTGCGTTTACATTTCAGGGTAAAAGGTATACATATACTCGACTACCACAGGGATATTGCGAAAGTCCAACAATAGTCGCACAGGAGATGGCTAGCAACCTGGCGGGATTCACTCCACCAGGGGGCAGTCAAGTGATACGTTATGTAGATGACAACTTGCTTGCAGCCCCTACCCAGCAGCAATGTAGGGAAGACACAATAGCATTGTTGAAGTTTTTAGCAGAACAAGGGCATAAAGTAAACAAGCACAAATTTCAACTTTGGAAAAAGAAGGTTAAGTACCTGGGATATGTGATATCCAAGGAGGGTAGAACATTAGATGAAGATAGAAAAACAGCAATTTTGCAAGCACCTAAACCAACTACCAAAAAGGAAATTATGTCCTTTCTGGGAACGACTAATCTTTGTCGAAGTTGGATACCAAATTATGCTTTGGAGACAGCTCCATTGGCAGACTTACTATTTAAAACACCGATGGCAGCACAAGAGATACTACATTGGACACCGGAAGCAGAAACAGCTTTCTGCAGACTAAAATAATTGATAATCTCATCAGTAGTGTTAGGACTTCCGAATTACCATAACAGTCTTTTCAGACCGTGGATCGTAGGCAGGGATATATGACGTCAGTGTTGAAGCAACAGCATGGAAGTAAGCAACACCCCATAGCTTACTATTCATCGCAGGTAGACCCGGTGACACGGTCATTGCCACATTGTGTACAGGCAGTTGTCGCAGCTGCTATGGCAGTACAGGCTTCGGCCTCGGTGGTGTTGTCCCACCCTCTCACTTTGAGAGTGCCCCATGCAGTTGCGATAAATTTACTGCAACAGAAAATAGCATTCTTATCCCTTGCTAGACATCTTTCTTGTATTACCATACTACTGAGTCAACCTCATATGACAATTGCACGATGCACAACATCAAATCCATCAACGTTACTTCCGACTCCTGTGGATGGCACACCACACAGTTGCCTGCAGGAAATGGAACAAATAACCTTACCTAGACAAGATCTCACTGATGTGCCTTTATCTGATGCAGAGGTGACATTTTATGTGGACGGATCATGTAGAAAGGGTTCTACAGGAAAGAATCTAGTGGGTTATGCAGTAGTAACAGATGTTGAGATTGTAGAAGCCCAACCCCTGCAGCATAACCTGTCTGCTCAAGCAGCAGAATTGATAGCTTTAACACGTGCCTGCACTTCAGCGAAAGACAGATGTGTAAACATATATACTGATAGTCAGTATGCTTTCTCTACAGTGCATGTTTTTGCACAACAGTGGAAGAATAGGGGAATGATAACATCCACTGGCAAACCAATTAATCATGCGCAATTAATTTTGAATTTGTTAGATTCCATTCAGTTACCTACTAAAGTAGCTATTTGCAAATGTGCAGCCCATACTAAACAACAGGATAAGATTTCAAAAGGTAATGCACGGCCTGATGCAGCTGCAAAGCAAGCTGCCTCAGACTCAGAGACTTCGTTTTCAAATGAGGAATTACAACCTTCTGAGATTGTAGATCTAGAAACGTTGAAGACAATGCAGACATTAACTACAAAAGCAGAAAAACAGAAGTGGGTTAGACGAGGAGCAATTCTTGAAGATGGACTGTACATCTCCAAAGAGAAGAAGCCAATATTACCATCTAATTTATTTAGATATGCGGCTTGGTTGAGCCATGGGCAGAGCCATGTCTCAACAGGGGGGATGGTACAGTTAGTTAACAGAAAACTCCAAACATATGGATTCACAAACTACACCCAAACATTTTGTGCAGCATGTCATATTTGTAATGAACATCATGCACAGGGAGCATTCAAACTGAAGTGAGGGAGTTTCCCTACACCACCATATCCGTTCCATACTATTTGTATGGATTTTATATAACTGAATAAATGTGAAGGAAATAAATACTGTTTAGTGATCATAGATATGTTCTCAAAATGGGTAGAAGCCTGTCCAACCAGGAATCCGGATGCAGCAACAGTGGCAAAGGCCTTAGTAAAGGAAATCATTCCTAGATTTGGCATACCGGAGAGAATTTATAGTGATAATGGAACACAATTTGTCAACCAGACAATCCAGCAACTTATGAGAGTTTATGGGATTTCTTTGAGACATCATTGTGCCAACCACCCACAGTCAGCAGGACTGGTGGAGAGGTACAATGGGGTCTTGAAAAATAAGTTAAGGAAATTGATGAGTGAGACCCAGAAGAATTGGATTTGCTGTCTACCTTTAGCACTGCTGAGCATGAGAACAGTTCAAAATGTAAAGGGTTTGACCCCCTTTGAAGTAGTATTTGGAAGGGCATATCATGTGCCACAGTGGAAAGCTCCCATGCCTGCAGAGCTGGAGGCCAATAGCTCATTAGCTACTTATATGAAAAGATTGTTAACAAATAAGATTGTTTTGCAGTTGAACTCTTTTTCAGACAAAGAAGAAACAAAACCGGAAGCCGTGCTGACCCCGGGGTCCTGGATTTGGCTGAAGGTTATCAAATGGAAAAGTTGGACAAGTCCAAACTGGGAAGGTCCGTACCAGGTACTGTTGGCAATGCCTACCGCAGTTAAAGATGCTGAGAGATCATCCTGGGTTCATCTGACGCACTGTAAACCGCTTAAGGAATTTAAGTTAGACAGACATTTTGTAGCTGATATACCACAGAGACAGGATGGCCAGGGGCAGAGTGTATAAAAATGCAAAACAACCCCAAAGACATTGGTTCACTGGCCTACTGATCATACACCTATTAACCATGCTTGTGGTGACATTTTTGTTGCAGTGGTATTTCTTGCATATAACTACACAAGTAAAAATGATGAAACGTGATGAACTGGCCATAGAATGGCATCCAAACTTTAACACGTACCTAGCCATGAAACGTGTATATGTAGAGACTATGAACGTTTCAAACTGCTGGGTTTGTACTGCCATACCTACAGCATATGGAGGGCTTCTGATGTCTGCTGTCCCCTTGGGGATAAATGAGACTTGGGAGAATGTATTATTTGACACAGGTACTGTGAGATCACAGGACAAAGTGGCATTGTATTTACCTGTTACACAAAGAGGAATTGTTTGTTTTGATAAGAATGATACACTCCAAGTTTGTTGGAGTAATTGTAACATAACTGTGTCTTATAAATGTTATATAAAAGCCAAAGACCAGAGTACTAGTTGTAGCACGAATTATGATTCGTATTTGAGCTTAATGAAAACAACGTTAAAAGATGTGCAGACAAATCCTGAATTGTATAAACAGTTGTCTGTTATAGACAGGAAAATGTTTCATTCAGAGTTAACCCGCATCAGTACTAAAGTAGAAAAGTGCTAATTTGTTTGTGGGAAAAAAGCATATGAATGGTTACCTGAGAATTGGTCCGGCAGTTGTTTTTTGGGTTATCTGGTTCCAGCCATAAGACATACTGCAGAATTGCCTCTGGGTAAGATATGCAATGTGAGAGATGTAGCTCAAAAAACTGGGAACACAGTCGAGAAACCTACTAATCCAGTGGGTAAGATCGAAGCGAGTTGGAAAGACCAGTCGTCTGTGAAGGATAAAGAATAATTGACTCATATGGACTTGAGTGACAGTGTCATATCCTGGCCTGGAATATTCCCAGCCTATGGAGCAGTCAAATCGATCTGGGAACTGAGAATAGTGTCAAAACCTCTCGAAGTAATGAGCAATGCAACTTTTTCCACTCTCGAACTCGTGACTGATGAACTGAATGCAATGAGAACTGTTGTACTACAAAATCGAATGGCTCTTGCCTTCACCCTAGCGGCGAGAGGTGGTACGTGCGCGCTTATCAAAGAAGAATGCTGTGCGTATATTCCAGAGAATAGACATGACATCAATGACCACCTACAGGTAATACAGCAGGTATCAGCCATGGCGGAACCAGGCCCAAACCCACTGACGAACTTTTTCCAGAATCTATTTGGGGGGTGGGGTTCAATCCTAATGAATATTTGGATTGCTATTTGTGTAGTTTTGCTCATAATTGGAGCATGTGTCTGTTGCGGGATACCCTGTGTGAAAAGGTTGGTTAGAGATGTTGTTGATATATCAGTAACTGAGACTATGTACCAGGACATGGAATTGAATCTGTTGATACCAAGTGAAAGTCTGTCTGAAATATGAAATAAATGACTTGCTTAGCTGAAAGTCCTTAGAAGGGAAAGGCTAAGGAATGAAATGATATTGTTTATGTTCCTGAACACAATGAAAAGCATTAAAAGGAGGGAGAATGTTAGAAAAATATGTACTTAAACATATATATGTAATGTTAGTTTGTGTACTTAAACATGTATATGTAATGATAGCTTAGAAACAGTATAATATGTAATGCATTTAATTCCATTTTACTAGAATGGCAGTAGAAATGATCCTGCATGTAATTGCTTGAAATTTAGCTGTAGTGTGATTAAAACTCTGACCCTGACAGTAACCAGTGCAGCAGGCGTATGTCATTCAGCATCAGTTACCTGCTGGGTTAGAGAATAATAAATGTATGTACAGGTATATCTTTCATCCATCCACTGAGGAGGATGGCCATGTGAGCTCTATGTAACACAGAGTACAGCTGGACACCAGAGAGACAAAGGAACATAGTAGGAAATGAATTGACGATGGTATCTGAACAGGCTTTGAACGTTGACAGAGCAGAATTTACAGAAGGACATTCTAATTGACTATGCGCCTCACAAGGCTGTGCTATTGTTATGGGAAAACATTTAATAAGCATTACCTCAGCACCGTTGTAGGAATACAATATTGTGGACTATAGTGATGTAAATGCCCTGTGACTGACCACATCATTAAGGTGGGAAAATGATGATTGTAAACACAATACTCATACAGCCGCTGCTTGTATAGAGTCAGACAAAAATCTATACCTGTACTGCATTGTTCTCTTCCTCCTGGTGCACACTATTAAAACGTTGTGAAACTGAGCTTCCTGTGTGAATGACTGTCATTATGAAAAGAGTAATGAGTGTGACAGTGCGAGTTAAACAACGTAACTGACAGATGTGTATGTTCCAGCATGGGAATAGGTCAAGCCAACCACCACAATCATCATGTGTACCACATACAAACAGCCAGTAACACGCAGTGGTAATGCAGGAAGGCATACACGACTGTGGGAATAGCACAGGACATATGGCACATGCCAAGTGCAGATGCGTGACACAAAAGCCCTGGATGGGGCTCACTGCAAAGATGAACATGTGCTAACTACACCTCCCACAGATGTACTGGCAATGAAAACACATGCCAAACACACATTAACACTACCGTCCAATCCATGACTGCAATGGAGGCTGGTCAAACACCACAATGAAGCATGCACAAACACGGACGTGTGTAACCGTTGCCTTAACACCCCCCCATAGGCCAAAGAAGAATAGAATGGACATATGCATGTAATGTTGTGAAGGATGTGTGGTAGTCCTCAGTATCATAGTGGTAGGGACACAGATACACTATAATCAACAGTGACGTATGTGCACTGTAGACAGCATACCTGCAGGTAATACAGAGGACAATCACGTGCCACAGAAATATACACATGAGAAAGAGGATAGGGGATAGACAAGTGTAAATGGGACAAAGTATGAATATAGGTTCATAGGTCCATAGGTACAGGGTAGGCTATCTACCCAAGTTCAGCCATAACCCTACACCATAGGTAGGATTCCTTTGCCAACCGTCAGGTCCGGAGATAAAATGCTTACGATATTGCCGTACCTCTGTCAAGCAGTGATAATGATGTAATCCCTGGCCTACATCTGCAATCCCCCATCCAACGGACAAGATACCCCTTGAACAAGACTAGCAACCATCTCTGCCTCATATGTACTGTGATGTAGATCCACAGCATAGTGAGTGTCTGTGTGACGTATGTGTCACACAAACACATCCATCAATGACCGCGTCAAGGTTCATGTCACCCACCCTTGTGGTTCCGAGGGATGTAGATACAGTAGGTGAAGCATAGACATCACATATGGGTCGATATGGCCTCGCATGTCAGGCGCAGGTCAACACTGAAGAAGAGGTATGTGACCGAATGGAGCAGGGGCCCTAACAGTGGGGCAGCATTACACAACTCCATTACACCCTGTATCTGTATGACAATTAACCTATGAGGCCTTCCCAGCTGCTGTAGGTGTTGGGTCAGATACCCTCTGAATGGGGCAATGTGCGCAATCATAGGTGTAACACGTAATGAGTACAAGGAGACAATGACCTACCCAGATGTAGATGTGAATCCCTGCACAAACAGGTGGTCATTGTAGAAGTCCCACTGAACCACGATAGCAACGTGTGTGTGGAACGAATGGTGATTGACAATCTCTGTCCCCTGTTCCTGGTAATTACCCTGTGCACAGTGGACTGCCACCCATTTGCTGGGCAGGGGTGACCTCGTAACCCTCAACAGGTATGATGTTGCATGACCTTGCAGTTAGCTGTAGGCCATGTCCCTGACAGCAGACATGCATATCTGGGAGGCCCCTCTGAAGGATATCTGTGTCAGATGTGTGTCCCACTATGGCACCCAATGTGCAGTCATCTGCAAACATTGTCAGCCATAACCCCCCTGTGTATGCCTGTACTTTGGAAATGTATATGCCGAAAAAGAGCTGAGCCAGGACTGAGCCCTGTGGGACACCACCTGTGACTGGCTGTGAGTATGACATAGCGCCAGCAACTATGACTGTGTGGGGTCTGTCACCTAGCCAGTTCACAACCCATCTGGCGATGTATGTACTTACATTCAAGCTGATGGGTCTAGCAATGATACTGGAGTGTGGTATTGTGTTGAAGGCCATTTCCAGGTTGAGGTAGGCTGTATGGACTGCTTTACCCTCATCAATGGCCTCGGTGACTGATCCTAAAAGGTCACCAAGTGTAAAAGGCATGCTCTGCCTGTGACCAAGCCAAACTGAGTTTGATCCAAAGTATGCAAGTCCCCTATGTCTGCATCTGTAGGTTCTATTATGATCCTTCTCCATGGCATTGCAGATAAGGCTTGTCAAGTCAATGGGATGGTAATCACCAGGGTCAGTGGAGGCACCATCCTTGTGAAGTGGGACTACAGTTGGCCTGTGCCACTACTTGGGTATGTATCTTGAGGTGAGGCTAAGATTACACAGCCATCCAAATGTGGGTTTAAGTCCCCATTGAGTCTGTGGAGTACACAGCTGGGACAACATCTGGTCCCATGGATGCTGTGTTTACTGTCTTGGAGAGAGCATTTCCCACCTGTGCATTACAGATGTTCCGGGATCTATAATCCCCTGGTATAGATATCACTCCATGTGGGGGGGAGGGGGTGGATCAGTCAGCACCGAACCTGTCAGCCAGTATGTTGGCAATGTGTGTAGGTTCAGTAATCTTCACATCATTCTGAACCCAGTCCGAGCATATCTGGGAGTGTCTTCCCAGGTGTCCAACATACCTAAAGAAGGCATTATGACTGTCTGCCGAATCCTTGTTGATGTCTCCGTTGAAATCGCCATGGATGATTTCATGAAAACTTGTAGGTCTTCACATATAATGAACAAGGGTGTCTAACCTTACAAGTAGTCTGCTCCATCTCGTAGTAGCTACCACCTGTCGTTGTAGAGCTTGTTCATGGCTGGGGTCCAGCAGACTGGATGCCTGGCTCTGGTACAAAGAGTCCCTGTTGTGTCTGGGATTGCCTGATCCATGCAGTCCTGTAGGTGCTGCTGGAAGGCATATGTATGTGATTCAGCGGTATGAGTAATGTTAACCACCGGCTCAGGGGCATTAAAGGAGACCACAATAGTGTTCAGATGTGTGAAGTCGGCCTTTGAGAAAGGCATATGTATGGTAACCGGCACCACCCACAGCATTCCATGCCAATAGCAGAAGCTATTGTAGGTTGTCCAAACACACGTGTCCGTACACATGGAACATCATAGCAATAAACCACGGGCGGATGTGGGTAATGCTAGATATACCCACAGCAGACGTGGTGCGTTCCCGGGTCAGACGCTCGAGGGACCACACACATAGCCGGCCGTGGGTATAGGCCAACTAGGCAGCCGCCTAGGCGCCGCCCACTAGGGGCACCTTTCCAGCCTTTAGTTGGTGTAGGTAGACCAGGACGGGGGTAGCGGGGATGTGGCGGTGGCACCATGGAGTCCTTCTGCCTAGGGCACCGCTAGACCTAAGGCCACTCTTGCCGTGGCAAATACAGCAGTACCCACACCCAGACGCGGGACATTGCTAGTATGCCATATCATCTCTGGAAAGAAACCATATATTCCCAGAGATAATGGCACAGCATAATGCCTGTCCGCCGCCCAAACGCAGACATACGGCAGCCGCGGCGGTGCGGACATACTGTGCGAGATGTCCGTTAACGATGTCGACACCGTCTCGCTCTGTGAAACAAAGTCAACATAGCGACGCAGAGCCCGATGTCCCCGTTGCTAAGCTCTGCAACATGTTCTGCCATGTTAAATGTGTGTAGCAGAGCGGGACTGGCCCAAACTAAGCAACCGAGATGTCCGTGGCTCAGTGAAAAGCCGCGCAATTCCGAACCGATGCAAAATAGCGAGACAGGTTAGAAATACCGAGGGTTAGTAATGGAAATAGGTCCGTTCGAACAGACCGTGTGCAATTACTGTAACAGGATCTACAACGTGTAAGCCGGCCAATCAGCGCACACGGTCAGGAATAATGGGGGGGGGAAGACATGGTATCACAGACACGGACAAACCGTGCCCATGTGACTCATCTAACATTCGAACACGGTCAGGGCAGTCCCGTACACTGGGCGGACAAGACCAAACCCAAAGCACCACAGACACACCCTGACAATCGACGGCCTGTATGCGTAGGGGATATAAGCCCCTGTGATCTCAACACCCCTGCGGTCACGACATATGCATCCTGGGCCATGTGCAGGAGGGAATAAGGAATGTTCAACATGTAGTACCGCACCTTTCCCAGCAGGAGAATGGATGCCTGTGACGTACGTGAGTGCGGGGGGGGGATATGTAAATATAGCTAAGTACCATGGGTATGCATATTAATGAGACCGAACAGCCAACGTGTAGTGGTCACAGTAACCGGCAAACGTGATTGCAGTCCCGTTTGAATTACGACCATAACACATATAAATGTGAACGTGTACGTAATGCGTCCATGCCGCAAAGACTGTTACATGTATAAAGGTGAAAGTGCGTTCCGCACACGTCCGTCGACCGGATCACAGATATGTTACCGGAATAGTCACATCTAACACAGACCACGTAAACACACAGACCCAGTTAACATATGTAAACAGAACACGGATATACATGTGCGCCTGCGCGTAACCCACAATTAGGAGATGCAAGTGCGCGTGTGCGTCTGTGATCCACACGAAGCAGGGAAAGTTGAGGATGTGTCCTCCACGTCAATCATACATGTCCCAGAAATGTCAGCCCCTGAAAGTATGGAATCGGGCAATGCCATGTAAAGTACCGTTAGAAATAATCAGAAGCACACGCTATGTGATGAGACAAACATAGAATGTCGATAGAATAACGTGTGTGTTAGTAGTATGGATCGATGACGGTAATGCACCAGCAACCCGACACACTTGTCAGAAGGTGCCCCTGTACGTAATGCGTTCAGTTGGCTCACACTTGTTGACCGGCCTAGGCTACCGGGATATATGTCCAGTGTCAGCAGAGGCCAGTGGAGAAATGATTCACACACAATAATAGCACAACATACAAATGTACCCATATATGTAACCACAAAAGAACAACAATAGAAAGTGTCCTGAAAGGACTGATTACACACAGATCCCAAACGACAGAGAAATATATGGCCAGTGGAAGCACGTCACAATTATGGGATCAGGTCTGTAAACGAGCAAGAAGGTCACACATGTCACGCCAGCGATTTGCAAGATAGGCACAGGTCAATGTAACACACTGCAAGATTAAGGGCCAAACATCCGTACACCATGCCAGAACCTGTACAGTGGAAAGGTATGGCATGGTAATCGATGTGTGTACACAGGTAATCCACAGACAGTAACAAAGAAAGGTAGGAAACGAGGGGTTCACATGTACATATCTACACACAGCAGTCCGACGGGCCGTAGATATGACGCATGGACATAGATTTGCCACTGGAATACAAGAGGTAAACAACTACAGTGTATTCCATTTCAAATTGATATAGTTTGTATACAGTCATATTCATATTTAATATTGTGACCCTTATTTACATGCATATGTATACAAAATATGCTGTAAATGTACTCATGTATTCCATGCTTTGGAATCGTAATGCAACAATTATACACATTGATATACAATAGCATGGTCAACACACTACATCCTAAGGTTTACTCACAACAATTATCAACTATGTTTCAATATACTGATGGAATTGACCAATATCGTAGTTATGTTAACATATTGTTGTTGTATTATTGTTTCCATTAAGTAATGTATGCAACACTGATATGTATATGTCACTTTATCATCATGACTCGGAGCACTGTCCACCTAACTATGAGCAGGTGTATTGATTAATTGACTTTAAACTGACTCTGAAGGAAGTGTATAAGGGACGACTATCCCATGTATTTTGTACTCCGACGATGCCCCATGTCAGTGGGTGAAAGAGCTCAGTATCCTTTGACTGTGGAGTGTATGGTTGTTGTCATTGTCCGTTCCGGCCTGATTTATGTTCAACAATGTCTTTTATGAAGATGACCAGGACTCGGGTTTGCTGTATTTCCGCTTATTGGCACGTGGATATAGATAGGCCAAGTAATACATAATACAGGTAGTCAAACAGACATCCGTGATTGGGGAACATACAGCAGCAGCCAAAACCACTGGCCAGATGGTGACAGCCCAACAAGTTCTACACTTTACATATGCACATCGGTGTCCACTGTGGGACTCCAAAAATTGATCCATCCGCAACATCAACCAGCTGCGATCGACACAGACGAAGTGACAGCCGTGACCACGGCACAGCTAGACACATGCACCACCAGCGTGTTTAAGGTTGATGACAACTGTCCATGAAATGCAGGACATATGAACAGAAATCCCCAGATTGTCGTGTCCATAGAAGTGCGTCCACATCCCAGTCCGCACACATGAAGGATGTGTAATGGGTACCGTGGAGGGCTGCAGCCATGGGATCCTGGGTATGCAGAAATGGGGCCCGGTGTTGTTTGGCAGATGATCCGTTGTCCCGCCCCGTGGGAGGGATGTGGGTATAGCACGTGCCTTCCCCCCCAATAATGATGCAAAGCATCCACCGGATATTGCTAAAAGCATGTGTGAAATGTGTACAGCCCTAGATCAGTGTCCAGCAGGCAATTCCCATGGATGGACAAGCCTACGTCCATGATGGCATCCATACCTGCAAGGACGGTGGAATTATACAGCTGCAGTAAGGCATAACACAGGAAATACAGATGGAAACAACAGTAGACACACCCCATAGAAATCCATCCTGCCGTGCGAATCCCGGCGTACACAGCAACCAAGCTGCTAGCAAGTATATGGGGATCACCCGCTTCCACTCCACGGAACATACGGGCGACCTGTGGAACACATATTAATGGCACACCAACAACGTCAACTAGGAAGGTCATAGCATGGTTAAACTATGGCGTTCCCACCCATAAAGAACATCCTTTCATGAATAAATAGGTTCTACATGTACCGGCTGTGTTATAATGACAATACAGTGGTGGATAGTTCACAATGGGACCTCTGAGGATTACTTAAAGCAGTTGCCAACCTGCAGTACTAGAGTAACACCATATGGGTTAATTGTGGAAGGACACGGGTTCCGTAGCACTACATAATATGGGTAGGCAAACAGACATCCGCGACTGGGGAACATACAGCGGCAGTCAAACCCACTGGACGAATGGACACAGTCCAACATGTTCTACACTTTACATATGCACATCGGTGTCCATTGTAGGACCCAAAAATTTATCCTTAGGTGTTGGCAACAGGCTGCGATCGTGTGACCCAGAAGAGGTGACAGCCGTGACTACGGCACAGGTAGATATATGCACCACAAGCGTGTTCAAGGGTGATGACAAGTGTCCATGAAATGCAGGACATATGAATAGGACTCCCCAGGTCGCCGTGTCCATAGACGTGCGTTCACATCCCATTCCCGCACATGAAGGATGTGCAATGGGTACTGTCGAGGGTTGCAGACATGGGATCGTGGGTATGCAAAACTGGGTCTCGGTGTGGATTGGCAGATGATTCGTTGTCCCGCCCCGTGTGAGGGACGTGGGCATGGCATATGCGTTACTCCGCACTAATAATGCAAATCACCCACCGGAGAATGCAGAATGTAGCTGTGAAATGTGTCCAGCCCTATACCAATGTCCATTAGGCAGTTCCCATGGATGGACAAACGTACGGCCAAGATGGCACCCACAGCTACAAACCTGGTGGAATCCCACAGCTGTAGTAAGGCATAACACAGGGAATACAGATGGGACTACAGTAGACACACCCCATACAAAGCCAGACCGCCGTGCGAATACCGGCGTACACAGCACCCAATCCGGCAGCAAGAGAATGGGGATCACACGCTTCCATTCCGCGGAACAAATGGGCGACCTGCGGAACACATACTAATGGCACACCAACAACGTCAACTAGGAAGGTTATGGGATGTTGAATCTATGGCGTAGCCACATAGAAAGACCATCCTTCAAGGAATTAATAGGATCCACGTTTCATCCGTGTTAGTTCCACACTACAGAGGCGGGAATGTCCCAATGTGGAATCTGCGGATCAGTTAAAGCAATTGTTAGCCTGCAACATTGGAATTACACCAATTGTGTTCAGTGGCGGAAAAACCGGTTTACGTAGCACTACATAATATGGGTACTCAAACAGACATTCGTGATTGCTGAACATACAGCAGCAATCAAACCCACTGGCCAGATGGACACAGTCCAATACATTCTACACTTTACATATGCATATTGGTGTCCATTGTAGGACCCAAAAATTTATCCGTACGAAATGTCAACCTGCTGCGATCGGGAGACCCAGATGAAGTGACAATCGTGACCACGGCACAGCTACATATATGCACCACCAACGTGTTCAAGGTTGATGACAAGTGTCCATGAAATGCAGGACATATGAATAGGACTCCCCAGGTTGCTGCGTCCATAGACGTGCGTTCACATCCCATTCCCGCACACATGAAGGATGTGCAATGGGTACTGTCGAGGGTTGCAGACATGGGATCGTGGGTATGCAAAAATGGGTCTCGGTGGATTGGCAGATGATTCGTTGTCCCGCCCGTGTGAGGGACGTGGGCATGGCATATGCGTTACTCCGCACTAATAATGCCAATCATCCACCGGAAAATGCAGAATGCAGCTGTGAAATGTGTACAGCCCTATACTAGTGTCCAGTAGGCAGTTCCCATGGATGGACAAGCGTACGGCCAAGATGGCACCCATAGCTGCAAACCTGGGGGAATCCCACAGCTGTTGCAAGGCATAACCCAGGAAATACAGATAGGGACTACAGTAGACACTCCCCATACAAAGCCAGACTGCTGGGCAGATACCGGCGTACACAGCACTCAATCTGCCAGCACATAAATGGGGATCACGCGCTTCCATACAGCGGAACAGATGGGTGACCTGTGGAACCATACCAATGGCACAATATCAACGTCAGCTGGGAAAGACATACGATGGTCAAACTATGGCGTTCCCACCAATGAAAGACATCCTTCAGTGAATTAATAGGATTGATGTCAATTGACCATGGAAAACACCTAATCAACAATAAAGACTCGCTGGCACCCTATGGCCACAAACCATGTCACACATAGGTAGATGGAACAGTCAACGTAAACATTTCGTCCACGACAGGTCACATATGGTATCCAAAGGTTCTTCATAGACATGTATGCGCTATCACCCGTAGGCCCGTGAGACTTACACATAACATGGAAGCATCCAGGCTTTAAATATCCACCCTTACACTTCCATTTGTCACTTTCTATGCGAACAATGAACATGTAGCCACAGCATAGAAAGCACAGACGCACTGCTAACGACACACACACATGTCAACATCTCAGAAAGCATCCTATGAACACACGTATTACATGATATTGTACTATGCCGAATCCTCAACAATCAAAGACCTAACAATGTATATGGAAGATATGCATAGCATATCACTGTAATACAACGGTACAGAACTGACAGAGTGGACAAATGTATGTTAACCCTACATCTGTATCTACACTACATTCCCGTTACGGATGTTTGCTCCACCTGCTTCTCAAAAGATGCCTCAGCAGTTATCCATCGGTCAGCCCTGGTGTGTGGCCAACCCTCCACCTACTAATCTATCTACATCCGCATTCTTCAGCATAGCTGAGGAGGTCCCTCCTGTGGTGTTATAATCTAGACGTCGTAAAACACCGAATGTAGACGTATGCCTTGTGATGTGCCCATAGCGGCCGTAGGCATCGCCAATCCTGCGGCTGCCCAGGCGCCGCTCTAGTAGGGCCACCTGTCTAGTAGGCGTGTCACGTAGGTATACCAAGATGGGTGCACCATGTGTTGTGGTGGCGTCGCCATGTAGCCCACAGCCTAGGGCAGCGGCGATCTAAGGCCGCTGCCGTCGGAGGGTAGTACAGTCTGCAGGTATGTGCAGGGGTGCACATGGAACAGCGGACCACAAGGATACCCATAGTGGCGACAGCTGCACACATGGCTATAGCGGGACACACACGGCCATGCATACAGCACAATTAGACATACACACACCATAAATAGGCAAGTACACACAAGGTGTATGTCGTGTATGGGTACAGTGTCAGGACAGCAAGGATAGCTGTCTGCCACGTAATCCAGCAGATGTCTATGAGGTGTTCTGGAATACGGACGGTGCATGGACAATGTGTGGATATGCAGCGTACGACAGTAATATGTGTCAGCCGTGCAAATGCGATACATGGGAAGACAGCTGTCCATGGTAGAGCAGCTGCACGGCCACAACATAGGTACATAGATATACAAAGAAAGAGATACAGACGGACACATCCGGCAGGCCCGTGAGTGTAATGTACACAGCAGCCCCCACCACACCATAGTAGGGTGCACGCGGAGAACACGCGACCGAGGTCGCGGACCAGAACAAGCACACCAGTAGTACAGGAGCTGCGTCCGCCATCCACAAACACAAGGATGGCGCCAGGATATGGGTGTTCCGTAAACCTCAAAGCCATACCGTATGAACCCATGCAGCTGGGAGCTTGGACACACACACACATGTGGCACGATGGTGATTGACCACACCCCCACTTACCCAACCGCACAAGCGTACAACACAGGTATGGTATGCTCTTCGTGGACCACCGAGCACACCACCAGCAGAGGCACATGTACAGGTGGGTGGCAACAACCGTACAGGAATGGCGGCTGGTAGGCAAGGAAAGTGTTGTGAAGCGTCTAAAAGCATGTTCATCCGCAGAGGCAGCTGGAAACACACACACACACACACACACACACACACACACACACGGAAGGGCCGGGGGTCGAACCTACACCTATCTACATGAACTCACTACAGTATGAAGCATTTACAGAACAGCTACGAGTTTACTGAGCACAAGCGCTGTCAGAGGCATACTTCTAGGCTGGTGACATCACCCGCAAGACAATAGCTGGCAATAGCCAAGGTTGTGTTTGGCGTCTAAAAGCATGTTCATTCGCAGAGGCGGCTGGAAACACACACACACACACACACACACGGAAGGGCTGGGAGCTGAACCTACGCCTATCTACATGAACTCACTACAGTATGAAGCATTTACAGAACGCGCTACTGAGTTTACTGAGCACAGCGCTGTCAGAAGCATACTTCTAGGCTGGTGACATCACCCGCAAGACAATAGCTGGCAATAGCCAAGGTATGTGTTTTGAAGCGTCTAAAAGCATGTTCATCCGCAGAGGCAGCTGGAAACACACACACACACACACACACACACGGAAGGGCCGGGAACCGAACCTACGTCTATCTACATGAACTCACTACAGTATGAAGCATTTACAGAGCAGCTACCGAGTTTACTGAGCACAGCGCTGTCAGAGGCATACTTCTAGGCTGGTGACATCACCCGCAAGACAATAGCTGGCAATAGCCAAGGTATGTGTTGCGAAGCGTCTAAAAGCATGTTCATCCGCAGAGGCAGCTGGAAACACACACACACACACACACGGAAGGGCCGGGAGCCGAACCTACGCCTATCTACATGAACTCACTACAGTATGAAGCATTTACAGAACGCGCTACCGAGTTTACTGAGCACTGCGCTGTCAGAGGCATACTTCTAGGCGGGTGACGTCACTCGCAAGACAATAGCTGGCAATAGCCAAGGTATGTGTTTTGAAGCGTCTAAAAGCATGTTCATCCGCAGAGGCAGCTGGAAACACACACACACACACACACACACACGGAAGGGCCGGGAGCTGAACCTACGCCTATCTACATGAACTCACTACAGTATGAAGCATTTACAGAACGCGCTACCGAGTTTACTGAGCACAGTGCTGTCAGAGGCATACTTCTAGGCTGGTGACATCACCCGCAAGACAATAGCTGGCAATAGCCAAGGTATGTGTTGCAAAGCGTCTAAAAGCATGTTCATCCGCAGAGGCAGCTGGAAACACACACACACACACACTGAAGAGCCGAGCGAACCTCGCCTATCTACATGAACTCACTACAGTATGAAGCATTTACAGAACGCTACCGAGTTTACTGAGCACAGCTGTCAGAGGCATACTTCTAGGCTGGTGACATCACCCGAAGACAATAGCTGGCAATAGCCAAGGTATGTGTTGCGGCGTCTAAAAGCATGTTTATCCGCAGAGGCAGCTGGAAACACACACACACACACACACACGGAAGGGCGGAGCCGAACCTCGCCTATCTACATGAACTCACTACAGTATGAAGCATTTACAGAGCGCTACCGAGTTTACTGAGCACAGCTGTCAGAGGCATACTTCTGGGCTGGTGACATCACCCGCAAGACAATAGCTGGCAATAGCCAAGGTATGTGTTGCGGCATCTAAAAGCATGTTCATCCACAGAGGCAGCTGGAAACACACACACACACACACACGGAAGGGCCGGGAGCCGAACCTACGCCTATCTACATGAACTCACTACAGTATGAAGCATTTACAGAACGCTACCGAGTTTAGTGAGCACTGCGCTGTCAGAGGCATACTTCTAGGCTGGTGACATCACCTGCAAGACAATAGCTGGCAATAGCCAAGGTATGTGTTTTGAAGCGTCTAAAAGCATGTTCATCCGCAGAGGCAGCTGGAAACACACACACACACACACACACACACACACACACACACACACACACGGAAGGGCGGGAGCCGAACCTACGCCTATCTACATGAACTCACTACAGTATGAAGCATTTACAGAATGCGCTACCGGGTTTACTGAGCACAGCGCTGTCAGGAGGCATACCCCTAGGTGGGTGGTATCATCTGCAGAGGCAATGGGAATTAAGTCAGAGTGCGCAGTCACGCAGCCTGTTACCATCCCAAGGTCGCCGTACAGTAACACGTTAGTGCTGCAGTCGGGAATACCAAGTAACTACTGATCAGTACATCACGACAGGAATACGGGATGCACCGCATGACAGTTCACCCTATGAGAGGGCATCCGGCGTGCAGGATGTAGGCAGCCAATGTGGCATGACAGCCACACATGTGTCACCTGGATGGTCACCATATCTATGCAGGATGCCATTGGCCATGGCTACGCATAGTAGCAGACATCGGTGGCGACTGTCGTGTGTACCCCGCGGGTGTACTGGCCATGCCTCCCACACCTAGCGGTTGCAAAAGGGAGACAGACATGCTCACGGGGTATCAACGCAGTCGTGCACGGTGTGCACTGTACTGTGTGTCTATCTACACAGCTGCTTACTGGGCATGCTCAGACACTTAGACGGCACAGAGCAGACATGCATACACATGGTGCGGCGGCATGGGTGGCGGAATGTGGACCATCGTGTGTCCAGCCACACAACAGCAACCTGGCCATGCCACAGGCGTGGCGTTGCAAAGGGATACAGGCATGCACCGGGTATAACTGCGGGCGGTGTGCACTGTGCTGTGTGTCTATCTACACAGCTGCCTACTGGGCATGCTCAGACACTTAGACTCGGCACAGAGCAGACATGCATACACATGGTGCGACGGCATGGGTGGCAGAATATGGACCGTCGTGTGTGTCCAGCCACACAACAGCAACCTGGCCATGCCACAGACGTGGCCATTGCGAAGGGGATACAGGCATGCACCCGGGGTATAACTGCAGTCGGGCGTGGTGTGCACTGTGCTGTGTGTCTATCTACACAGCTGCCTACTGGGCATGCTCAGACACTTAGACTCGGCACAGAGCAGACATGCATACACATGGTGCGACGGCATGGGTGGCAGAATGTGGACCGTCGTGTGTGTCCAGCCACACAACAACCCGGCCATGCCACAGACGTGGCCGTTGCAGCGGGGAATATCCAGGTGCAATTAACCATGGGTAGGACTGGCCTACAGTTTGTTGCATGCTACAGACCACCCTCCCAAACACAGGATACCTGCACAGATGTCCTGAGGACACTGGTGAGTGTGCATGCTCTCACAACAGCACCGTATTGGGTGACATCAACCACCCATACATAGACTGGGAACATTACCCATGGCACAACACCCTACGCCACCGGTCCCAGGTGTTCTCACACCTGGCCACTGTTAAACAGCCATGCACCATACACACTAGGGGGGATGTCTAACAGTTCTGCCCATCACACATGGTGAGGATATGCCCCACACAGGATGTACAGCCCTCAATGGTGATGCCAGACCATATAGTGGATCCACTGGTCATCCACATCCTGCACCCAACACCGGCATGGGGGACCTAAGTGATGACCTCTCCACAACAAACCACACACATCATCAGACCGGTGTGGTACCCTACAAGTCCTCCATGCCAGTGTTGAACACAGGCCACACTGCCAACCGCCTTACGAATGCCTTCTCTGAGCACCCCCATGCATGTCTGCACCAGGCGAACATGATAACATCAGGACCTTGTCCACCACAGGTAGGCACATGGTGTGGTGGACCCCAGCCACTGACAAGCTGTACATCAACAGTTGGAGCTAATACATGACAGAGCAATGTCAGTACCAGGGAAACCATCTCCCATTCATACCGGCGTCACCATATGGCCACACATACAATCATCCACGGCCGCTTGTGGGAGTGGTACTGCAGAGGGCACATGAGACAACCATAGGGCCTTCCCTAACTGTGGTAAGGACATGGTTGGGGGCGCACAGACATGGCCGGAAATGGTCCAGAATGGTACAATGGTCACTGCACCCACAGACATTGTCAACAAACCAGCGGACATGTTCCATGCATACATCCACCCCCCCCAAGAGGGGACATATCCATCCCACCAGAGTGTAGCCTCCGAAACATCTCATATGGCCTGGAGTGATCTCATATCTCTATGGCGGTTGACACAGCACCAATGGGCACCGATGGTGTCCCTGGCTGTGTGCTACCCATCCTCATTGAGGCCCTCGACCCACACATGAGGCCACTGTGTCATGTTAGCCTTACTATGGGCTATGTCCCCGATGGATGGCATATGGCATCTGTGGTCCCACTATGCCAGGGTAGTGCTCTTCTGGACTGTAGACAGCCACACCCTATCAGCTTGACAAGCCTTGTCTGCAAAGCTGTGGGGAGGTCCATACAGGTGCCCATGGATACAGACAGCGGTGTACAGCCAATACCGGAACATACCCACAACAACATAGTCAAGGCGGATCCTGCCTCCCGATCCTGCTCGTCCTGTCTGGCGTGGTCACCAAGGCCATTGATGGGGATCACGCGGTTTGCACACAGTACCATGACCTGGTGGGAGCGTTCAGAGCACACTCCACATGGGACTCATGGAAAGGCTTGCCAGCGTACATGTGGGGACATATGTCACCCGATGGTTCTCAGAAAGGTTGGAGGTCACACCACACAGGGTTGGTGTTCCTGGTGCCGTGTCAGACTCATATCTGGTCTCCAGTGGAGGCCCACAGGGCTCAGTCCTGGGCCCCCTGCCATACGGCATTCGACCTTCCAATGTGCATGCAATCATAGGGTATTGTGGCAGACAAGGTATGCAGATGACTACACACCGGCCACCATACCCAACACCCCATGTGACACGGACATCCACCTAGGGCGTCATAGACATGGATAACTGGTGCCAGAGCCATGGCCTGCTGCTACATGCCAGAGAAGGTGCAGACCTACCCAGTGTGAAGGACATGTTCGGCCCAATGTAACATGTAGGTGGTAAGCCATTCAAAATGGTGGACATGTTCATGGAAATGGGTACCACACCTGTCGGTAACCTCTGTCAACACACACAATGGCAATGTGGGTGTGAAGACATTCCACTGTGGCCACCTGGTCTGGAAGGAATCGCATCCACATCAGGGGTGTTCATTGTACCCCTGTACACATCACACACCAGAGCAATGACTGCGTACAATGGCACATCTGGCCTGTACCTAAGCTGACACCTGCAGCACTCGGAAGGACCACAAACATTCCACAACGCAGGGATGATGGTGCTAGGACATGTGTCACAAGCTGCACGACCAAGGGGACTCCGGCTGTATACCTTCCCAGCACATCTGCTCTGTGGTGATCTGTGCCTGGCATACACGGCCATGTCTGACCTGGGTGACATGGGCATATTCCACCTCCTAGGCTCCAGGCAAACACGGGCACAGAAGCGACTGTCAGACACCTCACCACAAAGATGAGTGGGACGTGCTGGGGGAACAGGGTCAGCGGCGGAGACCCCTACAACACGGAGAGGAGTGCCAGCCCATGTGAAGGAAAGGCCCTGACTGCCTTTGTCCAGGAGTAATCATGGCGTGTGGATGTGTGAACATAGTTATCGCCAGGCATCATCTGTGTGTCAGTGCTGGACGAGGGACTGGGGACTGATGGATGTGGCATCCCCATCCTAAGGGTGTTAGCAGCCACACACAGTCATGCTAGGTCTACACATGCATGTAGGGCACATAGCCTGGTATGTACATGTGGACCTATGTACCTATGTAGGGGTCCATGCCGGTTGCGGGTACCTGTGCTATGCTGATGTTGCCAGACATGCCTGTGGGTACCCCACGACTACGTGGGGAACTAATAACAGTGCTCCCAGTAGGCACATGCAAGTACACCATCATTGTCATACGGGTTAACTGAACCAACATGGTGCTACACATGTAACCACCACGCATACTGTGTACACAGATCAATGAATGCTGCACCTGCCCTACATGGTATGTCTGCTGCATGATGTCAGTGCACAACCCACATCACATACACACCTGTCACCAGCCATACACACACACCACAACATACACATCACGTACTATGCGGACACAGGTATCACATACACCTCTCACTATCTTGTCCACCCTGTGCATCAGAATATGTTTGCATAACCGTGCACCGATGGTGTAGCTCACAGTTCTGCGGCAGAGACTTCATCATATGCACAGGGTGATATGTGCCACAGGCATGGGCTGTACCAATGGATGACATCATGTGTGTGTGTAAGGGCCTGTGCATTGACTGGGCATGACTGTGTAGATTGCATGTGGATGTGGTGGAGCCCTACAGTTGTGTTTGCTGTGTGTGGGTTTGTGTGTACACAGTTCAGTCATCTGTGATGCCTACACGGGTATGCTTGGCAGCCCCAGACTGTACAGTGCAGGTGTTACGGCTCACTGTGTCCGCCTGGCGGCGTGACCGTGCCTGCCTGGGGTCGCGGGCACTACCGGGTGGAGGTGCGGACTGTCCACTCTCCGATGTCACATGTCCACTGGAAGCGTGCCCACGCGGGGGGTCCAGGGCCCGCGTCCACGTGGCCTGCTGTGTCCTGGTGTGGTTGGTGTAGTAGCAGCTGCACTGCTGCTGCTACCAGCACTGTGTGGGTGGGCATGGGAGGTGGCGCGCACGCTGACCTGCACCTGGTGGTGTTACTGGCCCGCCCACGTGCCCTATGCCTCACCCTACCAGGTGTTCCAGCACGGACAGCTCACGCTCACGGATGGCCATGCCTTGTCGAGGATCCCAGCCATCTCACCCAATCTCCTATCCAGAACATCGGCAAGATGCTGTTGGGCATTCGCCAATGACTGGATGTTGTCATTCAAGGAACGGATTGCAGACCTCTGCAGCCTCTGCCCTTCCTGGTTCTGCCATTGGCGCGTGCCTGCACCGCCATTACAGTCTGGAACATGCGTCTGGTTATACCAGCTGCTGCACCCTGTACGGCAGGTGTATGTCTAGCGGTGCTCCCCTACGAGCAGCACCTGCCACATGCCTGTGTGGCACTGCACCAGTCATTACACTGGCAACATCGTGTGTACCCACACCTTCTGCAGCCACCACACATTCCTGCTCGGTGCCAACAGGCGGCTGACTGACCGTCATCTATGGGCAACGGTGTTGGGGTATGTGTCGGCATCTGAACCGTGTGCGGGGATGAAGGGGACGTAAGTGTGATGTTCTCCAATGGCACAGTGTCTGCCTGTGACGACCCTGCCTGTGCCTCATGCACATGGTCATCACCACTAGTATCTGTGGGGACACTAGCATCAGATGGACCGCAGGAGGGGAACTCACCTACAGCACCTGTCAATACAAAGACATACCGTCCGTTACAATACAGACATGCAGACACACACACACACACACACACACACACACACACACACACACACACACACACACACACACACACACACACACACACACACACACACACACACACATCATGCATGTGATATTGCAGGTGGCATGCAGCATTCCCACACCACAGACCAGTGAATGCAGACCAGACATTCATAGTGGCAGTATGCACACTGCCCTGGTGGGAACACTACAACAGGCAGGTGTCTTTTAGTAGGCATGCAGTACACACATTCATGGTAGTTTGCATGCATCACCGTGATACACCGTGTGGCCACGGGCGAGTTGACAGTACACATGGCTGCCGACACTATGTCATGTACACCGCAAACATGTGCGGTATCATGTGGACATGTGACGATGGTGTCCCACCACATGCACCACATCAACGGCTGTCACAGTGCAGTGTTATGTGTACAGTCTACAGATACAATGTATGGGTAACAGGGATGTCTGTGCAGGTGCGGTTGGTGTGAGCTGTGTACATAGCTGTACAGTGTGGAGTGCGGGCACTGTGCCACTGCACAGTAGCAGGACACAGGTATGTTTCTGTGCGATGCGTGACCTGGATGCATTACATTGCCATGTCTGAAAGTCAGTTCAGCTGCTCAGCAGCACGTATATGGTGGACATTGGTGGCACCTGTAGTAGCTGTGGACAGGCATTCCATGTCACTGGTGTACCACATCGGATGTCCAGGGGGTCCACTACAGTGATGAGCCCACTATGTGTGTACAGGGTGCAACGGTGACTACCCACTGTGGATGTACTGTGTGGCAACATGCCTGTAGATATCGCCCATGGCCTTGTCTGTCTGGGTCATTGACAATTGTGTGTGGTGGACATCGTGCACACGGCCCTGTGGTGGCCCATGTGACATACAACCGTACTAGTCTAAGGTGTCACATTCCCTACGGATATGCAGACAGTGTGGATGTCTGCTATGTCGTGCATAGGTCATGTCATGGTGTGAAAATGTTGCAGACAGACATCCACATGCATGGGACATGGCATGTGCCATGTCTAACGTGTGCACCTGATGCAGGGGCATAGGTCACATTGGTAACACCTGTGCTCTGGCCAGATCACAGCTCACTATGTGGTACTGTGTGCATACTGCAGAGGCATACCAATGCATACTACACATGCAGCCATTGTGGAACACCTACACCATTGTATGCATAGCTGACTGCACGTAACACACCAATAGGTTGTGTGGTGTCATGCCACTCTACGCTAACGGTTGTATCTACTGTACATGGGTGGTGTGTGTGTCGGGTGGTGCAACCTGTATACCGTGACTGGGGCACACACAGGTGTGCATGTCATGCCTGGACACATGGGGAATATCAATACACCGTATCATGCCTTTGACTAGCAACAGACTTACCTGCGACAGACCCTTGTCTTTGCGACTCGCCAGGCATTACCTGTAAAGGGATGACACAAAGGTATACACATTATCCATTACTATCGCCACGGTCAGCACTGTGCATGTCACATCATGCATCTGTGAGTTAGCATGTGCTATGCACATGTCTGCTAACACAACATAGCATACTGTAGTATGCATCTTGTGTGGCCATATACCTGGCATGTGTTGCTATATTATGTGTTGTACTATGACACCCACTCCCACGTCGCTTATCATACAAACATGCAACACTGACTTACCAGGCAGCTCCGAGCTCATAGTTTGGGAGACACCCACCTCCACGATGGGCCAAAAGTTTCTGCGTGTTGTTCGTGGGTGTCCCCAGACTGGCCAGGAGCTCCTCCGTGGCTGTGAGTGGGGGCTGGGTTGGTGGCCCACCACCTGTCCCACGTTGTTGTCTGGCGATTGCAGCGGCACGCTGTCTTGCATGCTGGATCAGGTCTGTGCAGTGCCTGCGGATCTGTTGGTAATTGCGGTTGTATCCGCCCAGGCTGTTCACCCTCCTGCGCATCTCCTGCCACATCTCCTCTCGTTGCTGTGCCTGGTGTGGCGCATGACTAAATAGGATGTCGTGGTTTGAATGGAGTGCGGTATAATCACCTCATCCTCCTGACGGCTGAATGCGGGAAGCCGGGAACGTGGCATTATCTGTAAGACATAATGATGGTGGCAGGTCACATTTACACTGCTGTGCTGGCATACTGTTGGAAATACATTGCTATGACATGTACAACATCTGCACAGTAATCTGTGAAAGGCATCGTGGCAGTGACACAGCCGATGTGTTGGCTTCACACCATTGAGCAGTGGGTGTCACATCATATCTGTGTGCCACCCCATCACACTGTACATGCACCATGTAGATGTTAGCCTGCTGTGGACATGTGTACCTGGCTGCACCTGTGTCCATATCACTTGGCATGGGTCCCCATGTGACGTCGGTGCTACTGTTCACCTGGGCGCTGTGTATATGTCAGTAAACATCACGTCCGTAGCCATTGTGAACGTCAGCAGTGGCACTGTACACATACACATGGACACCTGCACATGCATGTGTTGTGCCATGTACATCCACACAGCACTGTACGGGTGTTGGACAACTTGCCACAGCTCACCTGTGTTGCACATGTGATAGACATAGGACAATGTGTAACCATGACACATTAGCAGGAAAGGCCATGCATAGCATGTACACACACATTGTCCAGAGCAACACACAGCACCTGTAACACCACAGGGTGCATCACCGCCACATTACTGCTGTGTATGGTTGATAGTGAGAGTGCCTTTTGTCCATTGCACCATGTAGGACTGTGATAGCTCATGCAGCCTTGCTGGGCAGGGCTGCATGGTATGGCAGGGTATGCCACATACATGGCACTGGGTTGTGATCCACCTGGGGGTTGACGATATTGGCAGGGTGGCTGTCCATTCCATATGTCATTGCTATGTGTATATGGACATTCAACATGTCTATCACCATGGTGTGGACACTGGCCTCAAGCGAGGTAGGCTGCACGCTGCTTGCTGAGGGTGTGTCTGGTGCATGCAGGTATCACACATCCATGCATACACTGTAACCCTGGCAGGTGCTATGTGCTGGGATATTGATCAACACAGTGCTGTATGTGGACACACACCGCTATCCCGTGCACATGGATGGTTGCCTGCACTGATGTGGGTACCACATATGTGTACATCCAGTGCCTGCTGCCACCCCATGTCTGCTGCTGCACTGCACACCGCCATCCCTCCCTCTGTGACTGTGGTGTTGGGCACAGCATAGGTATCCATGTATGGGGACAGGGATGTTCACATAGCAGGGTCACTGATGGTATCGTCGATCTGACCATACATTATGACGCACCCTCACACATACAACCCATTCATATTGTTGTTCACAATGGTGACACAGCTATACTGCTATGCTGGAGACATTCACAGCCATACATACACAGATGCATGCACGTCCATCTGTGGCATGGCCTGGACTATTGGTGTGGTTCGGCACATAACGTGTTTGACTGCAGCTGGCGCAGACCTACTGTGCACATGTCTACACGGTAAGCCTGTTCTACAGTAGGCATCTGTGATGTGCTGTGCACATATCATATCTGCACATTTGGTTGGTGTCCATTGGTCCACGGGCCAGTGGTGGGACACACAGGGATGTTGCTGAACATATATGCATGCAACCCTGTACAGCTGTAATGCTAGCCTCTCAGATGCTCATGTGTCATGGACGTGAACACCGTACCTGCACATGTGGTTGTGGGCTGCCGCCCGTACCCATCTCCTCCTGTGGGTTGCTATCATCCCACACCCTCCTTGTATTGTATGTTCAGGCTATGCACCTATGTGGGGCTTGTGGGCATGCAATATGATACTATATGCCTTTGCACCCATCACAGACAATGTCACACAGGTACACCGGCAGCCGTACACGTCACAGCTTGTTGTCGGCACATCACATGTGGTACACACATAACACATCTCCTGTGGGACATGGTCAATTGTACGGGCATGTCCAGCAGTCACATGCCACTGCTACCCCTACATGACAGCTATGCAGGACATGTGGCTGTACAGCTACTGTGACATGTACACGAGCAATGCCCCCTACCTACATCACGTGGTACTACCTGTGGGGTATGTGCGTCTGCATCCATGCTATGGCCATAGATGACAATTGTACATCAATATGTGCAACATACCTCATTGGGGGTTGTCATGTGCACATGTTCCCGCGATGTCAACGCATTGTTTGTGTCTGTTGGGCGGTCATTGTTGTGCATGGTTTACATGGCTGCCATAGCGTACTGTGTGTGATTCCAGGTACTTCATTGGGCTACCAGCATTGTACATTTCCACAGCACATTCCGGCCATCATGTAGCCATCCTAGATGACAGTGGGAGGTGTTCCGCCATGTGCACATATGTCACACAGTACGAGGGTGACTGACACACATTCTCAGGACTGGGTTCTGACTGCTGTGGATGTGTGTGATGGTGTTGACGACCATGACTGCGCCAGATGGTGTCATCTGGATGTGTAACATTCACAACACACACCTACCTTCACATAGCAACACATCGTCCACGACAATGGACATTCCTGCATGAACACTGTGTGCGGTATGTCTGTATGACCACTGCATGTACCACTGGTAGCCACCAGCATGGCTGCCTACAACAGCAGTGTGTATCCTGTGCGAACATGGGTTACGCCTGTCACAACACACCTGTGTCAGATGGCCCTGTGGTGGGTGACAGTGCAGTTCCACACATCATGTAACAGTATACATCGTGCACCAGTATGTTGCGGACATGTGAATGGCTGTGCTACTCAACATATGCACGCATGACACATCACCTGGTACACCGTGTCTGCCTTGCCACCTGCTATTGTGACCACCCTGTGATGACATTGTACAGGCCACATGGACTGGGACATGTGATGGCTCAATGGTGAATTAACCCTCAGGGTGTGTGTCTAGCCAGGTGTCCAGTAGCCAGTGGTCTGCACGCAGGGATACTGTACATTGGCCTACTCTGTCACTGGGACTGTTGACTATGGTCATACTGTACTTATGCAGGCATGTGGTGTTTGTCCAGTCTGACAGTCGTGGTCAACCACACTACCGTGGCACACATGACCTGCGGACATCTGCCTAGGGTGTGCAGCCCACATGTACATCTTCACATGCTATGCTGCCTGTGCAGCAGTGTCACATGTCTGTCTCCGGCAGGGCTGTCACAGGCAGGCATGGCATGCAGTGATGTGTGACAATGCTTACACCCTCCACTGTGCTGTACACAAGCACTGCACACACAGTACGGCACGCATGTCATTTATCTGCAGTGCCTGGGACCTGCCTCCATGCCCTACACAGCACACCTGCCAGTCCAGATTGTACACAGATCATACCTCCCAGGCACATACCTGGACTGCAACACACACACACGGGTGGGCGGTTCCCACACCACACAGTGATTTACACACATACTGTATATTCCCGAGACACATTGCATCATAGGTAATCCATGTTCAGATACCCATGTTCGTGACCACTACACATTGTGACGCGGACGGTGAATACACTGTACACCACAGGTTACATGCTGGCCGTGTTGTCATACTGTACATTGCACCTGGGACAGTTGCTACTGCCATGTACTGACAGCAACACGCACTTCCCTAGTATGGACTCCCATGTACCCACATGCTTGGCCATGCACTACGCATAGCTGGGTGACACATTACACGACACATACCATACCTACACTACCCTCGGCATGCACCATACCTCCATGTGTCTGTGTGCTATACCTACAGACATCCCCCCTCTGTTTGCTGAACATCCATGCTTCGCAGCCCTGCTAGCCACGCCCTAGACCACGACCATCGCAGCATGCATGGTACATGCTCTACAGCCGGTACTACCGGCGTCCGCTGATGGAGGTAGTTAATGGCATGGCACCCGTACGATGGACAGTATCGTGACTATGCCGACACATATCACAGTGCACTTCCGCTACATTTACGCACTGGTAGGGACCATGCTATTCCACACAGAGACATGGTGGTACTGGCCTTTTCACAGACGCCACAGTGGTATTCCTGTTCCATGCACATGTGCTGTATGGGCACATGTGCAGGCTGTTCACCAGTAGTTATGTTCACATGTGTGTGGTGCGTCACTTGACAGTCATGGTGGGTCCTCATGGTGCATCACATACTCCACAGCTAGCTACCTACACATGACTGCCATACATTGCAGTGTGGGCCCTCACGCGCAGTGTGGTGGTATGTCTCTGCTGTTTGGCTACATCCACATTCAATGCAGCATACAACACTCATGCAGGCATTGCCAACACAGATGTTGCTGGCATCGTGCCTGCCAATGGGGTACCTACCAACAATACACACTCTCACTCACTACAGGGTTCCAATCCATGGCTGGACATTGTATTAACCCTGTGGACACATACATGGTACCGCCATGCACCACGTTATGTCCTGGACACGGTCCCAATGTCACCTCCGATCTCCGTAGTTGTTGTATCCCGCCAACCTGGCTGTTATATGTCTCTGCAGCAGCACACTGAATTGACTGCTAGCCCGTTCATGGACGTTGTGTACCCTGACCACCACACTACCACATCTATCACTACACATGGGTGGTACTGCATTGCACTTATGGGGCTGCATTTGTACACCCATGACTGGGCCATTCAGTATGGCACTGGGCCACATCCTCACATACATGCTTCACACACTCATTGACGACCTCCATGCCTTTACTGGCACCCTTGTTGGGCTTCTGTGCACCACAGCACACCACATCCACATGCTGGCCACCTGTCATACCATTGCATGGGTGGTTGGTGTGGTACAGAGGGTAACAAATCAGACATTATCCCCTCTTTGCCCTTCAGCGCCATTCCACATTCTGGTATTGCCAATGTATGCATCCAGCATCACATCGTACCCTATGTCTCAGGATGTTACGCCATGTGACTCCTGTACAGGTCACACAGTGGTGCAGGCATATCATGCTACCTACAACATGTCAGGTACATGTGACATTGCACAGTCCTCAGTCATGTGGCCCCTCATGCTCACTATTTGCTTACATACACTACATGCTGTCACAGAGTACTGTCCATGCCTACATATACCACATCTACATACCTGGCAGCATTCTAGCTCAACCTACCCATACTGCTAACAACCATACAGGTGTCGGTGTGGCAGATATATCATGTAGATGTCATTGCGTCAGTTACATCACACATAGTGCATACACATCACCTTTGCATAGTGACAGTCATGCACTGTGTATCACATGGATACTGTCCCTATACATGCATATCACATTGTACATGGTTGCTGTACACACACATGCCCCACATGGTGCTGTGGTTGCCATATTCCACTGTGGCATGGGTACACATGTGCAGAGCCACACATTTCTGGACTGTATGTCTTGCTGGTACATTGGGTGCCCTTGTACCTGTGCCATACACACATGTACCGTAGGCAGTGTTACAATAACACATGTGTGGTGTACCTTACACAACGGATACAACTTTACATGTCACAGTATAGTCATGCCGTGATGTCTACCCAGCTCAGACAGTTTACATATGCAAATGACAGTCGTGAAACACATCTGTACTCACCTGCATACCACTTACACAGGGGTGTCATCTACTCTGCCATGGGCCATGTTCTCCGCATTACTGATGCATGTAGTACTCCTACATGGCGTTTGCAGTGGGCAGGGTGAATGGAGCACTCCTGCATGTGTGCACACATGCCACATTGCTCAGCCTGGGCGTCTGTGTGACCTCCGCAGACTGGACACACACACCGTGCTGTGGGACATAGGTCCTGTGCACATCCCACAGGGACACACTGTGGCACTGGTCATGTGATAGCTCCCTTGCTGGTAGGGTGACACAGACCCATGGTACCACCACAGCAGAAGTACTGTATAGACATACAGTTGACATCCACCTCTGCTGTTCAGTGGACACTACCATGGGGGGGTGACACTACTGTGTACATTGCACATGTGTTTACACACGGCCCTGCCGGACGTCATTGTTGCACACATTGCACCTGCTACAGAACGTTTGGACATGGTTACTTGCTGTTCCCTCCATTTCGGGTACCTATTCTGCTACTACTCTGTCCCATATGTGCAGGCCATACATATCCTGTTTATGTACATAACATTAGGCCATCCCTCCATCATGCATGCTATGCCTGTGATACTGTGTATGATTTCTGAACATATCCATCATGACAGCTTTGCATTACACATACTTGACATAGTCACCCCTACTGTGAGGCATACGTGCACGTCGTGCGCACATTCCGTATGACATCGACGGTATATGCCCATACACATGTGTGCTGTGACACTATACATACATGTCCTATCCCCTGCTGTGGCACTTCATTGGTGGATATCCACTGCCAGCATCAGCGTGGGTGGTGGCATTGTTTTGTGTTTGAAATCCCTATGGCGGACCTTGAGTTATCCCGGCTGTGTACATGTTGTCCCACTGCTGTGCACACGTTGTCCACAGTCGTTGGTATGCTCGGCTTAGCACTACATAACCACCTTTCACCACTCTCTGCCTGATGGACAGGTATCTTTACTTACACACCGTTCACATACAGTGCAGATTCGTCATACATTATCATGCGTTGAACACCAGTACATCGTGGGTTCGACATACCTTTCCGGTCTTTTGTTCCATATTCCTCGCTACTTGCTTGATACACGTTAGTGTTGTCTTCACTATTTGTTCGGTATGAACATACGGTTTGAATATCCAGGGAGTCTTCCTTATATCCGTCGTCACCTGAGGCATGTGGGTTCATCACGCCAATAGCTGTTCCTCGGTGTGTACTTATGTGCATATCACCGGTGCACCTCCTCCATTCATACGTTACGCGTCGGAACTAGGCCATGGTTCATTCCTCGTGTGGGCGTTGGTTATTTGCACTACCTTCGTGGGGATGGTATGTATTGTATCATGTTTGTGTGACTGCATCCGCTATGTGTGGTGTCAGGTACATTTTGCTGTGGTGTTAGCCGTGGATTGTGTGTGTTGGGTATGGTATTTTGTTTGACATGTGGGTGTCCGTGTCCTGGCGGCGTCTGTCGATGGCGTTGTGCATTCGGATGTGTAACATAGCTGTTATATTTCTGTACATAACGGATGCAGGGATGCATCCGCTGCTGCTAGTGTTTCCCACGCGGGTTGTTGCGGGTATGCCGCTGTCATTGACTGCCTGTATGTTTTTGCTACGGTTTCGCTGGTATCCCTTTGATATGTGCGATGGGGTATATCTGCGGATGTGGGTGGCCAGTGCGGGTGTGGGCCTTGCATTTATACATACACGGTATGCTTGTGTGTGTGCTCCATCCCTGCTTGGGGAGCTGCAGGTTACCTGTCTGTTGTTCTGGGATTGTTTGTTTTGTTGATGTCGTGTGGTGTCGGTATCGCCTGCATGTGTGCTTCCTGCATGTATTCCTCCTTCACATCGGTTATATATCTGCGGATGTTCGTACATGCCTACTATCCATTGGCATTTTGTCATGGATAGTTACGGTGATTGTGGTCCTGTACTTGGGACGGCCTGTATGCTACCGGTTGCCTCCTATTTGGGTGGCGCTTGCTTACTTGACAGTCGTGGAACACACAGCGGTATTTACAGGACGGTACATGGCCACGATCGGTGCCGGGATAGCACATGCGTATTTTCGACGTACATGCCTGATGCTGTGTAACGTTGCCGACGTATCATGTTGAGTCTACCATATGGCCGCCATACATACGGTCATGGTTTGTACATGCGTCCTTTGCATCTCCTGTTGGCTATGGTCCTGTGGTACATTCTGGGACATTTCCGCTTTGCATCGTTTTACGTCAACGCCTAGCCACTGAGGAGCTCTCAGTACTACTTTGTGGGTACTGCTGTACATACGCCTGTGGTTCCTGTACTGTATGCCCTCGCATGTTATTCCCTCCGCCTGTGACATGTCACCTACATACACATTTTACAGTGGCACACACATTACACACACACAGCGGAACACACGACAACCTCACCTCACACATACACATATTGCCGCTTTCGCGCGATGGTTGCACACAGTACCTATGTTGCCCGCATCGCGGCGGTGTGTACCTCCGCACTCATATCCTATGAATATGACACGCACATGTCCTGTTACTGTACCGTGGCCTGGCGATCATCCCGACCAGCGGATATGCATTGATGCAGGTTGACATTTCCATGGCTGGCGTTCCTGCTCTGCCCACCCTCCCGGATGATCGGGTTGTCGTTCACTATGTTTACTATGTGGGATTTCGCGTCTTACTTCTCTGTAAACTTGCATCCCTGGGATTCCATATTTACCTGTTGTACTTTATATCTGTGTATGTGTACATATATTTCTCGTGTGTAATGATATCTATCTCCGTATCTGTGTATGCACATGAGTACATATGTAGTCGACTTGCGAGCATTGGCAGCATCTGGCTACGCCGTCTGCTGTAGGACGGCGTCTTGGTTGAGTGTTGGCGTTCCATGCTCCGCTGGCTATTGGGTGTGCAGTGTTTGGGTGGTGCCTATGTTGGAGTCACACATAGGTCCATACGTCTGTACACATTATGGGCGGACATGTTTGTGTGGCGTCCATTTCACTGTGTGTGCAGGTAGGGAGGTGTCAGTCCATGGGGCCTATGCTGTCAGCGTATGTGCTATACGTTCCCTCTTTGCCAGGGCATAGGCATATTGAGTACGCCTCCGTCTACCTACTGGGGCTGGCACAGTGTGTTCTTGGCACTGAACGCTCTGTGCCTGTGCTTGCCTTGGCAGTTGTGGCGGGCTTGGTGGCCCTACACCATTATGTCCCTGCAGCAGCTGTTTCCGCAGAATCATATTGTGTAGCATACAACATACTATGGATATGTGGGCACATGTGCCTGGAGAGTACTGCAAGGCTCCACCGGATGTATCCAAGCACCGGAACCATGATTTCAACATCCCAAACACACGCTCTATGATTATTCTGGTTTGTGCGTGTGCCTCATTATGGCGTTCTTGCATGTGTGTGTGTGCATTTCTGATGGGTGTCATCATCCACGGCTCCAGTGCATAGCCAGCATCCCCCACAAGGTGACCTTGTGTGATGTCCCCCCTGGCGAATACCTGATACAGCTGTGAGGCATGCCAGATATGGGAGTCGTGGTAGCTTCCAGGGCTGCCAGCACACACATCCATGATAATGCCCTGCGCATTGCACACGACCTGGCAATTGATGGAGGGGTATCCCTTGCAGTTTATGTTCATAGGTTCATAGGTTTATACTAGGCTATCTGCCCTAAGGCATTTATAAGCCTAGCCCAAATTTTTGTGGCTTACGCCACCCCTTATATGAAAAAATACTGTGCCCATTAGTTTGTTGTGCCTCTGTCCAGCAGTGACACAGAGATGATTCCTGGGGTAAACCTATGATCTCCCATCCACAGGTCTAGATTTCTCTTGAACAGAGTCAGCGAGGTGCTCTGCCTCACATGGACCGGGATTTTATTCCACAGCATAGGGAGTCTCTGAGTAATAAATCTATCCCTCCAGCACGTCCTATTTATATCCGTGCTAAGGTTTAAGTCGCTTGCTCTAGTGGTTTTGGTGGATTTGGATTTTTGAGGTGGAGCATGTCCATTAATTCCGGGTTGGACATGGCCTTGTATGTCAGGCACATGTCACCTCTGAGCAGACGGTATGCGACTGAATAGAGCTGGAGTTTCTTCAATCTGGCAGCATATGACAGATTTTGAGTCCTTTATCCTTTTGGTGAGGAACTTTTGGGGTCTCTCCAATTGCTGCAGATGTCGGGTGAGATACATCCCGAATGGGGCATTGTACTCGATCATTGGTCTGATAAGTGAAGAGTACAGGGAACAATGACCTCACTAGATCTGGATGTGAATCCCTTCATGATCAGGTGGGCAATGTAGAAGGTCTTTCTAACCACTTTAGCAATGTGAGTGTCAAAAGAAAGGCCACTGTCAACCTGGGTCCTCAGGTCCCTGATAACCTCTTCTGTGCTTAGTGGATTGCCACCTATATGGTAGCTTGGGGTTACCTTGTTTTCGAAGGGTATGACTATACATTTTGGCGTTTAACTTCAGGCCATGGCTCTGGCACCAGCTATCTGTTTCCGTGAGTCCCTTCTGAAGGATATCCATGTCCGATGCACTTTCCACTATGGCCAGTTTGCAGTCGCCTGCAAACTTTGTCAGCCAAAGTCCTCCCATGTCGGCCTGTACTTCTGAAGTAGATGCCAAACAATAGGGGGCCAAGGACCGAGCCCTGTGTGACACCACTTGTGACCGGCTTGGAGTCTGACACAGCGCCAGCAACTCTAACCCTGTGGGTTCTGTCCTTAAGCCAGTTTGCAACCCATCTTGTGACATATGGGTTTACATTTTAAGCTGGTAAGTTTTCTACAATACCGAGTGGGGTATTGTGTCAAAGCTTTTGCAAGGTCAAGGTAGGCTGTATGGACTGCCTTACCCTCATCAATGGCCTTGGTGACTGTTTGAAGAAGTCGACCAAGTTCAAAAGGCATGATCTTCCCTTGACAAAGCCAAACTGGGTCGGGTCCAATGTCTGCAAGTCCCCTATATCTTTGTTTATGAGCTCCATTATGATCCTCTCCATAGCTTTGCAGAATAGACTTGTTAAGCTTATGGGGCGGTAATTACCAGGGTCCGTGAGGCGCGCCTTTGTGGAGTGGGACCACAGTTGCCGTCCGCCCCCCCTTGGGCACGTATCCTGTGGTAAGGCTGAGATTAAACAGCTGCCTTATATGCGGGTTTAATTCCTCATTTAGCTCGTGTAGCACACAGCCGGGGACACCATCGGTCCCATTGATGCTGTGTTTTAGCTTTAGAGAGAGCAGCTTTCACCTGCGCATTTGAGATGTCCGAGGCTACACTCGGCTGGGATAGTTATCTCTCCTTTAGGGGAGAGGGGTGAAGTTTGCACTGAACCTTTCTGCCAGTATGTTGGCAATGTCTGTGGGTTCAGTGATTTTGTATCATTTTGGACTAATTCTGAGCATATCTGGGAGTTTCACCCAGGTTCCTAACACAGCTGAAAAAGGCCTTATGATTGTCCTTTGAATCCATGGCAATTTTCTCTCAAAATTGGCCTTAGTTGATTTTATGAGTGCTCGTATTTTTACTAATAATGATCAGGGGTGACTTCCTTTTATGGATTTTGTTCTATCATGTAATAGCTTTCTCCTCTTATTGTAAAGTTTTTTAATGGCTGGGGTCCACCAGACTGGACGTTTGCCCTTTGTGGAAAGAGTCTTGGTTTTATTTGGGATTGCCTGATCCATGCAGTCCTGGAGGTGTTCATAGAAGGCATTTGTAAGGGCTTCCATAGCTTGGGTTGTGGTTTCCTCTGGCTCAGGGGCCTTGAAGGATACCACACCAGTCTTGAGTAGTGTGAAGTTTGCTTTAGAAGTTCTTCACTATGCTCTTTTTTGTTTGGGGTGCGGGCGGGATGTGGATTTCCAGTGAGATTAGTTTATGATCAGATCTCACCAATGGGGGATATACTTCCGGTGTGGAGCATTTTGTCCCCATGTTTGTGACAATGAGATCTAGTATATTTTCTCCTCTCGTGGGAACAGTGACTAGCTGTTCCATGGCATTTGAATTTATGAACTCCAGGAACCGTTGGGCTAGAAAGTTAGGGCTTGAGTAATGTTCCCAGTCTATATTCGGGTAGTTGAAGTCACCCAATATGATGGTGTTTGGAGATACATTTATACCCTCCAGTGTCTTCAGGAAGGCTGTGTGGGGTTCCTGAGTTTGAGAGGGTGGCCTGTAGCATGCTACAATTTGTAGAGCAGTTTTGCCTATGGTTAGTTGCACCTGGATGGTTTCCGAGCTTAGGTGTTGCCACCAACCTGGAGGTGTGGTATCCTTTATGAATATGGATACACCCCTCCTTTTGTGGTGTGGTCCGGTTTTGGGGCGGAACGCATGATATGAGGTAAAACCTAATAGTGCCTGGGTGCTCTCAGGAGCCTTGAACCAGGTTTCAGTTACAGCACAGACATCAATGTTCTCCATACTGAGAAGGGCCTCGAGTGCGTGCATTTTGAGATTTAGACTTCTGGCATTGAGCAGCATTACCCTCAGTTTCTTCCCATTTTTGTTTTCTAGGGTGGTAGGTTTAGAATTTGAGCCTTGCCTAAAAAAGGCACTATGGGGTGGCAAGAGCCTTAGCCAATATCCGGAATCCCAGGGGTGACAGGTGCAAGCCGTCCCTTGCGAAGCAGCGTGGCTTGTCAAGCATGTCATCCCAGGCAGACATGACACCAGACATTAAGCCAATTGTTAAAGCTGATCATCTTGTCTCTATATTGTGGCATCATTCTTGGTGAAGGAAGGATACTGCTCAGGGTTAGGGTCATACCTGCCTGGGCTACATAATCAGAGAGCTCCTCTATTTCTCTTTTCATGTAGTCCAGGGAGGTACGTCTCAGGTCGTTCACACCAGCATGGACAATGACTGTGTCATATTTGTACTTGCCGTGGAGTGACCCGAGTGCTTGTGTTATGTGGCGGATTCTAGCGCCTACCCTGGTCCCCGGGTGGTGACTTGATTTCTATGTGCGTACAGTCTATCGCACCCAGTACCTCCGGGTATTGTGCCACACGGTGGAAGTGGCGCATATTGCTAGCCAACTCCTCCTGAGATCTGGGGAAGTTTATATACTCATGGGCATGTCGTAACATGGCATCCAGGAACTGGTGTAGTACCCTGGATGCTGATGCCTGTGAGATGCCCATTATATCCCCGGTTGGCCTTTGAAAGGTACCTGTAGCCAGTATTCGCAAGCTCACACATACCTTTGTGTCCACTGGGATGGGCTCCCCTCTGTTGTCTCTTGTTCTCAGGCGTGGCGGCACAGCTCCACTATTTGCTGTAACGTGTCCCTGTCCACCCTGTAGCGCTCTACTATCTCCAGGTCTTGCAGCCCCTGGTAGATCACCCTTGGTCTGAACACTCTCCTTCTCCTCTGAGGCCTACGGTAGTTGTCGGCACCCTCCTCCGCAACTCCTGTCTCTGACACATACCGATGCATCACGGCCACGGCGGCACCCAACATATACATATTAAAAGTTCCCCGTGTGTTTACACCCTACGGTGCGGCATTTGGGAAATTGCGCTGTGTGTTTTGTGCATTCACACTTTATACTGTTGTGCTGTACACCCGGTGATGTCATTGGGTGTGTCTGTGCGGCCGTATCTGTGGATTATCTTCCGTGTTTTACCGTTGCAACTGCAATGCTGTTACCTTTGGTGTTACATTACACTTGCCTGCATTGGCTTAGCTTTGCATCTTACCTTACTGTTTCTGCACGTTGCACCTACTATTGCCTGCAGTGCATCCTGCAGGCACATGGCATATGATGCATTTTGTCTGCTGCCGCCGTAATGCTACCTCTGTACTTGGCTGTGCTATTTCGGTTCTTTGCTCTTTGCATTTCTGCTACATCCCCTACTATCTTTGCATTCCTATGCCTCCCCTTTCCGTTTTGCGGAGTCTGCATGCAGAGTTGTCAGCTGCCGTTTGCCCTTCCTGGATTGATTGGTGTTGATTGCTCATTACGGCTCCAATTACACTGCTTCCGCATTTCCTCGTATTCTCCGCATTACCTTCCTATATCCGTGGTTGTTGACGGGGAGGCCACATGACTGGGTTGGGGAACGAGTCATCCTCGTGCACATGCATCTGTGCGCATTATGTACTCTCAGTGCATCTATTTCCTCACACCGTCCTGCTGCTGTGATGTGCATTGTACAGCCCATGTTTGCTGGCCTCCAATGTGCTTCCTCCTACAGTGGCACACTCTCATTGACATGTATTCCGTGTAGGCCACTCCTCGGTGTAATACCGCTGCGCCATTTGCTCCATCCTTACACCGGCGGCGGTTTTGCGATTCACTATTATCTGCCTCATTTGCATGGCATTGACTGCTAATACATGGTCACGCCCGAACACTGCCGCCACTCCTTGGCAACCCTTGCGCTGGGGTTGAGGCTTTCCATACATACTATGGTGTGTGGTGGCTGTGCAGCTGATGTGTATTATACTGCTCTTTTAGGACATTGTCATATTATTTCATTGTTTTGCACCTTCTGTGCACATGTCCGGGGGTTCTGCTGTGGTTTCTGCGTACATACCATTTATGTCATTATTTACATTTTGTGCATGTTTTCTTTGGACATTCTCAGTGCCTTTCGCCATTGGCATATTGCACCTGTATGATACCTGACGTTGACAGCCTTCCGTTACTCCTTGGTCATGTTTGGGTAAATGTAAACTGTTTTTTTTGGTTTACATTGCCGTGCCCTTACGCTATGCCTGCGCCACTTTGTGGATCGCTATTTGCCTTTATTTGCATGGTGCAATACCGCACACAGTGTGTTTAGCATACCTACGCCAGGGGTGGCGCAGGTCCGGCGCACGCCGGTAGTGCACGTGGGATTGGTTCATACCTGAATCGCTCGGTGGCCATATTTGGCTTTATAACGCCAACGCTATGCGGGCGCCTGGCGCAAGGTTCATGAATCCCGGGGTGAGTCATATTTATACTTGGACATGTAATAGAATGCTAAAGAAGATTGTTGTAGTTTTATGTTAAACCAGTCTGTTGATTACTAAATAATAGCTTACTTTAAATAATAAATAAATATTCATCATAACTGGTTTGATTACAAGACTCAGATGGCAGGAGGTGGCCAGCTTTAATGTTTCCAATTTATTGATTCACCATCAGTTGCCAGTTTTTGGTCTGAATGTCCAGCAACATTATGTATTAAGTTTCATTCTAAAATCCAAAGGTTTAAGTTTACATAATATAATGCAGATATGTGGGCACCAGACAGAAGCAGGGACAAGAAACACTTCTCCATTAGAAGACTTAAGCCAAAAGTGTGAATGCATAAATTAATAATTAACGAGAATCACATAACAAGTGCACTGCTGGTATCTGATCTCAGCTTTTGGAATCAGTTTGTGTCTTTCCGCTTTTCACGGTTAGGGGTCGCCACAGCGGAACTCCGGTCCGCTAATGATTGGCAGTTGATTTTTATGTACCGGCTTGCCAGGCCTGATGCACAACCTTCAACGAAGGTACGCCCATTCACGCATGTCTCCACTAAAAAGGCAAGTAATAACATGTTGGTGGAAAGTTTCTCCCAAAGAAGGCAAATAGAAAAATGAAAGTGATGGAGCTCCAAGCCATTTTGACAGTGCAGATGATGAACACGTTGCTTCCTGCAATCCAGTGTTTGATTCCCACAGCCGTATTTGTCTGTTGTATCGCCCTCAGCATGTAACGTAATCAAGCAGTGCTCCTGGGTCAGACGCCTAAACACGGTGAGCTTATCCAGCAAGTAAATTATTTATTAACGTTTTTAACTGGGTCGGTGGGCTGGTCCACTCACCATTTTCAGCCATGACCTTAGTCAAGTATGTAACTGCAGCTTTTCTAACAGTGAAGTACATTTGCTATACACTGTATAATACAATGAGAGAGGACTAGGGAAAACATACAGAAAGGAACATATGTTTGTTAGTAGTGAGGTAGCAATATAGATAGCGCATAAACAATCAGACATTTTCAAAATAAACAACACAAAAATACATACTCAGGGTTAAACACAGATAAATTATATTTTCAGAAATACAGTGATCATAGTGGTTGAGGTGAAGTTGTTAGCTACTCATATTCTTTGGTAAAAAACTGAATTTTTTTTTAAAGGTATACAATTTCTGGTGTTTCCTGGTATTTTGAGGTAAAGAACTCCGGGCAGTAGCTGTAACCTTTGAGAAGGGTTTTTCTCCTATTGCTTTAGTGAAATGTGGCATAGAAAGCAATACTGAATTGTCTGTAGATGGAACAGTTTACATGCACACTGATCCTCTGCATGGATTGTTTACAGTATTTTATGTGAAACGGTTAGTGGTAGTATGGTTTGGCAGTTATGAGTGACAGTGATGTTCTTCTCTTTACCACCTAGAGATATGAATCTAAAGATTCTTTTTGCTATCATTTGAAGGTTATGGATATTCCAGGCTGAGTCTTACTCAAATAAAGGTAAACAACATAAACTACTTCTCAACCTGACTACGACCAAGACTATGCTTTTTGGAACGCCACAGAAAATTCACCAAGCACCTGACTCTTTAACTATCTTTTGACCTACACAACCATTCCACAGAGACAACTTCCACCTTCAAATAGTTAAGATTATGGCTTGATCAGTCACTAAGCTTTCATTTTCACACAAAGTGAGAGCCAAAATAAACTTCCTCCTTTTCTGGGCTGAAAAGATCTCCCTTTTTTCTATCTCAGCCAGCCAGAAGAGCCATTAGGAAAGGAATTCTCCTTTCTCAATTTGAATATGCACTTTTTGCTTCTGCCTCCAAGTAAAACATTGTCACGCTCCATCTGCTGATTAATTACAAACTCACCTGTCTGTGAACATTGCAGTATCAGCATAGAAAAAGCCTAACTGTTACCCATAAAACAAAGCTCTAACTTACTTTTACGATTCCCAATATGAAGATTGGGGGAAGATGGGCGAAGGCTGCCAGCCTAGTCAAATAGAATTTAATACATAATTCTATCATTTGAAAATATAAATGTAAAATACAGGCTTGTTTCTTAAATGAAAGAAAACACTGTAAAATGTGGACTTCAACATCGCAGCAACATTGCCATCTGCAGTAAGGAAAACTAAGCCAAGCATTTCACATCTGTTCTTTTGAAGTTAAAATTATGTCTTGTATACCCTTTTGATCTAGATAGTAGTGCCGAAGAGGCTAGCTGAACACATTCTTTCTATTGTTTTAACTTAAGGAATAATTACTAAAGTGTACATGTGAAATGTGTTTTGTTGTTGTAGTTTCCTGAGCAGGTGTTAGCTTGCTAAATAATGTAGCCTGTTGGCCTGGGAACTCCAGACTAAGTGTCAAAACGATGTAATGTGTATACTGGGAAAACCTAAGTGTCAAAATGATGTAATCTGGGAGGGCCCAGCAGAGATGTTTGTTAGTGAGTTTAAAAACTGTTGTTCAGTAAAAGACTGCAAGCATTTTGATCTTGATATCCAACTCTCAGCACTGCCTTATGCTCTCTTTATGTAAGTAGTATCTTAGAAGTGTGTTTTCTTGTATAAATAGGTAGGATTATAAAGTTTAGACTAGGTATTTTTCTGTTATATCAGAACTTTCCTAATGTAGTGTTTTAAGTTTCTGTGTGATCTCTGAACTCTTGGATAGCACTGTGGTGTAGTAGTATTGTCTTGTGTTTTAATTATTTATTATTAAATATTTAAAAAACCTTTTACCCATGACTGGTTTGTGTAGAGACAAGTTAAGCTCTAGAGTACATTGCATATTTAAAGAGTTTATTGTACAAAGCCACTCTAATAAGCCTTAGACTGATTAGTCACACTTACCAATTGGATAACAATATTGCACAATAATAATTGGGCACACTTTTAAGGGCCTTTGGGTAGCTGATAATTATTAGCTGGTGGTGGCAGTAATTACTACTGTATAGTCTGGGTAAAGGGGCACAGATTGAGAATCTGTGTCAGCCTTTCCCAGGAGTGTCTGTGAAGTTGTATAAATACTTATCTCTAAGTGTGTGTGTGCCTGTGTGTGTGTGTGCATGTGTGTGTGTGTGTGTGTGTGTGTGTGTGTGTGTGTGTGTGTGTGTGTGTGTGTGTGTGTGTGTGTGTGTGTGTGTGTGTGTGTGTGGGCAGAGGCATGAAGCACTGGTTGGACAGAGAGGGTTCTGGAGGTTAGCTTGCCAGTTAGGCTGAGATCTGGACCCTATAGCTGTGCCAGTGGGAAGTCTTATTGGGGACTTGGAGAGCAAGGAAGCAACCAGCCCCAGACTGACTGTGATCTCTGTGTGCACTTAAGGGAAATTGTACTTTACTGTGTATTTGTTATCCTTTCCTCTTATATGAGACACCTTCCCTGGTGTTAGTGGTAAGGATTGAGGCTCCTTGATTGCTGGGCCAGGGCAAGGCCGTCACACCCAACTTTGCAAAATATTCCACCTCCATATATTTACTCCTCTTGCAGGTAAATGTCACTAAAAAAAAACTTATACAACCTGACACACTGCTCACAAGCCACACCAACTCTCATTACCCCTAGAACAAAACTCCACAGTATTGCACATCCTTTCTCCTCTCAAGCACCTATCTTTGCCAAGCACCCCCCATCAACATTAAGGAAATCAACACTTATTACAAATTCAGCATGCAACTCAAAAAGCACTTCTTCATTGTAGCCAAAAGCTCCTGCTTCAACACAGGACATGTCACCTAACCTATCTCCTTTTCTAGAGGCTTCTTCTGTCTCAAGATTCATTGAATATCATCCCATATTTGAAACTAATGTATATATTGTACATTGCACTCTGCTTGATTGTACATTGCACTGTACTTGTTCAGTAGAATGCATATACACATTTTTTATAATTAGTTTAAACTCCTCTGTTATTGTTCACATTTCTATATTTTTTGTTTGTGAATTGTTTGTATTTCACTCAGACCGAGCCTGAAATTGGTCAGTATTGACTAGTGCACTACCCCGGTAAACAAATATAAATAAAATAATACAGTGTATTTTGAGCATTATCATTTGTAATGCTAAGGCTATCCTTGATTCTAGGGGCAGTAGGTTTGAGTATTTGTATTCTAGACTTAGCTAACTGAGGCCTGCTTTTATCACATGTATGGCAAATGTGTATCTATCTATATCTATCAAAAGTATATCTATCTATATATATGTATATATATATATGGGTCCCTTACAGAAGATCAACTCAACAGAAAGTTGGACTTCATATGGTTGACTTTCCAAAATGCTGAAGCTTTTGAATGGAGACTGTGGTACAGAGGGGATCAGGGAATTTACCCTTTTCCTCACTTTAGTGCAATCTCAGAGTTGGTATATATAATATGCAGGGGGTGGGGATTCAGCCCCCCACATGGGGGGGTGCATGGGGTGCTTACTCTCCTGCAAAAACATAGATTTTTTGCTGTTTTCTGTCAATCAAATTTTTGGAAAGTTGATCAGATGGTCTTGTCACTTAAACAGCAAACAAATAAATAAATAAAAAATAAAGTGACAAGGGAGACTTTTTTTATATGTGAACTTATTTTTTGCCCAGCAGTCCATTCCAAAAGTTTGTTCATACCATGCAATGGATTCATGCATGGTACAAGTATGAAAGCTCCCTCCCTCACACACTGGCTTTCTAAGATTCGTGCTGTGTGCTGCTCTGAATGCATGCATCTTTGGAACAGATTTTCAGTTGCTGCTTGGAGTAATCCATGAAATTGGATTTCCCCATTCTCCTGTCAGCAATGTGAACAAGTATGTATTACTCACTCCTCATTTCACTAGATGGCCTTCTGGTATCCAAGCCACTATCTGAGTTCAGGTCTCCAGGACACAGATAGTGTCTTTACTAATGGAAAGGTTGAAAGAAGAAATATAAATTTGGCTTATTAACTGGCAGAATATTTGGGATGGGATTGTTCAGGAGGAAGGTGAAGGATATGGCAGAGCACACTTTGGGGCAATTTAGAAACAGACTACAGCAGATTTTTCCATGACAGAGAGGCATGAAGCAGGCTGGAAGTGTTAGAACTACAAATTAACACATCCAGTATGGTGACTGAGCATAAACACACCAGAATGAGTGCTCTGTAGCCCAGCTGACTAAATATGTACAAGTATGTAGAAAGAAGAACCAAAAATAGTGGTAAAACCACAATCTTAATTCAGTTACTCAACAAGTACGCTTTTGAAGAGCAAAACTAGGAGGAACTCTGCAAAGGTCCCCCAGAAATATTGACAGAGTTCATCCAGCCTTCGGGTGCACAAGGAGCCTTTGGAAGTATCAAAGACACCAACGATGGAGGGAGGGCTTGTATAGCAAGATCAGCGCTCCTTCTTATCTGAACTAATGCACAAGATTAAAGAAATGAAGACCACATGTAAACATACACGGCAAAAGCAGAGAAAAACCTAAAAAATATAACTTCTGACCTTAAGCCCCAGTTTAACATGCTCCAGCAGCTGGGATAAGAAACACACAAGCACACCACTGGACTAGAAACCCAGGATGCCCAGCATAAGTAAGACTGGTAAAATTTGAAGATTGGTTGTGCAGGAAAATATAAGATTAGTAAATGTGCCTGAGCAATTGGAAGGAAACAACTGCATTGCTTTAGTTAACAAATGCTCAAGAAATGTACCAGCCTTGTACTTTCTGAGATTAGAATCAGGAGGGCAAACCAGGCTCCCTGGAGACCTCAAAGGCAAGATGAAGCTGTGCCAAGGCATATCCCTGCGAGATTTGAGACAAATAAGCAGAAGAAGAAGTAGCCACCAGGGGGATTTTGTCAATGCATCATGCATGTGTATTGCATCCTCCGTATTTTGTTTCATAATTTTATAGAGAAGTAAATAAAAGTTAACTTGTAAAAAAAAGTGCAAGGTAACAAAGGGAAGGCCTTCAGATTCACATAGGGTGGATGCAGCAATTGGAGCAAAGAAAGAGTGGGTCAGTAGCAAAGGAACAGTACCAAAATATGATTGATTCAGATTGACTTGGTGTCTGTTTTGCTAAGAAAGTTGATGCTTATGTACATTTTCTGTTTTATCAGTTAACTTAGTTGTTGTGTCAACTGATCACAATTTCAAAGTATAATAAACACAATTAAGGTGTTTTTGAATGTATGAAATAATTTAGAACGCATTTTTTGCCATCCTGGCCAAAGTAGAAGCTTCGCCAGACTCAGTTTAAGAGTATATTTCATTTATTTATTTTGCTTCTGCTTATTGGGTTTGTATGTCCGGGTTTAGTCAAAGCCCATTTTCACTGTAGGCCCAGGGAGAAAAGCTGCAATATACTGCAAACACTTGTAAACAAAGATTCAGTAATATACATGATCTGACATTAAGTAATACAAATTAACAATTATAAATCCATTTGTCAATTAAATTACTTTCATATGATGCTAAGGTAATTATTACAGTATAAAAGTGCTTCTGCATTAGTGGATGTTGAACAATGAGCATTTGAAGAGGTGCATTAGTGGGTTTGTTAGACAGATCATGGGGAAATTCAGTAAAGCCTACATGATTTTTTTTTCGTGTATGCATCGCACCGCAATGCGTACATGAGTGCAAACATTTTTAGATTCAGTAAATGTTGCTTAGTGGCACGGAAGCACGTGCAAACAGGGAAACATCCGTGCAGTGCACATTTCTGCATAAGCAGGTGAATCTTATGCAAATTAGCCAGTTGGAGTGATCCAAGAAGCCAAAAGGCACCCGTGTAGACTCTGTGTCTGTGTTTGTAGTGTACACGTAAAATTTCCGCATACAGGAGTCTACACGGACAGAAGGGGATGTAAAAGTCCACAAATCTGGACATAACTCCCCTGAAAATGTTAGACCACATACACAAATGTGCTAAACATACATCATGGATGTCTGAAAAAGGAAGAGAATATGTAAAAGTAATAATAATTTTTTTAAATAATTTTTTCATGTTTGCACTGAGTGCCACATTGTACAAATGGTTGGGAGGGTGGCCTAATGGTTAAGGTGTTTGCCTTATAAACACAAGATGCAGGGTTTGAGTATCACAAAGGATAATTGGCTAGGCTTAAAATGGCTCACAAGGGCAGTTAGCCTAGTACTAATCTATGAACCTATGAACATGTTTAAAAGAAAAATAATTAAAAATTGTAAAATTACATCTATAATGTAGTTTACACAAATGTACTGTAGGACCTTGCATTGAGTCCTTAAGGGTGCAGTTGTGCTGTTACACAGCTTACACTATTAAGAGCCATATAATTTCCAGGCTGTCAGCATGAATATATATGCAAATGACGTGCATTTGTTGAATCACTAAAAGGAGCAACTGTGTCCACATATCCACTTCATGTAGGCTTCTACATGGTGTTAATATTCCCAACGGATGTGGATGACCTCGGGGAGCAGTGTGTCCTGTTACTTTAAGGATTTTTTTAGTGCTCAGCATGTGTTTGCGCGATACACCACATAGCTTAATGTGTTCATGCAAACAGATTACCCACATGAGAGTGATAACGTGGGCATCTATCAATCTATCTAGATATATTCAGATAATAATATATACTTTTGTATAAGCTATGCTGCACAATGCAAAGCTATGTGCTGCATCGCACAAAGAGTAGGGCCTTAAAATTGGGTCTATATTATAAGAATGAATGAATGCTTAAAATGTCGAACACCACATTGTTGACACATTTTAAGCAAATGCTCTTTAAGCAAAAGCCCTAAAGATCGAAAACGTTAAGTTCTAAATATCGTAGCTGGCCAACACATGCAAATGTAGCAGTGATGTAAAGATGTGTACATTATGAATTATGCATGTTACCTTAATTTAGTGCGATCTCAGAGTTGGTATATATAATTAGCAGGGGGTGTGGGGGGTGCAGGGAGGCTTGACCCCCCACAAAAATTAGAGAAAAATTAGTGTATGTGTGTTAACTGGTTTGTGTTTTAGGAAAGTGCCGTTTTGGACAAGTGTAATTGTGGAGACTTACTGTTGGCAATTGGTATGGTTAATTCATTTACTTTACAAATAGGAAGGATTATAGCGTATATTGAAAGTGTTCATTAGAAGTGAAATTTACTGTGTTTGCAGTTCATGCTCAATGCGGTAGTGGGGGATTGGTTTTGGACAACTAAAATATTTTGAGTATGTGGGTTTCAACTTTGTCAGCTTTCGATTATAAGAGCGTTCACTTAATACTTGTCGACAAAGAGGTGTTCAACATTTTAAGCATTCGTTCTTATAATATAGACTCTTTAAATCATGTCAACCACATCCAAGGCTGGTGAGCTGTATCCAAATAAGCCAATTCTGCATGGTGGACCTACACCACAACTGTATAAAGTATGCATGCACCCTACATTCTTATTTTCCCTCAATACTCTGAACCACTGCGGTAGAGACTTTGAAATGTTAAATGAAATAATGTTAGGGGCTGCTGCCACTATTTTACATCTGTATGTGCCAGATGCTGAAGTCAATGCTGCTGGTTCGGCTGACAATAGGCTTAGGTTGTGAAGGAGAAGAGTGTTCAGGTCCAGGGTAACCTTCCAGGAGCTACATGAGCTGGAGATTGTGGGGTGCTACAGGGTGAACAGGGACATATTGCAAGAGCTCAGTGAGCTCTGCCACCCTCAACTCATAGACGGAGCTAACAGAGGGGAACCCATCCCAGTGGAAACTAAAGTATGTATAGCCCTTAGGATACTAGCAACAGGTACTTTTCAAAGACCAACTGGGGACATGATGGGGCTGTCACATGCATCTGCATCCAGGCTACTCCACCAATTCTGGGTGCTATGCTCACACATGGCCGTGGGTACATATCTTTTCTCCTTGACCCTCAGGTGAGGACCAGCAATATGCAACACCTCTACCATGTAGCACACTACCCTGAAGTACAGTGTGCCATAGACTGCAGTCCTGTACACATCAAGGCACCACCTGGTGAGCAGGGTAGAATCTATGTTAAGTGCAAGGGGTACCACTCCATCAACGCCAAGTCATGTGCAATGCCCAGGGGATTATCATGAATGTGTGCTGGCAACCCTGGTAGTTATCATGACTCCAATATCTGGCACTCATCACAGTTGTACCTGTTGTTTGCTAGGGGGGAACATCCCACATTTACTGGGGGATGCTGGCTATGGCCTGGAACTGTGGATGATGACACCAATCAGAAATGCACACACACCCATGGAAAAAATGCCATAATGAGACACACACACAACCTAGGAACATCATAGAGCATGTGTTTGGGCATCTGAAGTCATGGTTGCCTGGATATATCTGTTGGAGCCATGCAGTACTCTCCAGTCACATGTGCACAGATATTCACAGTATGTGCTATGCTACACAATCTTATCCTGTGGAAACAGTTGCAGTAGGATCAGCAAAGGGGAGGGATACACAGCCCCCTACCAGTGGCTAGGTCACTACAGCCACAGTCACAGGAAGACTCGGAGGATGAACCCCTGCTGATGTCCCTATAGGCAGATGTAGGCATGCTCAGTACAGCCTGGCTTTGGCTAAGAGACAACACATAGCACATTCACAAACAACTTAAGGACCTAGGGACTAGCACCTTACTCCTACTCACATAAAGATATTAAAATTTGTGCCAGCCAAATCACACATCCTATATCTATCCATGTATTGGCTGTGTACTGCTTGCTTCAGACAGAGTCAGCCCTAAACTACTGCACTTGGATTGTTATGTTATGTCATTGTAGCTATGGACTGGGTACACTATGCTGGCAACTACACTGGGTTAGTTGGACAGAAATGACATCCACATGGGACTACAGCCACCCATTTCACTAACATGTCACCATTTGTAATTGGTAGGTCTCATGCATGGGGTATTCATGCAGTCCTACTGCAACAGATTATTGGTACATCATTCAAGGGACATGTTAGAAAGTGAGGTTAAGTGATAGTCAGACTAGTGTGTGTCCCAGCAGAAATTCCCCCACACTTCAAAACAGCAGTGCACACTTGTAACTGCCATAACAATAAATCATCTATGCTATATGAGCATTTCACACAGTTAGTATGACACACAGCATCATAACAGTAATGTAAAATTTGAACTTACATTTTATGTGTTAGTTATCTGAGAATAGCAAAGGACATATGTATGCAGGTGATGGTGTGATAAATGATTCCCTGTCTATCAAGCAGCTTATATGGCACAAAGGACTGAGGCATGTAGGTTGTGTGATGGTGTTCAGGGTTCTTATCCCAATATATCCAGATATTTGGCATGTTAAGGAGTAGTAACTATTGTTTTACAGACTGTGGCTCGTGTGTGCTATACTAGTATTAACCTATTTCACATATCAATTACACATTTGCATGTGCACTGCATCTCTCAGACCTACTTAAAAAGTCTCTGGTAATATTGTTTAAGTCATTATCAGAATTGTAAAGGCTGGGAATTAAAACCATATATCAGCATGCATATGTTGAAAATAGATCTATTACCACCTGTAACATGATGTTCTATAACAATATAATAACAGCTATGAATGAAAAATTGTGCTGTGATGGAATTTATAGAGATCTGGCAGGTCCATACAGAAAACACTGATCAATAAATTAGAACAAAAAGGTACTGATGCACTCTTGATTATATGGACAGCTACATGGCTTACATATATTACATGGCAAGTATCATACAGCAATTGGACAAGTGAAATTCTTGGTTGCAGTCAAGGTGTCCCACAGGGCTCTGTCCTAGGCCCAAACTTGTTTATATTTGTCTTTAGACCTATCTTTGTCATCTGAGTTGTTCTACAGTCTGTATGCAGATGACTTGAAATTGGCTATACTAATCACATGTGTTACACATGGGGTACGTCTGCTAAATAACTAGACTAACTTGACCATTTGGGCACAGGGCTATAATACACTGATAAATGCATCAAAAATGAAGCATATGAGATTTGAAGATATAAATAGAAAGGTGAATATTAAATGCAGTACACAGTGGTTGAAACTGTATATTCATTTATGGACCTGAGTATATAGGTAGATCCAGCTGTGTTTCTAATCATATCATAATCCCAGCCTGGAGTACAGCTAGGTGTGAACTGGAGTCAGTGTATGGAACAGTAAGTGTCTGATGTAAGCAATGCACTACCATTTGTGCACTGCTTAGCAACACACAAACAAGTCAAAATGTCACTGGGCATGCCCATACACTTATTTAAGCAGAGTGCAAATCCATTGCTCCTCGTGCAATTTTATTTAAAAATGTATACACACACACACACACATATATATATATGTATGTATGTATATATTATTATATGCATATACATGTATATTTATATTTGTGCCTGTATGTCTGTATTGTCCTACATAGCTAGATCATGGAGAGTAAAGCTGTACTGCAACACTTATAATGCTGGACAAAGGAGCAAAAGTAAGGGCTCAGCATTAGATAATGCACTTACCAAAAAGTGGACATGCTTACAATAACGTGTTGCTACTGGAGGATTACTGGGATATCTGACGTTCAGAGTTCTGAAAGTCTTCTCTAAAGTCATATGTAAATGATGCCACATTTGACATCAAACCACAATTTCATGTGAAACACACAAACAATGAGTCAAACCTGTGTACTTGATGTAAACATCTGGACAGTAGTGAGTCATACCACATATTTGTAAGACAGCATGTGGCAACCTTGAAAATGCATGGCATTGTATATGAATACATGCATATATTGTCAAGCCATACATTTGCATCTATGGCAGCAACATCAACATTCACTATAGCTCCCTGTGTCTACTTGATTTCATCAACATACATCAACAACTGAACAAGTTGTGTAATGTACTATGTTGTGTGCACACTCATTGACAGGGATAATTTAGTTTTTTTACAGGCTTGCCCATCCAAATGCAAACAGACACATATGCCCAGTATGGGTACTGTTTTCACATAGCTAGGCTACAAAACAGTTTTGTGACTCTTAGGCTACTAGCTGCAGATGACAGTAGAAAGCAATGTGACTATGCAGGCCTCCCAAGCTGTTCAACACAGAGCTTGTTTATGTTCTGTAGGATTACTTCACCTGTAGTCATTTATAAAGTAGATTTGAACTGTGGCATGTGTGTTAAGTACTATGATCTGTAGTGTGCAAGATTAGATAGGTAGGGATTCTAATCTCACTCCAGCCCACTTAGTATGTTTGTGTGTGGATATATATCTCCCAAAAGAGCAAGTATGAATACCCCACTGACTTTGAAACTGCCATTGTTTGGCACTTTTTGGCCCTTACACTTGATGCAGGCCTCTACACTCTCCTCTTCTACAAGACCTGTTCATGTCATCTACCATAAGAGTACCTAAAGCAATGCTAATGTCAGCCTTAAGCCATGACATGTGCGTTAAGTACTGTGATATGTAGTGTGTAAGACTAGATGAGTAGGGGTTCTAATCTCATTCCAGCCCACTTTGTATGTATGTATCTCTTCTCGAACAGCAAGTGCGAATTCCACACTGTCTTCAAAACTGCTATTGTTTAGCACTTTTTTGGCCCTTGCAGTTGATGCAGGCCTCCACACTCTTCTCCTCCACAAGGCCTGCTGATATAATCTACCATAAGAGCACCTAAAGCCATGTTAGTGCTAGACATAAGCCATGGGGCATGCATTAAATACTATGATTTGTAGTGTGTAAGGCTAAATATGTAAGGTTTAAATCTCTCTCCAGCCAACTGTGTGTGCTGTGTAGTGTTCTCTAAACATAAAAAGGTAGTAGTGCTAATCTTACTATATACAAGTTGTTTTGTGTGTATGCTAATCAGAGCAATTTACATCAGACTATGGGATCATAGGATCATTGCAATTTACTAGGCTAATGGGCCTATGGTGCTTACAATCCTAGCCAAGTTCTTAACATTAGTTACATGATCAGCACCTATTGCCCCTGTCAAAGAGGGACACAGGTGGAATCCCTGTGGTTAAATTACAGTCACATATCCAATCATACAGATTGCATCTGAAGAAGGCCAATGAGGTGCTCTGTTTCACATGAAGTGAGAGTCTCTTCCAAAGGTGTGTTAAACTCTGGCAGACAAATCTCTCCCTCCAGCAGGTTTACTAATGTCACGTACCAGGTTAAGGTCTTTACAGCGAGAAAGCAGTGTACCATTTGACTTATGGATATGCGGCATTTGCAATAAACCAGGTTCAGAGATTGCCTCATATGCAAAGTAGAGATCACCTCTGAGTAGTCTGTATGACACACACTAATGTGACAGTGATTTCAGACAATCCCCATAGGACAGATGCTGAAGACTTGAGTTTCCCTTGTGAAGAACCTTTGTGGTCTCTCCAATTGCCGCAGATGCTTGGAAAGGTACATACCAAAAGGTCCATTGCACTCAAATATTGTTCTGATGAGGGAAGATTACATGGAGGTTATAACCTCTTCTTTTCCTGGAGACAATGCCCACACCTATGACATAAGCAAGATAGAATACCCTTCTTACCACTGTGGAGACATGGTGATCTATGGTAAGGTAGCTGTCAAGCTGTGTGTCCAGGTCTCTCACCCCTGATTATGTACCTAAGGTGATGCTATTGATGTGGTACTTAGCAGGAACATCACTGTTATTGAAAGGAATGATAATACATACATCTACCTGTAAAAGGTTACAACAAACCTACAGAGCCTTGCATCATCTGGGACAAGTGTGTGGATAAACAAACAGGCTGTGGCCTGTTTCTTATCTTGAGCTTGGTGATAGCATTTAGCATCTGGTTTGAGAAAAAGAATAGGAGCTTTGTATCACAGCAGAGTGGAATGTGTGTGCTGGCAACCCTTGCTTCTAGCATGACCTCCATATATGCATGTTACTTGTGCAGCTGTGGTTGTCTGTAATATCACTAGCAAATAATTGTGTGCTGCAGTCTGATATTACTGAGCTTTGCTTGAATTAAATACTTCAAAATCTTCTGGGAATTCCTACTAATGCATGACCTGACATTGTATGCACTTTCTAGAGTTGTAACAGGAATAGTTTAAATGTGGTTCTACCTTTAGGCCTTTGACTTCTATTATTTAGAAGCAGGCATTGAATCTCTGCTGCTTTGTGTGGATAAATAGGTGATGAGACAGTCATACATATCAGAGTTCATAATAGTGATGTACACATATATGTATTTTAAATGCTAGACACTTCTGGATTTGAACCCATAACCATGTGGACAAAAAATCAATGTTTTCAAAGCATTTAACAGACTGAGCTACTGAGTCACTGTTGCAGCAGGTATATTTTTACATGTTGTAGATATAATTCCACACTTACATGTTGTTACAGACCTCACTTACATCTATTATTATGTATGTGGCTTTATAGGGATGTATTTCTCCACCAGAGTCCAGGTTAAACATCTATTTTTCAATTAATCTTTTAGCAGGCATGTTTTTAAATGTTGCAGATATAATTGCACAGTTACCTGGTATTAGATACCTCACTTATATCTGTTATTATGTGCAAGGCTTTATAGTGATGTATTTCTCTACCAGAGTCCCAGTTAAACTGCTATTTTTCCATTAATCTTTTAGCAGATTTGCGTGATGTGGTCCGATGCACAGCATCGTGTAAACATGCTTAATGGTGAGAAAATGACAATTACTATGTTTTGCTTAAAACACATGTGTTAACTAACTAGCTGTGTGGCTTGGGGAGATTGATGCACTGTTCTTCAGGTGCAATGGTAGTTGGGTCAAAATAGGGTGCAGGTGTAATTTCTGAACATGATTACTATGTTTTCAAATACATATATTAATATACCACCATTTAGCATAGCTTAGTGATGCTGCATGTAGCACAGCATCTTGCAAACATTCTTTAAAGAAAAGATAAATTGGGGAGATAGGGCAGTGGTGAAATGCAGTGCAAGCAGGGGGAAAAACATAGTGAAAGGGAGATAGGTATGTGCGGAAAGGTTGTAGGAAAGAACCATATCTACCCATTTCTTCAATGGCAACAACTGTGCAGTTTAACAGGTTTTTAGCTGAATTTGGACTGTCACCCCCAGAGAAAGGGGTGATGACAACATAAGTGCCTTGTCAAGCCAATTGGACCAAATCAAGTGTGTCCAGTGGACACGTGTGTGAAATGGAGAGCTATGTATGGGATGAATTTTTTGGGGGGACAGGTGCACATTTTTTTAAGGAGAGAGTGGAGTGTTGGGGAAGGGACATAGGTATGTGTGGAGAAGGTAAGTTGGGAAGGTGAGGAAGCTTTTGCAGACAGACATGACAGACAAGACAGCAGACAGGAATGGTGTGGGACACAAAAGGGGGATGAGCACCTTGGTTGGAGAGGGTGTTGTAGAATCCCAGTTCCATGGATGGCAGACAAGGTAGCAGTGTGATTCAAGTCCTCACCCATGAGACTGTCAATACTGCACTTTCACTGTCCCTGTGGAGGCAGTGGTCAATGTTGGCACCTGGGGTGAAACTGGCCCACCAGGATGGACAGCATGCTCTCCATCCAGTGTAGGTGGGTACCATCAGTTTGGTACACAAGCCTACACATCATGCCTGTTAGTTGGGCTTGGGTGATAAAAGCACCCCTCCACCTCCACTCCCAGAGGATGGACTACTCCCAATTTGTGAGGCAGAACTACCTGATGAAGCAGGTAGTGCAAGTGCAGCAGAGTGGGTGCCACCAGGCTGTGGCCCAGACATGCTGGGCCCTGGTGTCTCAGCCAGGGGAGCTATGGTAGGTGGATCACTGGGAACTGACCTACCTTATTGCACTGTAGTAAATGAAATATAAACATAAGGAAAAATAATCATGACCAAAACAAATGTAGTTAATAACAAAAGAGAAAACATTAACGAGTAATGGAAACATATTAAAAATAATTTAATTAGGAACACAACAATAAATAATGTAAATTAAAGTTTATTAACAGCAAAGGTTTATTAAATTATACATAAGGCCAACATAAGAGGTAATTACATATAATATGATAATATCTAATGATAATAATAAATATAATTAAAGACAGAAGAGAACTGGGGTGAGAGAAAAAAGAACATTAGTAACTTCACAGATAATATAACTACACAGACTACAACTACATACTTCTAGATACTGTATGTTAGATTTCACTTGTGAGAACACTGACTGCTTATATTGTATATGTGATGTTCCACATACATACCTCTCAACCTGTTAGCATGGGACATTATGGGCCATGCCATACATAGTGATGGTACAAAGACACAATGACAGGGAACATTTTCACATAGTGTGCTCCTACAATAGTATCAAGGTATCCTGATTTGCCATTAAATTGCATTTCAAGCAATGTCATATATCTGCAAAGCAAAGGACCAGACATATGGGGCAATATTAATTAAATTCTGCAAAAATCATAACAGTTGAGAGGTACGTTCATGTACACTGATTACACTAGACAGCTGGACATTTCTCATTTGGCTGGTATGGGATTAGAACCCACAAGTGGTGACTGCAGGAATAATGAACATTTTATCTGAAAACCTTAAATTATTAGATCAACATCTCCTTTAACACTTTATTGAATTATGTTGTTTCAAATGTTGATTTACACACATGCATAACTGTGTAGTTCTGTTACCTGACACTTTTACCCTATTCATTTATTGACTGCAACCTACAGCATATATTAGACAAAATGAGCAGAACACAAGCTTGACCATTACTCTGGATAGTGCAGTGCATGTACTTATGACATATGTTGACACATTATTTACCATTTCACATTTATCAGTTGGCTAATGTAGGATTAGAACCCACAAGCAGTGACTACAAGAATACTGAACATTTTATTTGGAAAAATTAATTATCAAAGCACCATCACCCATTACACTTTATTAATTAGTGTTGCTTCACATTTGGCATTAACACACATAAATAGCTGTGTAAGACTTCTGTTAACTTACATGTTTACCCTGTTCATTTATTGAGTGCAATCTATAGCATATTTTGGACAATGAGCAGACCACAACAGTGATTCTTAACCAGGGTAGACCACAACATTAACTGATGGTTGGAAGCTGTGCTACACAGTACTGCATGTTTATTTGCTTTAAGTTGCTTTACCGTTTTAGATATGCACTGACACATTAATAAAAAAAACATGATGTCCCAGGTATTTCATACCTGTCTGTTAATTCTGCAATATCTGTAGTTACTTTATTGTATTATTAACGTATGCATTAAGTTATTACTGTATTGAACTTCTTACATACCACGCGCTTGCCTCATCCTGGCCAAAAGCCTAGCATAAGACTGGATGTTGCAAGCCCTCTCTTCTGCAGCTGTGGTAAGAGAAGGGAACCATTATGTATACCAGTTTTACACAGATTCAGCTTGTATATTTATAAATTACTGGAAAACTTACTTACACATCTGTGGGGTGTGCCCATCTCTACCTTCCTGGATCCAGGTGTCCAAGGTACCCCACTTCCTAAGGTACAGGTCATCATAGTGGTGATGACACTGCTCACCAGGGCAGGGGATACCAGTTGCACTGGTTAAGTCCCTGGCCAACTGATCCCAGGCTTCAGACTTACACTCTGAGCCTTGGTAGTCACCCTGCAACAGCAGGGGTTTGTGGCATCATACAAGGAGTCTAATGAAAACCCTGCACTCCTGCACACCCCACTTTTGTGCCGTAAAGTGCACTCCCTCAACAATACCAGCAGCCATACCTACAGTCTATGTCAGGCTCCAAGGAATGATGTGAAATTCTCTCCTACTGGCCTTTAAATAGACTGCATTCCCGCCCTTGCACATCAAACTGTAACTTTTAAAAATGTGCTGTGTCGCTTAGCATCTTGCAAACTTGCACAATCCATGTTTAAGTGAAGCTTAGCAATGCACAAGCAGGAACAGACTGCTGACCATGTTTAAGCACTGCTCAGCATTGTGCAGCTTTTATAAATGTAACAATTATTTAATCTAAAATCAACCAACTTTTCAGTCACCGGACACAGTTTCACAGCACTATATGTAAAAAGCATTACTAACCAGGAGTCAAACCCAGGACCTACTACATTGTAGGTCGTGACTCAACCTATCTAACCACTGGGACAGTGAAGGGAAGTAGAATATCTTCAGATATACTGCAAAGGTGCCTGTAAGCATATTGTAGCTTCACTGTGTGAGTTTGAGCTTTGCTAAGGTTTTTTGCTTTGCTAATTAGGTGCCACATTATACTGTTATGCAGCACTATTTAATTCTTTCCTGATCAGTGTTCAACTGTGTCATACTGATGAAATCCAAAAGAGAAGAAACGTGTATATGTCTACTGAAGACCTACAACAATTGAACACATTCAGTTTCTATTTTTAGCTTTTTAGCAGATGTCTAATGCTTAAGTATATGAGCTATGCCTAGCTAAGCAATGTGCCACATTGCGTAAAGAAGCACATGGAAAAATTAAATACAAAAACTAAAAATTGTTAAAATTCAATGCATCCAGTTTCTACTTTTAGATGTCTAGTGGATGTCTGATGTATATGTGTGCAAAGCTAAGTATAGCTAAGCAACGCGGCACACCTCGCAAACAAACACATAAATGTAAAATAATAATAATAATAATGCAATTTAATGACATGAAATTTCTTGTACACCTTTTGGCCAAGGTTAATGGGATGAAAGGTATACAGCTGTGCCACCAGTCTTACATGGATTCAGTATCCGTGTTTCTGTGATTTCCTTTAGGCATGCACCATAATTAATATGTATGGTGTATTGCAGAGGGGGAACCATAGCCGTGTACATGGATACATTTTGTGTAGGCTCTACATGGAGCCTACATGGACTTTATGGAATCCTGGGGCATGTGTGTATTCCTTTAAAATTTAATGAAATGGAGGTTAAGGAAGGAACTAGGTGGTACAGCTGAAAATTTTAATATAGTAGTTAAGGAATGGGTATAAAGTAGGTTCAGAGATAATTGCATATGTGGCTATCACAAGCTTTACATTAGAAGTACAAACGTGAGGGTGAGCAGTATCACAGAATAATGTATATGGCTGGGAGATGCTAGTAAAACTATTTCGGTATTGGTGAAGACTGGTTGTGGGGCATGCAATGGTTTGATGATGGGGCAAGCTGAAGATATCAGTGGTATTTATCCTGGAGATGTACAGGAGCAGATGCAGTCATTTGAAAGAGGAAGTTTTTAGTTGTGTTTTGAATTAGTTTGCATTCTGAATGGATTTAAGTAATAGTGGGATATGACATATGCAAATCATCTTTCAAATTAAACAGTGACCATCCTCAGGTAATCACTTAAAGAAGCACCAGAGAAACTAAGCCTTACTAATGTATGTAGACAAGAGCGTAACACGCTGAATGTTCCGGCTCTGGCCTTACTAATGTATGTAGGTGAGAGCGTAACATACTGAATGTTCCAACTCTGGCCTTACTAGTGTATGTAGGTGAGAGCGTAACACGCTGAATGTTCTGGCTCTGGCCTTACTAATGTATGTAGGTGAGAGTGTAACACGCTGAATGTTCCAGCTCTGGCCTTACTAATGTATGTAGGTGAGAGCGTAACACGCTGAATGTTCTGGCTATGGCCTTACTAATGTATGTAGGTGAGAGCGTAACATGCTGAATGTTCCGGCTCTGGCCTTACTAATGTATGTAGTTGAGATCGTAACATGCTGAATGTTCCAGCTCTGGCCTTAGTAATGTATGTAGGTGAGAGCATAACACGCTGAATGTTCTGGCTCTGGCCTTACTAATGTATGTAGGTGAGAGCGTAACATGCTGAATGTTCCAGCTCTGGCCTTACTAATGTATGTAGGTGAGAGCGTAACAAGCTGAATGTTCCAGCTCTGGCCTTACTAATGTATGTAGGTGAGAGCGCAACACGCTGAATGTTCCGGCTCTGGCCTTACTAATGTATGTAGGTGAGAGCGTAACATGCTGAATGTTCCGGCTCTGGCCTTACTAATGTATGTAGGTGAGAGCGTAACACGCTGAATGTTCCGGCTTTGGCCTTACTAATGCATGTAGGTGAGAGCGTAACATGCTGAATGTTCCGGCTCTGGCCTTACTAATGTATGTAGGTGAGAGCGTAACACACTGAATGTTCCAGCTCTGGCCTTACTAATGTATATAGGTGAGAGCGTAATATGCTGAATGTTCCAACTCTTTCCTTACTAGTGTATGTAGGTGAGCGTGTAACACGCTGAATGTTCTGGCTCTGACCTTTCTAATGTATGTAGGTGATAGCGTAACACGCTGAATGTTCCGGCTCTGGCCTTACTAATGTATGTAGGTGAGAGTGTAACACACTGAATGTTCTGGCTCTGGCCTTACTAATGTATGTAGGTGAGAGCGTAAAATGCTGAATGTTCCGGCTCTGGCCTTACTAATGTATGTAGGTGAGATCGTAACATGCTGAATGTTCCGGCTCTGGCCTTACTAAAGTATGTAGGTGAGAGCGTAACATGCTGAATGTTCTGGCTCTGGCCTTACTAATGTATGTAGGTGAGAGCGTAACACGCTGAATGTTCTGGCTCTGGCGTTACTAATGTATGTAGGTGAGAGCGTAACATGCTGAATGGTTCGGCTCTGGCCTTACTAATGTATGTAGGTGAGAGCGTAACATGCTGAATGGTCCGGCTCTGGCCTTACTAATGTATGTAGGTGAGAGCGTCACATGCTGAATGTTCCGGCTCTGTTAAGGCTAAGTGGGAATGCAGATAGTCCAGAAAAAGAGGACTCCAACTGTGCAAGGTGTCTACTTAAAGTGCTTTTAGGTAAAATTAAAGGTCATTAGCACTATTTAATTCTTTCCTGATCAGTGTTCAGCTGCGTCATACTGATGAACCCTAAAAGAGAAGAAACTTGTATATGTCTACTCTCTTTAACTCTACTTGGTGTAATGACCTACTCTTTAATATCATGCCATTTTAGTTATAACTGAAATATTCTCTCTTTTTATGTAGGAGTCTACATGCATTTTCCTTGATAATTTGTAAAAGTTTATATGCATGACTATTTTGCTATAAATGTACTTAATATCTATAACACAGAGCTAAGGTCAGCTTTGAAGATGACAGAAACGTTTAGTCACTGTAAGGGTTCCTGCAAAGCCAAAGAAGGTAACTTATTTCAAAAAGAGATGTGCAAAACATGGGATATAGCTTCAAAACAGAAAGAGTTAAGGGATCAGACCCAACACAGTTATTATTTTTCATAGAACACGTGGGAGAACCTTACTGAGGATGAAATGGAAAAAACAATATCAGGATGAAACCAATTTAAAGTATTGTCTATAACAAAGAGAGATAAAGGTAGTTCTAGTGAGTACAGGAGATTACATGCTAATTCTTAATGATCAAGTGCTTAGCCATAATAAAGTCCATTAGAAACAGGGCAGTCCGATAATAATGAAATGGTGTATTGGGAGACTTTCTTTTGGGTGAATTTTCATCCTTTATAAAAAAAAAAATCAGAAAACAGCCCCAATATGAGCTCTTAACAGAGCAGAAGGACAGATTTCTATATGAATACTTTTAGTCACATTGAAACAGCTTTCATTATCTCTGCACACAGGCTTGAGGCACACATATCCTTCCCATTTACCTCTGTAACACCATATATAGTCTGCTGATTACTTTTGTTAGGAGTGAAAAGTAAAGTTTATTAATTTTGTGTGCAGTTCCAAAACACCATGTGTCCTTCAAATGGAATGAAAACTTATTAAAGGATAATTTGCTATTAAGTGACTTGTTTATTCATTTGTCAACCAGGTAAACCCACTAGACCTGATTGTTTTGACTCAGGGATGATCCAGGGGCACCTACTTGATTAAGTGATTTCCTATGAACTGCACCATAGGCAAATAGAAGACAGTAGATTAAATCCAAAGACTATTGAGTGAAGCTCATTATTAGTTTATAGCCTTACTCTTCTGTGCTTAACTGCCAGACTTGAGTTATAGCAAAACTATTCATTCCTAGCCAAAGTGTGTTAATGATCAGGTTAGACAGTTGTCACAAATCAGCAGTACAGATATTGTGCATGTTTGTTGAGCCCTACTGTATCAAGCAGGAAAGGAGTACACTATAGTAAAATATATTTTTTCCCTTTATACAGGGGTTGCACAAACTGAATTCGGATTTTGAGGTAGCCTGTGACCTAGGCAGCTGCATTTGAAAGGCATCCATCCCATAAGATAACTTGCACAATACATAGTTTTGTTTGTCAATAACTGTGACATAGAGGAGGCAGTACTGCTGAATTATATCACCCAAATTAAATGTACAGTTGATTAATCGGGTAATGAACTCATCTTAAAACTACTTATCTCCTTGTGAGATGGCCAGATCTGTCATTCCTTCGGCTAGTGGAGAGGCTACAGCCTACATGTTTCTCTTTCTGCATATGCTGCTTCTTGCATTGGTCATCCTTTCTTTTGGGCATGGACACACATTGTGCATCTCTCTGACAAATGCAGTTATTCCTGAGCTTATATGGAAATCAAGTCATAATTATGCACATGCCAATAACATTATTCTTTATTGAGAAACCTTTTCTAACTGACCTGAAAATCTGGGCCTTACTTAATTTGTAATTATCAGTAAGCTTAGCTTCTTCCTACTAATGAATTAATATAATTTATGCCCAGTGCTACAATGACTGCAATGATTTATTCCTCAAACTCTGGTTGTAAGTCAAATATGGAGCATTTTTAATTTCCTTGAACAACAGGCCATGCTTGTAGTTTTACATCCACCCTTGACCTTGGGGAAAAAAAGTGACTGAAAAATCTATTCTCATTAGTTCCTCTTCGGATCGGTCCTCTTCTCCCTGATGAGTGAAGAAGTGCTTCAGACTAACCATCAAAGAGGAAACAGTTCAAGCAGAAAAAGACAAAATTGATTTTTCTTTTTACATGCTGGGAGGGTCAACATATCATGAAGAATAAGGGTTCTCACATGATGATTTATTTCACTCTTCTATTTCCCACATCTGTGCTGTTTGCATGCAGTGCTGAGTAACTTCACTCCAGGCTGGAGATGAACTCTGCACCTTGCTATAGACAATACTTTAAACTCATTTCTTTCCCTTTGATATCAAGGAACAGGAGACTAACACAGGTGTAAGTGAAGGAATGCGGCTGTACACATCTCCTGTTTATATGAGTCTAACTGTGTTGCATACTGTTAACACATTTCTACTTTATTCATAATTTTATTTTACCTGGTAAGTGTACATCAAGCTATATCGATTTATGATTTTCCTTGGTGCATTGTAAACAGAGGCCTTCCTGGACCACTTTTAGGTATGTTATAAATATTGGCCAGTATATTTTTTATTTGTTTCCTGTCTGAATAGGCTCACCCCAGTAGGACATTTCAAGTCATGATTCACTGGTTTGGCGTCTTTCCAGGCTTGATAGTTGTTGCTGAAGCACCTACCAAGAGGAGAAAATGCTGAGAGAAGAAATGAGCCACTTTTGAGATTTTAAGTATTTTCTTGTGATTTATTTCTTAGAAAAACTGCATTGCCACCTACTTTTCGGTGTTTTCTTGCTTGCAAAAGTTGATATCTGTGTTAGAAACAGTATTTAGAACATACCTAGAGCCTGTTTATTGCATTTTCTGTGTTGCACTTAATTTAAAATCGTTTTTTCTTAAAATTGCATTTTACCTGCCTCTGACCTAGCACACACATGTTGGGGTCATTTATTGCACTGTTCTGTTTAGTTTGCTACTTGTATGTCTCTGCTATCCTTAAACAAAAACAACAACAAAAAAAATCTTGCTAGTTTCCCACTTTCTATAACTTAAAAAAAGTTCAGTTACAGAGCTGCTGTTCTGAACTGTTTGTAAGTTTCTTGGAGGCCAGTGCTTGCTTGGGCTAAAGGGAAGTCTCTGTATTCACCAGTGGCAGTGGTTAACACTGAGCAGCCTGCCTGTCCCTGTAGGAGTGGTTACTGCCTAGAAACTGTAGTTTTATTGACCATTTTGAGTCAGTTCCAAACTCCTTGATCTCTTTCTCTTAAAACCTTGCAACTCTCTTTTTGCGCGGTCTTGCGCACAGAGCAGCTTTGGGCAGCTGAACTAGTCCATTATTTTAAAATCTGAGGTTAATACAGGAGTAGAAATGACACAAGACACCAAGGCTCAAACTTAACAATTTATTAAGCAAAACTTTTCTAAATAAACAGTAAAGCTAATACTAGATAAACAGAAATTCTAATAGATCATGTACTTACAAGCATATGCATAAACAAAATCATCTTTGCCACTGATAGGGAAACTTCAAATCCTATCCAGTGCAGCTATCTGTTCAGTCAAGGCAAGGCCGACACTGGCGAAATGTCTCTAAGCTCAGTTCAGGCTGGTGCTGTGATCAAATCCGGATGATGATTTCCATTTTAGCCTTTGAGCTTTTATAGTCTTTTTGAGTTGATAGAATATTGTAGAAAAATCTGACATTACAGGCTCATCATGAGTTGATGGAATATTTTAGAAAATTACAGATCATTTCCTAAGTTGTAAACAAGCCTCGTAATGTCTGGTCTTGTGCCCCACTTCCCTTTTTCAGAGAACAGTTAGCTCACAACCTTGTGATATAGTTCCTCTTTGAAATCCCCACATTCTGGTAAACATCTTTTAAGCTGATAAACAACTTATAGGTTAACAAAAGTTCAGTAATACCAGTAATCAGTGAGCAAGGCCTGCTCTTAAGCATATTGTATTGTTACAATATTAGCAGCATATAGTGAGGTAGTGGCATATCAAGAACTAGCAATAATCAATCTAGCAAACATACACAGTGATATGTGGCTCGAGGCATAGCAAAAACTGGTAGACTGTGTGGATCCATCACAGGCCACCCCTTGCATCGAGCAACGTATGCTGTGTATCTCTTATAATGGTTAAAACTGACAACATCAGTTTGTACCTTTTCATCACTTTACAATAAATGCAACATGATTTTATGCAAAATAACACAGAAATTATTGTGGTCAAAAGCAAAGAATGCAATAACAAATTAAACCACACTGAAGCCTTAGATGACCACATAAAAATATCATACCAATGCAAAACAGTTATATCCTGTATTTCATTTGCAATTTTTACAATGTTACCTTTGTCTTTTATCATTTTAATCACTGTTTGATGCGCATCGTTTAGTGTTTTATTTAGAAGTTGCAACACTGTTTGTCCTTCCTGCTTAATCTGTTGAAAGTCCGGGTAGACTAGAGATGGCCATTTAAAAGTGTGTAATGGTTCTATGCTAGCATTAAATGTGACGTCAATCCATCTAGTCAGTCTAATCCATTCTCCAGTACAAAAATCAATAATTGCATGGATATTACTTTTACAGTATGCTCCACCAGTTGTGATTATCCCATCACTCCAGGCTAATTTACAGGAGGATATCACACAAACAGTGGTATCATTTAGTTGGTAGATGTCTGTACCATTTACTACATACCTGTGCCAGGTGCATTCCCCAGTTCCATTATGTAAGCATGGGTGAGGCTTCCTTTTCACCATCATGTATACCCACCCCTGGGGCCAGATTTCACAACCTGCCACATCAACGGGTACATCATTATGATCAATCAAAGTAGATTCAATTTGAGGTACCCACCAATTATTTCCAAATTGCAAGGGTAATGTAACAAATGGACAGACCTGCTTTGTCCATTTTTTACTAGCAAGATAGTCAAAAATTAGTATACAAGACTTATTTTCACATGCAAAATCTATTGGTTTTAACCAATGATACAGTTGCAATTCCTTTTGCCAATAGGCTGCCTTTTTAGCCCCCCAGGTTTGAGTGAATTGCAAATATTGCGGGTTGGCAGCCAACTGAGATAAAATACAAAAAGTCTGATTTACTTCTGCTGTGAGGTTATTTAAAATCTGTTCTGTATATGTATTTGTATGTTCAATCCACCTCCACAAGACAGTTTGAGTTAAAATACCGTCTACAGTCCTTTGTCCCAGCTCGGGATCATGGTCTGCTAGTAGCTTAAAAGCCATATTTAGGTCAGTGCCCAAACGGCTCAATTTGCTACGTAGGGTATCTATATCTACACTGTTCAGGAATCCAGTCCCTGTCCCGACTGTACCTAGTGCAGTACCAAGAATACCTGTGACATCATGTTTACCTCTTCTATATTTGTAACATCTGTATTTGATATGCAAAGAATCAACCGGCCATAATTGTACAATTTTACAATGTGGATACCTGGTGGTAATATCAACTGCTGACATGTTAACTATCATTTTAATATGTTGTATAACTCTAGCACTACTTACAGTTTTACATCCTCTGGTATATCTTACCACATGTCCCAAACCATTAAATACAGTTGAACTATTGTCCATGGCATATATCTCCAAATCTGGAGATAGGGTTTCCGCGGAGTCATTTTCCCTTTGAAATTCAGCTATGCAGGAGGAATCTAATGGAGACTTGGCTAAAGGAAATCCTGACTCATTCAGCCTTTGGTACAGACCTCCAAAAGGGTTGGAAACACATTTTTCGGGATGTCTATCACAGTTCAGTCTACATACAGTTGTAATGTTTTCCGTCTGAGTGATGTTCCAAGTTAAGGCAGGCTTGGGTGTCACCGCATATAGATGGTCTCCCAATTTCCAATAAAAGTCACAGTCAGCTGTTAAATTTGCAACATCTTCCCCTTCGAATAGAGGGATAGGATTAAGACAGTCATATGGCCCATCTAAGTGTTGTCGTCGGAAAAGGTTGGCTCCTTCCCAAACAGTGGCAATAATCTATGGAGAGGAAAGTACAATGGTTGTTTAGCAGAATCAAGTAATACTAAAACAGTATCACCAGGTCCATCACAAATTACTGTCCCATGTTCATTTGGCTGATTGGGTGTGGTCACTATAACTTTCATTCCCAGCCATTTGCTTGGTTTGGTATCACAGTCTTGTAGTAAAATGACAGCATCTTGATGCATACAAATTTCTACTAAAGGTTGTCCTTTTTGAATCATCTGTGTCTTGTTATCTAAATTGATAGCCTTCACTATCACTTCTCGTTCTGGCTCCCATAATGTAAAAACCTCCCAACTTTCTCCTAATAGCCCTTTTTGCCCCCAGTGCCAATTCTCTGGGAGAAAGAGTCTCCAACCTGTCTCAACTAATAGTATATTTTGTGCTGGCACTCTTTGTTCAGTCAATGCACATAGCCAGAATCGAGTTTGATCAGTATTTGTCAAAAGAGGGTATATGGCATTCAGATTCAGCTTTTTTATTTTCAAAACACAGCAGTTGGACCGAATGTCATTTATATGCATTTGCAAGTGAGTTCCTTGATGCTTCCGAGGTTTATTATTCAGTGGACTCACAGCTAATTCTAATACCTTTGCCCAGCCTCGTAACGTTCCATCATTCATGTTCTTTCGAATTTGTTCTTTAAGGAGCCCATTATACCTTTCAATTAAACCAGCAGCTTGGGGATGATATGGGATATGCAGCACCCATCGGACTCCATTTTCCTTTGCCCATTCTTGAACCTCTGCTCCGGTAAAGTGGCTGCCTTGGTCACTTTGGATTCCAGTGGGAATCCCATATGTCATACATAATTTATTCAATCCTTTTAACATTGCTTGCTGGTTTGCCTTTTTGCATGGGGACACCATTAGTAATCCTGAATAAGTGTCCACCATCGTCAGGCAGTATTGCTGATTTTGATCCAGTGGTAAAGGACCAATAAAGTCTACTTGCCAAATTTGTGCTGGACGACTACCTCTGTGAATGTGTCCACATGCTTCTGCTTGTAGTTGCTTTTGTTTATTTCTTTGACAGATTTCACGCTGCTTTATAACATCTGTAGTTATTTCCTTATTCAACTGCATACCATGCCTCCATGCCCATTCTATTGTCGCATCTCTTCCCAAATGCCCACTCCGATCATCGGCCCATCTTGCCATACTAGCACTTTTGGCTTTCTCTTCAGTAACACATACCGCGGCCATCTTATCTACCTGCTGGTTATGCCTTCTTTCATTTGCTACAAGTGATGCATGGGAATCTATATGTCCAACACTGATTTTGCACTGTTGAGCTTTTTCCCAAATCCGTTGCCAGTCTTCTGAACCTCCCCATAGAGGTCTGCCATGGATCTTCCAATCCTGTTGTTGCCAGGCAGGTAACCAGGTTGTCAATCCCTTAAAGATGTATGCTTCATCTCCAGGTGATAAACTATCGATGACCAGGGCAACAGCTCGTAACTCTGCCTGATTACTTGAACCGGCAGTACCTTCATCAAATAACACAGCTTCTGTTCGTGGGCAATAAGCCACTGCAGTCCAGGTCCTACCATTTGATCCAATTTTGGCAGACCCATCAGTAAACCATTAAAATTTCTGTTTTTCCGCATCTAAATTATCAAATGGTAATGCTTCAGTAATTGGAGACTTCGGAAGCTCATGTCGCTGTTGTTCTATCGCATCAGCATCATCCAAAATTACCAGTCCAGCCAACTGTTGTTGTACCTGAGACACTCCAGGCATGATGTTGGCCCTTTCCTGTAAATACCACTTCGACTTTTGTACGGTCGAAGATTGTGCTCTCTGGGTTTTCATCAAAGTATTGTCTCGTAACCACCCCTGGATTGGGTAGTCTATCTTAACTGTCACTGTTTGTTGTATAGTTGTTCCTTCCACATGAATCAATGCTGTGTACACTGCCAGTACATGCTGCTCAAGGGGGCTATATCTCACCTGCGCTCCAGTCAGGGATTTGGACCAAAATCCCAAGGGTCTCTTTTTCCCAGTGTCATCCTTCTGCCACAGCCCCCAAGACATAACATTATTGGCAACTGTTACTTCAGGGACAAAAGGTTGTTGTGGATCAACTGGGCTCAGCCCCACACTCTGCTGTAGAGCCTTTTTTGCCTCTTCAAAGGCCGCTTGTTGCTTAGGACCCCACTGAAAGTCACACTTTTTCCTAGTTACATAGTGAATGGGTCGCAAAATCAGTCTGAGGTGAGGTACAAATGCTCTCCAAAAGCCCATTGCTCCCAAGAAGGCCTGTGCCTGCTGTTCTGTTTTTGGGACTGCAATTTTCTGAATACTCTCCAGTGCTGCTGCAGGAATTTCCCTTTTTGCTCCATTCCAAATCATACCAAGGAATTTTACTGATGTCCCTTGTTGTGTTTTATTCTCATTTATAGCCCACCCTCTGTTCTGAAGGTGCTGAATTACAGTTTTTAGTGCGATATCCACATCAGATTTTTCTCCAGTAATCATTATGTCATCAATGTAATGAAAAGTAGTCGCTTTGTCCAGCTGTAACTTGGCTAGGTCTCTAGCCACTAGTCCATGACACAGGGTAGGGCTGTGCAGATATCCCTGAGGTAACACTTGGAAGGTATACTGCCTCCCCTCCCAGGTAAAAGCAAATTGGGCTCTGCTTTCTTCTGCTATCGGAATGGAGAAAAAGGCATTTGCTAAGTCCAAAACTGCAGGATATGGTCCAGCAGATGAAGACAATCTTTCCACGATCGTAACAATGTCTGGAACAGCTACCGCTAAGGGTGGGGCCACCTTGTTCAGACCTCAATAATCTACAGTCATTCGCCATGATCCATCAGGTTTCTTTACTGGCCACACCAGACTGTTGAATGGGCTCACTGTTGGCTCAAGTATGCCGACCCGAAGTAGTTCTTGGATTGTCTCAGTGATCTCAGCGTGCTCACCTGGGACACAATATTGTTTGATGTTCACTATCGTTTTAGGTGTGGGAATATAAAGCGGTTCCCACTTAGCATTGCCTCGGACTACAGACTTAACTGCGTTGACTGAACAATGCCGCACTCCAAACCTAAATGGCCCTACAGTGGTTTCTAAAGTTCTACCCTTTAACACATCTATTCCTAAAATGTGTTCAGGTACTGGAGCTATTACTGCTTCAATGTAAATAGGAATGCTATCCCCAAAAGCTATCTTAATCTTGGTTTTGGTACCTAGTGTTTTTGCCCCTCCATAACCATCAATTTCTACATACTGTCCATGAAATCTACGGGGGTTGCCTGCAAAAATGGTTACTTCTGATCCTGTGTCTACCAGAGCCATCACATGTTGTGGCCCTCCCCTCCAAAAAATGGTAAGGGGTATGTAAGGGCATCGGTCCCCAGGTGTAATTGCTCTTACTGTACCCCTAGCTACTGGGGACCTGCCTACTAGTCAATTTGTCTCTGTTTTTTCGACCGGGGTTCTCCATCCCTTTCCTCCCCAGTCTCTCTCATCCTTAAATTCCCCCTTTTGCCACTGTGCTAGCTCCTCATCAGTAGGGATGTCAGGATATAATTGATTCCATCCTACCTTCCCTTCAGTGGTACTCCTGGTTGGACTTTTTGTAGGGGTTTGCTTTTTACTCTCAGAACTTGAACCTTTTTCTTTTTGTTTTTGCTTCCACTTTTTATATAATTCTTCAGTAGCTATCCCATCTATCTCCGCAGCTTCAGTCCCCCACCTTAACAGATCTAGAAACATTTGCTTTCTTGTAACTTTTTCTCCAGATTTATCTTTCGATTTCTCCGCATTTGCCTTTCTAGCTCTTCTCTGTTCTTTTTCTTCCACTAATTCGGCCATTTGATTTAGAGTGGCTATTACATCCCATATCTGCTGACCTACACAGCCTGCCAGGGCAGCCATCAGCTGCCCTTTCCACCACTGTGGTGCATTTTTGATCAATTTGCTCCTCATATTGCTAGTCATAATTTGTGCATCTGGTCCTTTTGGAAGCACTAATGTCCCATTCCTCAATTCCAGTGAGTAAACGGTAGCCAACATAGCCATTTCTCTTAACTGCTGTATTGCCTCTGCTATTGTTTTCCAAGGCTTATGTTCATCAGCTACTGCTGTAGCATCAGGCCAAGTAGTGTGGAAAGCCGAGGCTAACCACACCACCTGTGTATTCACCTGGGGATCATCATGATTCACATTGTTTACTATTTGCTTTAAACGTGGGTGAAACACCAAACATGCACATTGGTGCATCTCTTCGGCATTTAGAGACACCGCTTCTTCCCCTGTGTCCCAAACCCGAAGAAACCATGCTAAAACAGTTTCCCCTGGCCTTTGCTTATAGATTTGGATTATATTCAATAATTCAGCTTGAGTATAACTCCGCACCTCAACCCATTGTTGTGGAGCTGCCCCCCCCAGTATACTGTCCCTTTTTCTCAATAACTGGGCGTGCCTCCACTGATGGAGAATTTACTATTTCAAAATCACTATCAGCCTCATCTGTTGAGGGGAGATCACCTTCCCACTTCTCAGGATCAAACTCTGCCTTACACAGCAAAGCACGAACCCGAGGCCTTGAGGGCGGATGGCGTAATTTTCTCCCATTTCATTGTCTACGCTGTTGAATCACTCGAGTAGCTAGAGTCACTGAATTAGATTTCCAGTGTTCAGCTTCCTCCCCTACTTTAACAAGTGCCATGTTTGCCTTCTCCAAGGCATCCCTATCCAATCTATGTGTATGTGTATGTTCTTTACATTGCTCTTCTAATTCTAAAACTTTTTCTTTTAGTTTCTCTACATCTCTGTCTAATTCCTGAATTGCTTCAAAGAACAGCCATCCGGCTGCTCCCACCCCTTCCTTCACCTTTCTCCCCTTTTCATCCAATTTTAGCTCCGATAAAGCTCTAGCTAGACTATCAGGGTCTGCCTTAGGTCTTTCTTGCAAGGGTTTTGGGGAAGGAGGAGGTGAAACTTGACTTAATACCTTAGCAAGAGGATCCCACTTCCCAAATAATGCTGTCAACGTAGTATCAACGCCTAACTTATTTGGGGTGCCTGATGCAGCATCCTTCTTACCTATGCCTAGGTGTTTTAAAGGAAAAAACATTGGTTGTTGTTGTGACATTTCCACCGTAAACCCCAGATCCTGCCGACTACGCCAAGTGAACTAGTCAATTATTTTAAAATCTGAGGTTAATACAGGAGTAGAAATGACACAAGACACCAAGGCTCAAACTTAACAATTTATTAAGCAAAACTTTTCTAAATAAACAGTAAAGCTAATACTAGATAAACAGAAATTCTAATAGATCATGTACTTACAAGCATATGCATAAACAAAATCATCTTTGCCACTGATAGGGAAACTTCAAATCCTATCCAGTGCAGCTATCTGTTCAGTCAAGGCAAGGCTGACACTGGCGAAATGTCTCTAAGCTCAGTTCAGGCTGGTGCTGTGATCAAATCCGGATGATGATTTCCATTTTAGCCTTTGAGCTTTTATAGTCTTTATGAGTTGATAGAATATTGTAGAAAGATCTGACATTACAGGCTCATCATGAGTTGATGGAATATTTTAGAAAATTACAGATCATTTCCTAAGTTGTAAACAAGCCTCGTAATGTCTGGTCTTGTGCCCTACTTCCCTTTTTCAAAGAACAGTTAGCTCACAAACTTATAGGTTAACAAAAGTTCAGTAATACCAGTAATCAGTGAGCAAGGCCTGCTCTTAAGCATATTGTATTGTTACAATATTAGCAGCATATAGTGAGGTAGTGGCATATCAAGAACTAGCAATAATCAATCTAGCAAACATACACAGTGATATGTGGCTCGAGGCATAGCAAAAACTGGTAGACTGTGTGGATCCGTCACAGCAGCGCCCTGGCTCCACAAAGTCTGCGCTGCAAATTTTACCTTAGAACTAGGCAAGCCTCAACTCAAGTGCTTCAGATCAACTGCTCTTATTGCAGCACTTGCATAACCCAAATCAGCACTTGTTCAAATCTCCTAGACAGCACTATTATTTTCCAAATCTCCTAGACAGCACTATTATAATACAGCATAAGACCTTCGACTGTCCACAAGACAAATGAAACTCACTTTTCCAAGCATGTCCAGAGGTCAGCTTCAGGTGTACTCTCCAGTTCATCTGGTGGAATTGGGGATCCTGAGGCAATGTCACAACTGCCTCATGTATACAGACAACCCTGTCCTCTTACCTCTAGACACAAACACTTGTGAGAGATGCAAATACACAGACAGACTGGAAGCTAAGCGCTCTCAACCCATGACTGTAACAGACAGTCAAGAGGAGAACAGACACACTAGCATCACACCACCAGTCACACATGGATCTACAAAACAAGCACCGGCAAAACATACATATAAATACACAAAAACATATTCGGAGGCACTAGGTACCAATCTGAAAAAGAAACAGTGCCCTCCAAAGCAGACAAGCAAGCAACCTGCACCTCCAAACACAAGCCAGAAAACACATAATTCACCTCAGCAGTGTGCCTTACGACAGCCCCTAAGGCAAAACATCATACCCATGAGTGTATGGGTGGGAAGATGGCGTAATGGTTAAGGTGTTTGCCTTACAAGCAGAAGGTGCAGGGTTTGATTCTCACATGGGGTAAGTGGCTAGGCTTAAAATGGTCTGCAAAGGCAGTTAGCCTAGTACCAACCTATGAAACTATGAAACACGCTAGTAATAGGAGACTCTATAGTAAGGCACACAGATGTTCCACTCACCAGGCTGAACAAGGAGAAGGTTACTGTCAGCTGCCTGTCAGGGTGCTAGGACCCGCCACATAACACAGGCACTTAGGTCACTCCAGAACAAGTACAAGTATGATGCTGTCATTGTACACATTGGTGTGAATGATCTAAGATGTACTTCCCTGGACTACATGAAAAGAGACATTGAGGAGCTCTCTGATCATGTAGCCTAAGCTGCTATGACCCTGACCTTGAGCAGCATACAACCTTCACCTAGAGTGATACCACAATCTTCTTCTTCTTTCGGCTTTTTCCCAGTTGGGGGTCGCCAGATCACCTCACCTTGTTCCTATTGAATGGCAGTGGAGTTTTTTACAGTTGCCAGCCCAGCCCCCCCCCCCCCAACCTTCAGAGAGCACACCACACGCACACACCTAGACACCTAGGTTTGTCCAATCCCTGCAGTCTGTGGATGGATGAGGAAACCGGAGGCGGGAGGAAGGAGGAAACCCCACAGGACACAGGGACACATGACAGCTCAGTACAAGTAGGCAGGCCACCCTTAGAGTGATACCACAATACAAAGACAAAATTATCAATTTCAACAATTGGCTAAGCTTCTGGTGTCATTCTAAGGGGATCCAGTGTCTGTCTGTCTGGAATGACATGATAGATAAGCCTCGCTGTTTCGCCAGAGATGGTTTGCACCTGTCACCCCTAGGCTTTTGAATACTGGCCAAGGCTCTTGCCGTCCCCATAGTGCCTTTTTTAGGCAAGGCTCAAAGGACAAACCAACCCAGAGATCATCCATGTGCAACTATCAGCAGGCAAAACCACATTTCAAGTCGTAGCCTGTTATAGATCGCCCACCATGTCCCAAGATGCTCACTCAGCATACCTTGAGGCATTGGAAAATATAAAGGTCCTACCGAACACCATAATTTTGAGTGATTTCAACTACCCTGGTATAGACTGGGTGAACTACCAAAGTTCTAACACCTATGCCCAGCGGTTCATAGAATTTATAAATTCAAATGCCCTTGAACAACTGGTATGTTCTCCCACTAGAGGGGACAACATATTGGATTTAGTCATCACAAATATGGGCACCCATTATACCACACCCGTTATCACTCCCTCTCTGGTCAGATCAGACCACAAACTGATAACCCTGGACGTCCTCACCCCTCCACCTCCCCCAATCAAAGAAACCATTGTAAAAAACCTTTCCAAAGCAAACTTCAAACTACTTGCATCCGAAGTGGAAAGCTTCACTATTCCCTTGCAGAAGGATAATAATATCCAGGATACAGAATCCTACACCAAGGCACTCTATATGCATCTTCAGGATTGCATGGACCATGCTATCACAAATAAAACCAAGACTCCTTCCTCAAGCAAGAAGAAACCAGTCTGGTGGATCCTGGCCATAAGCAAACTTTACAATAAAAGGAGGAGACTTATACAAAAAAAGGCCAAATCTCAAGTAGAAAAATCATCCCTGATCAGCATTAGTAAGAAATTGAAGACCCTCATCAAGTCAACTAAAGCTAATTTTGAAAATAAGGTTGCCAAGGATGCCAAGGATAACCATAAGACCTTCTATGGCTACGTCAAAAACCTAAATGGCAACGCTCAAGTCTATTCTGAGCTAGTACAAAATGGAACAAAATACACTGACCCCACTGACATTGCCAATATCTTGGCTGATAGGTTCAGTGCAAATTCCCCCCCACCACCACCACCTACAGGGCCTATTACTATTCGAGGGGACTGTGTAACTACAATTATTACTGATACGTTGGTTAACAAGGCTCTATCTAAAGCTAAAAACACTGCCTCCATGGGACCAGATGGTGTCCCGGGCTGTGTCATACGCGAGCTCCAAAATGAATTAACCCCACATCTGAATACCCTGTTCAGCCTCAGCCTCTCTACAGGATATGTGCCCATAGAATGGCGCACAGCAATGGTGGTTCCATTGCACAAGGGTGGGCCCACAACCGGGAACCGGGAACCCTGGGAACTACCGACCAATAAGCCTGACCAGTCTGATCTGTAAGGCAATGGAGTGAATCATTATGCGAATCATTATGTGAATCATTATAGAACTCATAAATGGAGAGATTGGGAACCTCCAAACACTTGACCCCACACAGTTCGGCTTCGTCAAGGGCAGATCATGCCTCCTGAACCTGGTGGACTTCTTTGAGACAGTTACTCAGGCTATAGATAAGGGAAAGGAGGTACACATGGCTTACCTTGACCTTGCTAAAGCATTTGACACCATTCCCCATTCGGGTATTATTGATAAACTCACCAACCTGGGCATAAACCCTTATGTCACAAAATGCATCACAAACTGGCTCTTAGACAGATCCCACAAAGTAAGAGTAGCGGGATCTATGTCCAAATCCAGACCAGTAACGAGCGGTGTGCCTCAGGGCTCTGTCCTGGGGCCCCTCCTGTTTGACATATACTTCTCAGAAGTACAGGCAAGCACTGAAGGGCTGTGGCTGACCAAGTTTGTGGACGACTGCAAACTGGGTGCTATAATAGAGTCTCCGGCCGACATGGATATCCTCCAGAAGGGCCTTAATGAGACTGATGCATGGTGTCAAAGCCATGGTCTCAAGCTAAATGCTAAAAAATGTGTAGTAATCCCCTTTGGAAAAAACAGAGTACCCATGAACTATCACATAGGAGGTAACCCCCTGAAATCTGAAGAAGTAATAAGGGATCTAGGGACCCAAGTAGATAGTCAGCTTTCCTTTGATATCCATGTTGCCAAGGTGGTTAGAAAATCCTTCTATGTGACCCATCTGATCACGAAAGGGTTCGCATCAAGATCTAAGGATGTAGTGGTGCCCCTCTACTCTTCCCTCATCAGACCCATTATTGAGTACAATGCACCAATTGGAATGTACCTGGCTAGGCATCTCCAGCAGCTGGAGAGACCACAGAGGTACCTCACTAATAGGATTACTGGCCTCAAACAGTTGCCCTATGCAGCACGATTGAAAAAACGAAGGCTTTTCTCTGTTGCATACCGCCTTCTCAGAGGCGATCTCTGTCTAACATACAGAGCCATGTCCAACCCAGAACTGTTGAACATGCTCCATCTTAGCAAAACAAAATATACTCGAGCTACACGGTCAAGGGATATAAACCTCAGCACAACAATGAATAGAACATGCTGGAGGGATAGATTCCCTTCGCAAAGACTTCCCTTGAAATGGAACAAGGTCCTGATCTACATAAGACAGAGCCCCTCACTATCACTCTTCAAGAGGAACCTTGATGAGTGGATGGGTAACAGAAAGTTCACACCAGGGATCATACCAACAGCTCTACTAGATAGGGGCCAAGGGTACTAGCTGCTAGATCAAGGGCCTAGGGAACTAACCAAAGGGGCAGTGAATACTGCACAATGTGGCTGGGCTAATATATGCCTTCGGGCAGATAGCCCAGTACCTACCTATGAACCTATGAACCTAAGAGGCATAGGTAGAGCTTATATGTTGTGACATCATGCATAAATGTAATATTTTGAATGTATATGTGTGTGTGTGTGTGTGTGTGTGTGTGTGTGTGTGTGTGTGTGTGTGTGTGTGTGTGTGTGTGTGTGTGTGTGTGTGTGTGTGTGTGTGTGTGTGTGTGTGTGTGTGTGTGTGTGAATGTGTGTATGTGTGTGTGTAGTGAAGGGAGGATTTGCCATGTTCCTGATTATCAACAGCAACACAAATGTGTTTAATTAAGACTTGATTTTTCTTGTGATTTGAGGAAATACTCAATGCTTCCTAACAGATGGGACGTAGCCAGAAATGTTTTATTTTACTTAACTTCATATTGTTTCCCCTACCTACATTACATTGTTTAAAATATAGATTTTTTTTCAAAAATTTTGTCAATAAATAAACTTAAGTAAGGTATACTTCATTTCCAGCTGTTGTTGTCTACTATCATTAAAATGAGGTTTTATAACAACATTCCTATCCTTGGTTTACTATTGAAAATTGTGGAACTGCATTCGTTGACCGGTCACAATGGTCAACCCAAAATGCTGAATTTGGAACTTTGAAACAGCAGCCATGGCGAAAATTAATACATCAACATCCGTAGTTTGATGTAGTCGACATAGCAGGAGGTGACGTCAGTCACCCATGCTATGCACATTAATGTACTGTTACACTCTACAGTCAACAGTACGTTAATTGCACTATTTTGCAGGGGGGCTGCACCCTCCACACCCCCTGAAAATTAAATATACCAAGTCCAAGATCGTACTACACTGAGGAAATGGGCTAATTCCCTGTTCCTCACTGAACCGCGATCTGCGTGCACAATGCCAATCTCAGATACTCGAACTACACTACCTATACTTGTGTAATGTTTCTTCTTGATATGTAATGTTTTTTGATATTGTAAAAATGCATTCGATTTTGTGATAATCTGTGTATCTAAAATCTACTGTATTGTATTTTCTGTGGAGCTTTTCTCCCCGGGCCTCCGCTGAAAATGGGCCTCTGGCCTAGTCGGACATTCCCGGTCAACAAAATGTAATAAATAAAAAATAAAAATATTCACTGTAGTGCAGTCGATGTAGTTTGGCTTGTCATTCTGCCCATTTGAAAAGTGCCTTTTGACCACATGCCGGTCGAGCACAGGCACTTTGGACATTTAATAGTAAACCCCTATTCTTACCTATGTCATGCTGATTTGTTATCGGCAGTACTTTAAAAGACTCCCTGTTGGAATTTTGAGGCTCTTTAATGTGAGTCATAAAACTCTGAAAAAGTAAGTGCAATCCTTGGAACGTAACAGTGAATTATAAAAAAATAAATAAATCACTTCCGCTGAATAGTATTGCTGTTGGAGGGAGGTCTCCTTGCACCCCCAAATGGGGCTGTGCCCCTCATCCCCTTTACAGCCACACACACACACACACACACACACACACACACACACACACACACACACACACACACACACACACACACACACACACACACACACACACACACACAGGCACCCATATACAGATATACATATACACTAACTCAGAGATTGCTGTACCTCTGAAAAAAGAAATATCCCCAAGAAACGGCAATTTTAGAGCTCTCTATATTTCCCTGTAATAAAATTGAAATTCTCATTGTTCCAAGGGTTGCAGTTATGGCTATTGAACATTTAGGCATGGACCAGTTTTAGATGTGTGAGGCTCTGTGCAGCACAATGTTAGAGATAAATGGTCAGAACAAAACATACGCAGATGAGAATGCTGGATGTGCTGCCAGTAATCTTGCTATCCCTTTCATTTAAATTATTTTGTGCATGTTACAAAAAATTGGGCAATATATTTGAATTGTTAGTATTGAACTTAAGATGCAAATAGTTTAATATATATATATATATATATATATATATATATATATATATATATATATATATATATATATATATATATCTTAGAGCCACAAAGGTAACGCTCTTACAAAATGCTTGCCTTGTAAAAAGGTCTGGCACCTACATGTCTCATAGATAGAGACAGTCTGTAAATGCTTTACCATCCATTCCCAAGTCTACAAATACCCCATGAAACAACCCTAGAGTATCTATCAACCTGCCAGATACATTTGGGAAGTAAGGCTAGACTTAAAAAGGACCCTCAGGATCATTAGCCATGTAATCACCTCTGAACCTATAAAGAGCTACCAGTGGTCTAACATTTTTGTTTTTGGATTTTAGGCAAAAACATTGTCTGCTTGTAGAACTGATTAACATGAAATACAGTCTGAGACCCTTTTTATCAGATAAGAACAGGGTGGTGTAAATTCTGATGGGCACAATATGAGTGGAAATGTACTTCACTGTTAGAATTTTAGTCCATTTCAAACATTAATATAAGACACATTTAGCAAGCTGCCATCTGAATCAAACCCTAGTAAATAAACTCAAAAAAGGCATTTGTGCGTTAACAGAATTCTCCATACCATTTTTTCAATAGAACCAAGAAAACTCAAAATACTTTTAAAATGCATACCAGATGTGCAAACGTGCAAGCATGTGAATGTTAAAAATGAAACGCAAATAAACGGGCAGTGGGCCAAGTGCAGCATTATGTGACACAATGCAGTAATAAAACAAACAAGTGAGTAAAATAGTGTATGGCTGATACAATCTGGAAAATGCTCCTCAGGAAAATTAGAACAGATGAAACTGGAAGGAATGTTAATGCACTGACTGATATCACCAGGATGGTGTGCATATACAGGACATTAAAGTAAATAAGTTATGCTGATAATCAAAGATTACATGTAGGACATGCATGCAAGTGGACAGCAGTGAGATTGTGAGCCAGAACAGTCTGGACATGACATTCATTTATGCCCTGTAAACTGCACACTAGTGGCATGCATAGAGGGGAAGTGCATATTCAAGCTGCCCCTCTTGCCATACGTCATGATGATAATATTATTATATCCATTTGTCTTGGAAGCTCACTATGATGCATTGTAATAAAATGCTCCATGCTTCATGGCATCTGTATATCAGAGCGGTCAGAGTATGTCCATCTGTGGCTAATGACCTGGCTTTGAAAATGAGCTTGATTTGCTTAGAAAGACAAGCCTGTAAATTATTGACTTATCAAAAGAAAGTTGATTTCGGTATACAGGGGATAAGATGCTAATGAAACCTGGCCATAAGCACAGATGGGAGGGTTCACAGCTAGCCAGCTACAAAATGAAGTAGTGTTAGGGCAGCCAAGCTGCATGGACACAAAAATGAATGAGAAGTTACCTGCTCATTGCACATCAGACTACACTCATGAGAGGAGGGATGCAAGGGGGACATCACCTCAACTTACAGGAGGAGGACCCCCAGCTAGCATCACCACGAAGGGCTCCTTCACTCCCTATGGTGCAATATTTATACAAAGGAGAAAGCCAAATTAATCAATATAAAGAAGACAGCCCCAAAGATATTTGAAGAGAAATACTGGCAAACATATCCAGAGATGGAAAATTTCACAATAAAAAAAATATTACAAAGATAGAGCACAGAAAAGAAGATTAGTAAAGTAGAAGTTAAAAAAATAGAAGTTGAAGTTACGGAGTGCCTGCAAGTGAAGGATTTGGTGTAGAAGGTCTAACACAGGTTACATCACAGCATGATAGAGTGAGTCCCCAAAGTAAGGAGAAGCAGGAAGAACAGGAGACATCTGAAGAAGGAATATGGACATGGGAAAGAAAAAGAGATTTAATATGGTGTAATATTTATGCAAAGGAGAAAGCAAAACTAACTAATACGAAAAGAACAACACCAAAGATATTTGAAGAGAAATACATGCAAATAATCCAGACATGGAAAACTTTACATACAAAAAATAAGAAGACAAAGACGAAACACAGAAAAGGAGATCAGTAATGGAGAAGTAAAAGAAATAGAAACTGAGGTTATGGAATACCTGCAAAGTGAAGGCTTCAGTGTAGAAAATTTAATTCAGAAAGTACCACAACAGGATAAAGCAATGGATATCCAAATTAAGGGGAAACCAGTGGAACAGAAAGCAATTGGTCAGGTGCCATATGAAGATATTTTGGAGCCTTCCACAGGAAACCAGTATAAACCTTCACTTGAAGCTGGACAGCAAGGGAAAGAACATGAAACTATGGAAACTCTGATGCAGTCAGTGTTGAGGAGAGATAGGCCAGTGAGTTCCCATATGACAGAGCAACGGATGGCACAGGATGAAATTGAAGAGAATGTGCCACAAGAAGATGTTATAGAACTTTCTATAGAATGCCCACAGGAAATGGAAAACAAGGGATGTGCCCTCAGTTTGCAAGAAAATCAGCTAAGAGAAGAGTTGCTTGATTTAATAGACATAGATATATTAAGATCAATGAAAGAAGTAGACTGCAGAAAGTTAATAAAACCCCAAAAGTCAGAAGTCTGATAAAACAAATGAACACAGTAATTAGGACTGTCTATAGAGATCCATGTGATATAACAGAACTAAACAGGATATATTACTGTGCAGATAAATTGATAACTGATAACGTTTTACCGCAAGAACATAAGGTAGTGAGGGAAAGGAACGGGAGAAATCGAATACCATCATGGAAATATCGAATAAAGAAAACTATAGAGCAGTTATGACAAGAAGTGTCATTGTTAGAAGACTATAGAAGAAGGAATAGGTCATCAAAAATACTAACAAACATAGATGTGATAAAAGCAATGTGCAGTATTAGAACAGACAAGGATCTATTATGCATTATCGCAAATAAACTAAAAATGTCAGCACAGGCAGAAAAACTTAGAAGATACATAGATAAATATAAAGGAAAAGTACAAATAAGCAATTTACTGATGACCCAAAAAGGTTTTATAGAGAATTGGGAAGCAAGGTAAAAGGAATTGAAAGACTGCCAAAAAAAGAAGAAATAGATACATTTTGGAGAAGTATTTATGAAGATCCTGTGGAACACAACAAAGATGCTAAATGGATAAAAAAAGTAAAAGAAAGAATAAGAAGTTTAAAGGTACAGGATATGAAATGGGATGAAGTAACAGCCAGACAGATTAAAACAAAGTTAAGAAAAGCCTCTAAAGGAAAACTTCAGGCCCAGATGCAGTACCTAACTTTTGGCTAAAAGTATTAACATCTTTGCAAGAAGATTTAGCCATGAGTAAGAACTATTTATATGCGTACCCCAAACAGGCACCAATCTGGCTAACAACAGGAAAAACAATGCTCCTACTTAACAGTGAAGCTGGAAGCTACCCTAAAATTTATAGACCGATAACTTGCCTTCCGATGACATATAAACTATACACGGGAATTGATGCCAACAGAGTTTATAGTCATTTAGGAGAAAACTCAATTATGGCAGTAGAACAAAAGGGCAATAAAAGAAAGTGATATGGAACAAAGGATCATTTGCTGTTAAATAAAGTTATAGTGGAGAACTGCAAAAAGGGGAAGAATCTAAGTATGGCATGGATTGACTACACAAAGCATTTGATAGTATCCCACATCCATGGATAAAAGAGTGCTTAAAAATGTATAAGATACACCATACACTGATTGATTACATTACCGTGATCATGAAACAGCGGCAGACCACTTTGCAATTAAGCCATGATAAAGGACAAATTATTGTCCAGGGATAAAAATTCAAAGCGGGATATTCCAGGGTGACTCTCAGTCACCGCTGCTATTCTGCCTTGCCCTTAACCCATTAAGCTGTCTACTTAACAGCTTAGGTCATGGCTATAATTTGACCCATTAAGCTCTCTACTTAACAGCTTAGGCTTTGGTTATAATTTGGCTCCTAGAAAACAACAAAGTCTAAAGACTTCTCATCTTCTCTTTGTCGATGATTTAAAACTGTATAGCTCATTAGATGAGGAACTGAAAGCACAGCTGCAGGTTGTCAAAACTTTTTCAGATGATAATGTCATTTGGCCTTGATAAATGTGTAAAAGCAACCTTTAAAACAGGAAAACTGCAGCACCAGGAAAACATTAGCTTGGGACAAGAATGTGACATAGAAGAACTTGAGCAAGAGGAAGTGTATAAATATTTGGGATCAGCAATAAAACATGAACAAATGTGAATACAACTTAGTAAGGAATACTTTAAAATACTTAAATTTATCCTGAAAACAGCATTGACATCTAGGAACAACATTCAAGCTATAAACCAATTTGCTCTCCTTGTCCTAACGTACAGTTTTGGAGTGATTGATTGGCCCCAAAATGTGTTGGATAGATTAGATGTTAAAACGAGAAGGATGCTCACCAAATGATCCTTAAAGATCAGTGTATACCAAGATTATATATTCCCCTTTCTGAAGGAGGATAGGCCTCCTTGAAATTGATTATATGTATAGATCTGCAGTCGTGGGATTCCACCCATCTGCTAACCTCACAAGACCCAAATGCAGTGAAAGTGTTGAAACATGAGGATAAATCTAAGATGACTTCTGCTTAGTCTAGCAGAAGCATATCAGCATCAAGCAGGAATGGAAATCAAACTAGAAGGAGAAAAAAATCAGGCAGCAGCTGAATGTGCCAAAAAACAAAAGAAAGAAGATAAGGTTAAGGACCAGATGAGAAGGCAAGAAATGTGGAAAATGTATAATTATAGTTGCAAGTGCATTGAACTTCTGGAAAAACCTTATGTCGATCAGGAACAAATGCAGGAATGCTTAAGGAGAAGGGAATTCAAATCAAGAGATGAAAGGTTAATATTGGTGGCTCAAGGTAGTGGGCTATGTATATGCTGGTTTACAAAGTCCATTCAACACGTGGCAGAAACAGACAAATGTAGGTTTTGTAAAACCAAATTAGAAACAGTCGCATACCTTGTTGCTGGTTGTGACATACTAACTGCAGAAGGACTGTATACTGAAAGGCATAATAATGTGGCAAGACTGTTGCACTGGAGATTGTGCAAACATTATGGTATTGAAGTGGCTGAAAAACACTGCAAACATGAGCCACAAAGCATCATAGGAAATGTTGAAGTCTACATCACATGGGATCATCCATTATCAACAGTTCAAAAGATCGAAGATAGAAAACCAGATATAGTAGTCCAAAAGACAAAAACAGCATTGATTATTGAAATTGCCACACCCAGTGACTACAGTGTCTTGTATACAAAGAGACACAAAGTTGTAAAATATCAGGATTTTCAGGCAGAAATGAGAACAATGTGGAAGAAATATACCTAGATAGTTCCAACAGTAGCAGGAGCAACGGGTCTTAAAAAATAGTCTACAATCATATTTAGATATGCTACCAATACATTTAACTCCATACGAATTGCAGAAGGAGTCATTACTGGGCACATTGTGGGTGCTGCAAAGAGAACTTTTGACTGATATCAAAGAATGAAACAATACTAATTTCATGAACTTTAATCATACTTTGACTTTGGAATGGGGTCCATTCCTGTCATGGTATTAGAAACACAAAAGATTTGCAGAAATTAAAAAGAGGAGGGATGTAAGAAGGGAAATCACATCAACTTACAGGAGTAAGACTCCCAGCTACTATCACCACGAAGGGCTCCTTCACCACTCAAATGCTGTAAAGTTATATTTATTCATCATCAAGTTCCTTATTTTGAAGCATCTTGCAGAGATTCTGTCAAACTGAATCACTTTTAAACATTTACTTGGTGAAATTCTCCTCCCTGTGACTACTGCATCTTTCATTGACCAGATCTAACACAAGATGTTACTGTCTCACAAACACACACACACACACACACACACACACACACACACACACACACACACACACACACACACACACACACACACACACACACACACACACACACACACACACACACACACACACACACACATATGCTTTGCTGCAAACAGTACTGACCATCTCTAATAGCAGTAACATTATTCCTTTTAGTCCTACATGACAGCTGCAAGGCTACAATGAAACAGATACAGAGAAATATCTGTGACTATACTTTTGAAATAGCTACCAGATAATTTCATAGGTTCATGGGTTCCTAGGTTCACAATTGTTTACTAGGCTAATGACCACAAGGGCCTTTTTAAGCCTAGCCATGCATCCCAAATCTCTGGCAAGTTCTGATACCCTTGGTAAGTGTAAGCAGGGGCCTGGGAGATGAACCATTTACAAGTTACCTCTGTCCATTAGAGATATAGGTGCCAAACCAGGGGTGAATTTCCAGTTTCCATCCAATTGTCTAAGTTGCACTTGAATTGGGTTAGGGAGGAACTCTGCTTCACATGGATGTGGAGCCTGTTCCCTAGATGGGGTAGTCTCTGGGACACATACCTATCTCTCCATCAGGTCCTATTTATATCACAGGCAAGGTTTAATACTTTCCAATGGGTAATTATGGTGCTGTTTGTTATGTGGATCTGCAGAAGGTCCGTTAGAGTGGAGTCTGACAATGCCCTGTATGCCAGGCATAGATCTCCCCTCAAAAGCCTGTAGGAGACAGAATACAGGGATAAGGCCTTGAGGCAGTCTGCACAGGACATTTTAATTACGCCCTGTATTCTTTTAGTGACGAACCTCTGTGGACATTCCCGTTGTTGGATATGCCTGCTGCTTCACTGGGAAGCTACTCTGAATAAAAGAAAAGTATTCAATATGACTTTTAACTAATCTCCAAAATACATATGTTTGCATGGAGGGGCAAACTCCCACGGACCTTCTTGGAAGAGACTTTGCTCCATGTACTCTGTACGTATTATAATTAACTTATCATCATGATGTCTCTGGGCAAGGACAGTGACCAGGGCGCTATGACCCACATTTGATGAGTGTGTGTGATATGAGCTTTATTGTGCAGCCTTGGCTGACACTTGGCTTTCTTCCTCTCATTTGAAATAGTACAATATCATTAATATTTACCTGCAAAGTTCTACCACACTGACTGGGGTGGCTGTTGCTCATTTAAAATTAAATATGCAAGCATTTTTTGGAGTGCAACATTTATTTTGTGATTTATGCAGCAGTACTGTGATTTTTATGTGGGTTAAACTAAAACAAAGCTGCAACTTAGAAGATCAGAGCACACAAAATTATGCATGTGTGATATGTGTAATATTGTGCATAAACATCTAATATTGAAAGTAATGCACCAAGACACTATATGCTGGAAGATCATATAGAATGCAGGTAAAGCAATGTGTTTCTCCTGGGGTATTTGTTATGGAGAATTACAAGTGGAAAATTATAGTTTAGACTTCTTATCATTAATCCAGATTAGGATATTGTTTGGTCTGTATCAGAAGAGTTTGACTGAATCAGTTTAAATTCTTCTCTTGGCAGGTTAATGGTCTAGGGCTGTAGTGTCTTCATGTGTTTCTGGAGACCTCGGTCCAGGTAGTAGCTCAGATTTGAGAGTGCTAGCTCTGGGATGTGGTAATGTTTGGGTGATGTTCATGTTTCTTTCCTCAGGGAAAGCCCATGGAGGCTGTAGATGTGTGCCATGTAATGCAGACTATTTTGGTACCTGTACTAGGTAAGAGATGCAAACAGATCTCCAACGCAGGGGATGTGAAGGAAAGTGGACAAGGTCTAGTGTAATAAATGTTCAGTCATAGTTCCACAACTGTATTAGAGCATTCTGCAAGGAACTCTTTCCAAATGGTATATTAATAATGAGTCCTGTCTGTGAGGGTCACCAATACTCCTCCCTCCTTTATGTACTACACCAAGATGAGACACCACTATGTTAAATGTTCCCTGATAGGAGCAAACTCACACATAGTGGAAAACATACCTCTCTGTCCAGATTTTTGCCTCATATTTTTGATCTGTTCCTCAAAACATTTTTGTGATTTTTCTGGATTATTGTGGCAAGTTAGTGAGGATTGGATTCACTAAATAATGACAGGCATTTGAGTATCAGAGTTCATATCCTTCAGAAAATGCATGGTAACACAAGACCTTTTATTCTAAGCAACTTTATAAGTGTTGTTGTTGTGTCTTACGGCTTTTCCCGGTTAGGGGTCGCCACAGCGGAACTCCGGTCCGCTAATGATTGGCAGTTGATTTTTATGTGCTGAGTTGCCAGCCTTAATGCACAGCCTTCAGTGAAGGTATGCCCATTCACGCATGTCTCCCCAGAAGACGATCTGACAACGCTACCGCAGCACCACCACCGCGGATTCACTTATAAGTTTATAAGAGTAATATTTAAAATTTTTTCCTATTTTTGGGGCTTTACCTCCCCTTTATTTTTTGTCTTTGTCCAGATTTTTGTGCTAAGAAGTTGAGCGCTATGGTGAAGAACGAGGAGTCCTTGGTGATATGAATGGATCTGAACTCAGCAAGCATCAGGGCCCAAACTAAATTTTGTTTGATGGATTTTAACTTAATATGCACCACTGTACAATAAATGGATTGTGAAACTTTATTTTAATTCATTGTTTCAGAAAGAAGTAAAATATAACAGTCATAGCTATGTATATTTTTAAAACACAATCTTTTCTTATGTCCTGAAGTGAAAGACTTTTATTCTGTTTGTGAGTTTGACATCTTGTACAAAATGTTCCCTGGAACTATATTCGTCTGAACAAATCCTACATTTAAACTAGGCTTCGTGATTTTTCAGCTTGTCTCAGACATGAATCATAGTATGTTCTTTACAGAAATTCTGCAGTATTCATATTTTATGGAGTTACATAATTCACTAACTCATTTTGTGTACGTGTGTCTCATATGCATTCTGGATACAGACAGACTGTTGTAGTTACTTGCTGTTACTTTGAAGTACTTCTCAGACTGCATTTCTGTTTATCCTCTTCACACTGCATATATCATGCAGCGATTCATTCTCTGGCTGACTTCCTTACTTCCTTTCATTTAAAGTGTCATGGAGCATTTATGCATTATTAGCTATCAATGTTTATGCTGTGCTCCTGATTTTGTGCTGACAGTTAAATAAATACCCATCTGATGAAGATACATTATCATTTGCTTCATTTCACTTTTGACTGAGGAATGCAGATTTTCTTTTGGGCCTGACTTACCAGCTTGTCCAGTTTAGTAAAATTTATATATTTTATGTTGGTTCTCATTTGTTAACCAAAAGTGAAGATGTGAAAGCAAAGTTTAAAACTGAACCCAGTTAACATTTTGGTAACACTGGAAACCTTGTAAATGCATGTGGTGGTTCTGATCTTTTGTCTTGTGAGCAATAATCATATCTAGATGCATTATAATGAGGTATTGATTCCTCGTCTGTGAATAATTTTCATTAATATGCACTGACCTAGTGGGATTATTGGTTCTCTAAAGTCCACACACATAAAGAAATCTTCCATAAGTATTTACTACTCTGGCAGAAATATATCCATTTCCTTTTTCTGAATTATGTTTCCTTGTTGGGACTTAATTAAGCATTTTGAGCTATTTGAGGTTGGGAGGGTGGCCTAATAGGTAAGGTGTTTGCCTTGCAAACACAAGATGAAGGGTTTGAGTCTCACAAGGGATAATTGGTTAGGCTTAAAATGGCTCACAAGGGCAGTTAGCTTAGTACTAAACTATGAAACTTAAAGTTTTATTTCATTATCTACTTTTTCATTAATGTAACAGATATTTTGCTTCTTCTGTCTATTTGTAATGTTCTGCTGTAGTTACCATGGCAGTATTTGTTGCTGTTTTGACGATTCCCCAACCACTGTCAGTTTCTTTGTGAAGATGGGGTCCCCTAACTTTTGATAAATACTTAAGTACTGTTTTCACTTATTTTCTCTTGAAAGAAAGAACAACTTTGCAGTTTTATGCTTCTCTTTGAGCAGCCTAGTATCTCATTTTCTTTCTGCATTTTAGGACTGCTTTTAGAACATCATATTTAGCAGTTATGCAACAGAAAACCAGAAAAAATGTCACATTACAACAGTTCAACAAAATTACTGAAAAAAAAACAAGATTTAAACACAAAATTAAAGAACAATTGTACTATAAGCACACATTTCTTAACTCCTGCAAGGTATTTACTTCCAGACAAAATTACTCCTACAATGCCACATATAAATACAGCATAGCATAACTGTTTATCCCTTTATGCAGCATTTATATCCTTCTCATTTCTTCAGAACATACCATAATAGATTTGCATGAAATTGCATAATTCTTCCTTTTATAAATGTGTTTTTCTAAGTCCTACATATTAATACCCATTATATTATTAAAAAAACAAAAACAAAAAAAAACAAGATGGCGCCTCAAATAGCAGCCTTGGTTCAGTGCTCTCTAGTATTCTGTTTGTTTTTGTTTATTTGTTCTGTTATTTGGTGTTTAGCTGTAATTAAATATACTAGTAAAGAATTGTTGAATATTCAGCAATTTACTTTGTGTAATTTGACACCAGAGTTTTCACAATTAAGAAATTTTTGGGAGATCCTAGCTGGGGGAGCAGCAGCTGTCAGCAGCAGAGGTAGACGGGTCTATATTATAACATCGAAGTCTAAAAACTTCAAATGTTATAATATTGAACCCATTCAATCGAAACACCAGAAAACTGAACAGTCAGAATAGCTAATTTTTTTCCCAGGGAAAAAAATTGCTGTTCTGACAAACATACACACAACTCAAGCACACCAAAATAAATAATCTACACACATACACTTCATGAAACCTTACACTAAACCAGACATACACCACTAGCTACCCACTTATCTTATCCCAACCCTAACCCTAAGGTCCCTAACTATCGCACACTCACCTTACCTGTTCTCTAACCCTAACTCACCTACCCTACCCTAACCCTCATGTCCACACAATTGCACATTTACCTGACCCATGCCCTAACCCTAACTCACTTAATCTGCCCCAACCCTAAAGTATATCATTACCGCACACTCACCTCACCCTTGCCCTAACTCTAAAGTCCCTAACTACCGCACACTCACCTTACCCCAGTCCGTTCGCTCACTTACCTTAACCCGGTCCGTAACCATCGCGCCACACTTACCTGAACCCAATCTGTAACCTCGTTCATTCACTTCCCTAAACCCAGTCCATAACTATCGCACCACAGTACTGTAAATAGCGAAGTCACGGAACGGACTACCGAAATCTTACCCTAGGTAAGATTTTGATGTTCTGAGGCTTTGCTATTGTCAGCTTTTGCTCTAAAGGGTTTGATATTATAACATTAGAAGTTTTAAAACTTCGATGTTATAATATAGAGCCGAGGTAGACATAGGTATCACAAAAGGCGGAATCACACTGGTGCGCTTGTTAGGCTGAGACAGAAGGGTTTTCAAATGGCAATCCCAAGTTTACATATGGTGAACCTCTGCTCCTTATGCAATAAGATGGAGGAACTGTTACTTACAAGGATTTTTCACTTTCTTCTGTACTGTGTTTCACAGAAGCCTGGCTAAATAAATCCATTCCAGACTCTGCATTATATCTGCCCACCTTTCAACTTTATGGAGCGGACCGAGTATCCAAGACATCAGGGAAGAGTAAGGGAAGCAAAGTCTGCTTTTATATCAATAAAGGTGATTTTTTTTTGTTAAATGTAGACCTTTTTATTCACCTTGGGAGTTCTCTTCATTTATTCTGGTTAGTCTTTGCATTCCACTTCAAGCCTGTGTGAGTGCGGTGCTTCAAAACTGTCTGATCAGATAATGTGCACTGAGCAGAATTACCAGAACTCCCTTCTAATTATTCTAGGGATTTTTAATTAGGCAAATCTCAGCCATGAACTTCCTAAATTTACATAGTGTGTAAAGTGTCCTACCAGAGAAAGAACACACTGGATCATTGTTATACAGTGTTAAAACATGCTTATCACGCTGTCCCCCATGCAGGTTTGGGCCTTTCTGACCACTGTCTAATTCATTTGCTTCCTACCTATAAAAGAAAGTTAAAATCTGCTAAACATGTTATCAATACTGCAAAAGGGTGGACTACTGAGGCAAAGCTGAAGCTGCAAGCCTGCTTTGATTGTACGGACTGGAGTGTCTTTGAAGATTCTGCTGCTAACTTGCATGAACTGGCAAACACAGTAACATCTTATATTAGGTTTTGTGAAGATGTGTGTGTCTCCATTAAGATTTAAAAACAGCAAACTCTGGTTTACTGTAAAAGTTAAGCAGCTTTGTCAAGCCAAGGAAGATGCCTTTAGAAGTGAGAGTAGAACACTTTTTAGGCAGGCAAGGAACACACTGACAAAAGAAATCAAAGTGGCTAAAAAGAACTATTCTGAAAAGTTGAAAAAAAAAGGGTTTTAGACAGTAATCCTGCATCAGTGTGGAAAGGTCTACAAAACATTGCAAACCACAGGAAACCATGCCCTACACTGTAGCTAATTACCAGCTGGCTGATGTCTTGAATGTTTTTTACTGCAGGCTTGATAAGCCTGAGGCTACAAATGACACTGTTGCCAGCTCTCACTGGGAGACTTACATAACTCACTTGACTCTCCCTTCCACACATTCTCACACTTAACCTGCATTATTTATCTTTGAAGAGGATGTGTGTAGTTTTTTTTAAAAGACAGCACATTTAGAAAGTAGCTGGTCCAGATGGGGTTTCACACTCTTGTTTAAAAACCTGTGCTGATCAACTGGCTCCTGTTTTTACTAGGATTTTTAATAAATCATTAGACCTGTGTGAAATTCCAAGTAAAATACGTGCAAACAACTAAAAAAAACAAAAGTGAAAAATGGTATGATACAACAAGACATGGACTGTTTATTGAACGTTAGTGCTGTGTGAAGTTCCCTTATGTTTCAAACAAGCCACAATCATCCTACTCCCTAAAAAATCCAGTATAACAAGACTGAATGACTACAGGCCTGTTGCTTTGACATCGGTGGTCATGAAGACTTTTCAGAGTTTGGTGTTCGCTTACTTGAAGGATATTACAGATCCCTCATTGGACCCCCTTCATTTTGTTTATTGAGAGAATCGGTCAGTGGATGACGCAATTAATATAGGTCTGCACTATATCTTGCAACATTTTGACAACCTAGGGACATATGCAAGGATTCTCTTTGTGGACTTCAGCTCTGCATTTAATACAATGATTCCACAACTTCTTCACTTGAAACTCTCCTTGTTTTCCATTCCTGCCTACACCTGTCAATGGATCACCAATTTTCTGACCAATAGGAAACAGCAGGTGAAACTGGGGAACTGTACATCTAGCTATCACACGATCAATACAGGTGCCCTCCTGGGTGTGAGCTCTCCCCACTGCTATTCTCCCTCTACACTTATGACTGCACCTCTAAGCACCCCTCTGTCAAACTTATTAAATACACTGACAATACAACTATCATTGAGCTCATCAGGAATGGTGATGAGGGAGCTTGAGCAGCTGGCCTTTTAGTGTAGTCAAAATAATCTGGAGCTGAACACTTTTAAAACTGTAGAGATGACAGTGGACTTTAGGAGTGCTACTACAATATTATCCCCTCTCTTTATATTTAATACTGCTATGTCAGTTGTGGAAACCTTCATGTTTTTGGGATCTATAATCTCCCAGGACTTGAAGTAGGAGACCAATGTAGGGTCCATCATAAAAAAGGCACAACAGCAAATTTTCTTTCTGTGACAGCTGAGGAAGTTCAACCTCCCACAGAAACTGTTGATTCAGTTCTATACAGGAGTCATTGAGTCTGTTCTCAGCTCTTCCATAACAGTGTAGTTTGGATCTCTGTCTAATCATGACAAAAATAGGTCACATCGAATAGTCAGGTCTGCTGAAAATATCATTGGTGCTAGTTTTCCCTCCTTACAGGACCTGTACTATTACAGAGTCATGAAACGGGCAGGGAAAATCATCAATGACCCATCACATCCAGGCCACCATCTTTTTGAACTATTTCCATCAGCCAGGCATTATAGATTAATGCGCACCAAAACAAGCAGATATAAGAACAGTTTTTTTCCACAGGCCATCAAGGTCATAAATGGTTAATTCAACTTACTAGGTTGGGTATTCTTTTTTCCAAGCCTCCAAGGGTTCTGCAATATTATTTACGTATTGCTAATACTTGTTTCTTTCAGAGTTTATTTCGCTATTTCTTGCACTGAGTTGCACCTTGTGCATATTCACATATGTATACCTTTTTTTCAGTGGCGGCTGGTGACTTCAAATCAAAGGGGGGCTGCAGGAGACAGCTGAATGGGTGTGGTCAATGGTAAGGAGTGTGGCCAACTAGAAAGGGGAGGAGCTATGCTCAAAACCACAAAAACTAACTAAATACACTGCCCTGGGTGCCAAACCATCACTATGAGAGTCCAATCAAGACAAAATGAAGTGTAGAAGAATAAAAATATTTCAATGCATTGGCTGCATGACAGCTTACTTAATATCTAGATGGAAACAAAAAGGTTATGAGGCATGAAAAAATAAATTACTTTTTAAATACATTGATGGAATGCCAGTCAAAATCAAGTATAAGAAAAACAAGCAGCACTCAACTCAAACCACTTCTTGCACTGCAGTTCTTATTATAATTTATATTCAGCTTTATTAAAGTACCAAGTAACATGCTGAAAGTAGAAATCTCTGATGCCCTCACTTGTAAAAATATTTCTTATCCAAAAAAAGACCTGCTGCCTGACAACTATCTACTTGTTTCATGGGGAAAACATGATCAAAGTAAAAAATGAAAAGCAAACAAGAAATAAGCTCAAGATAAATTGCTTAAAAGGATTACTGTACAGGTTTTGGACCACACGATTGGCATTCTGTTTAGTTTACAGGTAAAGCCTGCAGAGATGACTGGAAGTCTCCAAGTGTAATGAGCTTCTTAAAATAATGTAATCCTGTCCTTTATTACAAATACTGTCATATGCATTTTAATACCTAAGGCCTATACATTATCTAGTTAAGTATTCTTGACATGGCAACAACAGAAAGGCTTTCAGTGTTGGCAGTTCTTTAACAGTATGCTTATTAAAGCTTACTTGCATCTTATGATCTCAGCCAAGCTTACCTGATGGTCATTAAAGTATTGCTACTTAAACACAGAGCAACAGGCACTTTGAGTAATAAGCATAAATCGACAGTACAAAAAATATGACAGAAACCAGATCATTCTGCAAAAATCAAGGACTACCTTGGATGGGGGGGATACTCTGCACATTTACACTGCATAACTACTCCTTGCCTTGCTTGGACACATCCAGAGTCGCTACATGGGGGAGTGGGGTGCAACAAGTATGTCACAATTTGAAATGTCTCTGGCTGACTGCGATGGCCCTGATACATTTGTCATACCTCTCAACCTCAGAGCAAGAAATCTGGACAAAGCCATACAAAGAAGTGGGACAAAGGCCCAAAAATAAGGACAATTTTTAAATATTGCTCTTATAAACTTAGAAAGATAATAGAATAGGTCTTGCATTAGTATGAATTTTCTGAAGGGTATAAAATCTGAAACTCAAATGTCTGTCATTATTTTCAGTCTTTAATGATTTGTCACAAATTTCCAAAAAAACACAATTTTATGAAAAATGAACCAAAAATGTGATGTAAAAATATAAAATAGTCACACAATACAGCTGGGAACCTGTCAAAGAAGGGACACTTTAATATTAGTACAGCTAACTTGAGCAGCTGACAAAATAAAAGAATCTACATGCATTTCTGAAATAAAAGTAATCTGATTATTACATTTATTTCTTAATTATAAACCCTCCATGTTTTCTTCCAAAATTGCTATTTTGTGGAGGGATTATTAGGGGGAAGAGCAACATTTTGAGCCAAAATCAGGGACAGTTGAGAGGTCTGGCTATGCCTAATTCTATAAAGCAATTTATTTGCATGTACCTCTCAACTTGTTAATGCAATAAATCTGGACAAGGCCAAATATATTGGGGGGACATATAAACAGTACTAAAAATTGCTCTTGTATAAACTGAGACAGTTGATAGAACAACAGGTCTTACTTTAGCATGCATTTTTCTGAAGGTTATGATTTCTGAAACTCAGTGTGTCATTATTTAGTCACTTAATTCCTAAATGATTTGCCAGAAAACAACAAATTTTATGAGGAACAAACCAAAAATAAGAAGCAAAAATCTATTAATTCTTTGAAAATCTGGACAGTTGGGAGGTATAGCTCAGCTGGGGCTGTCTTTAAGTTTGCCGCCCTTCCCCCCTCACAAAATTATGGTCGAATGGAGCCTCCCCCTGCAGCCATTCCAATGATCCATTACTTGGCTATTTCACTCCATTTACCATAAACACTAATGTGCATACTGATTTACTTCTATGATGATTTGGACTTCATTTGAAAGTTTTAATTTGCATTTTACAGCACAAACACTAAGACATCTGCTAAACAAACTTAGCATTAAAACTTCTCTGCCCTTGAAACTCACATTCATTGAAACAGCATTGAAACCCACATTCAAAGAAAATACATTTTACCCGTGGTAGATAAAGATTAATTCTGGGCTGTTTTCAAATCATAGGCCCCTTGCATATGAAACATACATGTGCTCTTTGATGCACCTTCCTATTGTTTTGAACATTTTTCCAGTAAACTATGAAACAAAACGCATGCACCCATAATGACAAAACTGCCCAGTTCAGAACATTTCCATCATAAAAGTCTATTCAGACTTCTACAGTCCACCATTATCAGTAAATATGCACAATTCTACAGTCCACCATTATCAGTAAATATTCACAATCTCTGAAGAAGTAAAAGTCTTCTAAATAATTCCACATTAAATAAATCTGTAACTAATGAAGAGGTTGCTGCTAGCAAACACCTTTATATTTCATGGTTTCATCGAAAAATAAAGTGTCTGATGCCCCTGAGGAATAAATTGCCTAAATTACATTAAAATAAGCTAGTAATATTGCAATAGGAAATGGATGCAAACTTATAACAGGCTCATAGTTAGTATCTTAACTTTTTCAGTACAGCAGCATTCACCCCTTGTGGGAGTAGAACCAACAACCTTCTGCATCAAAAGAAAGTACACAACCTGTTGTGCTATTAACAATGCAAGCTGAGTTAGCATAAGCAGCAATAAACTTCTCTTCCCCTGCAGCTCTCAGCTCCTTGTAAAATCTACTCAATACTCAACTGCATCTCAACTTCGCAGCACAAGAAATCTGGAAAAAGCCAAATTTATTGGGGAGGGATCAAAAGCTCAAAAACCAGGGACACATTAAATATTGCTTATATAATCTTGGAAAGTTGCTAGAATAAAATGCTGTGTTACCACCATACATTTTACTGCCAAGGTCCCTGTGCAAAAGAGTCAGAGCAACATACCACTATGCCAAATCAGCTGCTTTGTGAAAGAAAAATGCTGTGTTACCACCATACATTTTACTACCAATGTCCCTGAGCAAACCAGTCACAGCAACATACCACTATGCCAAATCAGCTGCTTTGTGAAAGAGAGAAAGACTGAAACTTAAATGGCTATCATTTAATGAATTCAGTTCTCACCATAGCTGTTAACCTCTTAGCACAAAACACCTGGACAAACCCAGTAATGAGGGAATACAGCCCTCAAACATATTCAGTGAATTCAGTTCTTGCCATAGCTGTCAACCTTAGCACAAAAAACCTGGACAAAACCAATAATGGGGTAATACAGTCCCAAAAATAAGGACAAATTTCAAATATTCATCTTATAAACTTAGAAAATTGCTAGAATAAAAGGTTGTGTTACTATGTATTTTCTGAAGAATATGAAGTCTGAAATTCAAATGCCTGTCAATTTTACTTCTGATGGAACAAAAACAATTTTCAGCAGAGGCCCAGGGAGAAATACTGCAGACACATGTCTTTGTAAAATGGCAAGACACCAGAGCAAATCCACACAAACACAGGGATGAGATGCAGACTCCACACAGAAGGCAACCCAGCCAAGAATCAAACCAGAAAACCTATAGCTGTGAGGCAACAATGCTACCACTGCACCATCAAATATGTAAGGAATTAAACATTCAAAAACCTGAAGTCTGAAATTCAAATGCCTGTCAATTTTATTTAACATTTGTTAATCAGGACAGTCTGACTTGGAACAAAAAAAACAATTTTCAGCAGAGGCCCAGGAAGAAATAATGCAGACATGTCTTTGTAACATGGGAGGACACAAAAGCAAACCCACACAAACACAGGGAGAAGATGCAGACCCCACACAGAAGGCACCCCAGCCAAGAATCAAACCTGAGACCCTGCAGCTGGGAGGCAAAGATGCTACCACTGCACCATCAAATATCATGCATTGCAGCATTTGGAAACCACAGATATTATGAGGAACAGATCAGATCAAATATGAGGCAAAAATTTGCAATTTTTTTTACAAATGGTGGGTAGGGAATTCAGGTCCTTAACACCTGCATACAAGGTACAGGGTTCAAGCCTGAGGTATTCCCTACCACACCACCATGAGTTTGTTCTAGCCACCAGTATATAGCAACTGGGACACACACACACCTCTTACCTGGAGCGATGTAGATCCCTTCGTGCCATTAAATCCATAGCTGTTAGTGCACTACAAACCTGCCTGTGCATTACGTCCATTGGAGCACATCCACCATGCGAGATGTTCTTCCCCCGACGAGACTCCAGCCTGCCGACGTTGCAGTCCGAGTCTGATCTCTTTCCAGCGACAGTCTATTCAGTTACAACTGCATAGACTTCTGGGATCACTGCTCTTACATGTTTCCCAGTCCAGACTGCTGCTGAAACAGTCTGCGCATGCTCCAGACTGTCTCAGCAGCAGTCTGGACTAGTGCGCATGCGCGAAAGTCCACGAATTTTAATTTTTTTTTTTTATCTTTTATTTTCTTTATTTTTCCAGCGGGGGGGGGGGCTGCAGTCCGGCAGTCCAATAGCATGGGCCGCCCCTGATTTGTTTGTCTTGTTTTTAATAGTTGTATGTATACTGCTTATGTAATTCATACTTGGAGAGTCATGGAAGAGAGGAGAGTCAAATTCCTTGTATGTGCACATACTTGGCCAATAAATGTGATTCTGATTCTGATCTTAGTGTTTTGGCCAAGCAAAAACACACATATCAAGATAATGGTAGCTCTCCTGTCTTCCCATTTTAATAGAACCATAAACCCTTGAGTATGTATAGATTAAGGTTTAAAAAAAATTATTATGCAAAACAACACAGACTCTACTCCTCTTCAGAGAAGAACCAAAACTGTTATCACAGCTGATTGAGAACATCAGGCCAACAACAAAAATGAAACACTGTACTTACTGCACTTCTAGCTGAAAATCAGTTAGTGTTAAAAGGGTACTTTAGCTAGAGAAATGCTTACTCTTTCTCAAAAGCTTTTCTGTTAGTCTGGATGACTGCTAAATAAGACATGATCTAACCTCACTGAAGTGTGTATTCAGAATGAACAACGTACAAGATCTACCACATGAGTATGTATAACACCTCCACTTTTTATTTATAAAATATATCTGTTTACCTATATATAACCTATGCCAACTATGTCATGGTCTATTTACATCAGAATATTACTTTTGTGCAAATTAATCACATGCGTAATGATTTCTACATGATCTATACTGAGAATAACGTGGGCTATTTACATCAGAGTAGTACCTTTATGCGTGTTAAAGTTACCTTTTAAGACAGCTCAAATCAGAATAGTACTTTTATGTGTATTAAAGTCACCTTTTAAAACAGCTCACATCAGAATAGTACTTTTATGCGTATTAAAGTCAGCTTTTAAGACAACTCACATCAGAATAGTACTTTTATGGGTATTAAAGTCACCTTTTAAGACAGCACACATCAGAATAGTACCTTTATGCGTATTAAAGTCACCTTTTAAGACAACTCACATCAGAATAGTACTTTTATGTGTATTAAAGTCACCTTTTAAGACAGTCCTCATCAGAATAGTACTTTTATGCATATTAAAGTCACCTTTTAAGACAGCTCACATTAGAATAGTACTTTTATGCATATTAAAGTCACCTTTTAAGACAGCTCACATCAGAATAGTACTTTAATGCATATTAGTCACCTTTTAAGACAGCTCACATCAGAACAGTATTTTTATGCATATTAAAGTCACTTTTTAAGACAGCTCACATCAGAAGAGTACTTTTATGCATATTAGTCACCTTTTAAGACAGCTCACATCAGAATAGTACTTTTATGCATATTAGTCACCTTTTAAGACAGCTCACATCAGAATAGTACTTTTATGCGTATTAAGGTCACCTTTTAAGACAGCTCACATCAGAATAGTACTTTTATGCATATTAGTCACCTTTTAAGACAGCTCACATCAGAATAGTACTTTTATGCGTATTAGTCACCTTTTAAGACAGCTCACATCAGAATAGTACTTTAATGCATATTAGACACCTTTTAAGACAGCTCACATCAGAATAGTACTTTTATGCATATCAAAGTCACCTTTTAAGACAGCTCACATCATAATAATACTTTTATGCATATTAAAGTCACCTTTTAAGACAGCTCACTAGTTCAGCAGTCAGCAGCACTGCTACTTAATTCTTGGTTCTCCAGTTCAGTTTTTGGATGGTGTGTCTTTTGTGTGGTGCCTGCACATTTTCATTGTGTCCATATAGATTTTTGTCTGGTGCTCTGGTTTCTACTCACATCCCCAAAATGTGACATAGATGAATTGGCAGGCATACAAGTTGTCCATTGATGTACATCCAATGTGTGAAAGAGTCTATGGACCATCTGTGATTGTCTGGCTCCCCTTCCAGGGTAATTTGTTCTGTTTCACACTCACTGGGTGATGTGATAAGCTCTAACTCCCCTGCAACTCTGAAGTCCTTTAAGTGGGTAATTAGGAATGAATGAATTAATAAAACATGTTTTAAAGAAATGTGACTTTTGTGTCCTTGGGATCACTTTAATTGTCAGAAAGACCATATATGTGTGGTTTCTTTAATACTCTTCTATATATCAAGAATACTTGAGGAATATTTACATTTATATATCTGATCTTACCTTTGTGACAATTTTTGATGAAACACAGCACTTTGTGAAGACATAATGCAAGGAGTCTCTCTCAGCTCTTGGCTGCCACAGTTCTCCAAAACTATTTTCTTGTAACAAAAGTGGTTATACAGTTTCCAGAAACTTGAACGTATTTACCTTATATAAACATCTGCTGTTGCTTCTGTAATGCTATCTGTCTTCTCTGTGAACAGTTCAGGATCTTGGTTTGACCACTTTACCAACTATTTTAGCTTCAGGATGCAGATTCTACAATGGCTTTTGCAGTTTTTCTCTGTCTTCATCTTGTAATCATCTGGTCTACATGATAGCAGTGTTACTGTCTTTACTGATTTCTCTTAAGCATGTCCTTTACTCTGTACTCATTTTCAGACATGAGGAATGTAGCTGAAGTAGCTAATATGCTTTCAAAAGTTTTCCCATTAGTAACTGCGTTGGTAGAAGGTTGCGTCCTTGCATGAAATACTCCTGTCTTCCAAATCTGTGACTTGGCAATCCTCATAGATTGTTTCCTACTGTCCTTTCTCATGCGAGTCTTCACTGTTTAGCTAGTTCTTTCTACCTGCCCGTTAGAATGTGAATAGTGCAGAGAAGATATTGTATATCTAAATTCCCATCCATGCACAAATCTTCTGATTCCCTAACCCTGGTACTTTGCATAATTGTCAGCTCTGTCATATAAGGTATCCTCTGTCTTATTGCATTTGTATATGTCAGTTTCATTATTTCAGACAACATAAAATTGTAGTCCAGTGATATAAGTTAGCAACTTCTTTGAAATGTCTCAAATCAGTGCTTACTTGATTCCATATAGAATTTGCTATCGGGTATAGCAGTATCCCTAATTTGGGATTATTTTTGTGGTATACATCACAGGTGGCTGAACTATGATAACCTTGCTAAGTCCAAAGTTATCATAAAGAAAAAAAGTACTACAATAATCTCCAGGAAGCTTAGCCAAAACCCTACAAATCTTTCTGGACCTCCATAAATAGCCTACTACACCTTGGAAAGCCATTTTGGCCAATTCCTTTCCTTTCAGAAACAAATTCAAATATCACTGACAAATTCAACAACCGCTTCATAAATATGATTACAGTTCTAATTAAAACAAAAAAAAACCTCACCAAACAGCTGCACCCCCATGTTTGAAGCTTGTCAGCTCAGCAGATATCTATGCAGTCCTACAATGGTAGATCTATACATGTAATTCATTTTCAGGAGGCCTGTACCTGTTTTCAGTATCACATGTAGTCTTCTAAAATATTCTTTACTGAGTTTTGTTTGCATTTGTTTATGTTTTATTGTCGGTCCTTCATCAGTTTCCAAATATTTAATCACTCCCTCCTGCTCAAGATCTTTTATGTCACATTCCTGTCCCAAATTGATATTTTCTTGGTGCTGCAGCTTTCCTGCTTTAAATGTTGTTTTTGCACATTTATTAAGACCAAATGGCATGCTTATACAATCAGAGAAAGTTTGACCACTTCCAGTTGTGATATCAGCTCCTCATCTGGTGAACGATACAGTTTTAAATCATCCAGAAAAAGACGTGACATCTTTATACTTTGCTATTTTCTGGGAGCCAAATTGTAACCATGACCTAACCTGCTAAGTAGACAGAAGAGCAAGACAAAGCAGTGGTGACAAAGAGTCACCCTGAAATATCCCCCTTTGAATTTTTAGCCCTGGGATAATAATTTGTTCTTTACCATAGCTCAGTTGCAAAGTGGTTTGCCACTGCTTCATGGTCACTGTAATGTAATTGATCAGTGTAGGGTGTATCTTATACATCTGTAAGCACTCCTTTATCCATGAATATGGGATGCTGTCAAATACTTTTTTTGTAATCTATCCATGCCATACTTAGATTCTTCCCCCTTTTACAATTCTCTATTATGACTTTGTTTAACAACAAATAATCATTTGCTCCATATGACTATCTTTTCTTACCCTTCTGGCCTATTGCCATGATTCAGTTTTCTTCTAAATGACTATAAACTCTGTTGGCATCAATTCCAGTGTATAGTTTATACATCGTAAGAAGGCAAATCATTGCTCTATAGTTTTTAGGATAGCTTGTAGGCTCACTCTTAAGGAGGAGTATCATTTTTCCAGGTTCTTAATCAGACTGGTGACTGTTCAGGGTGCTCACATAAGTAGTTCTTACTCAGGACTAAATCATTGTATAACTATGTCAATACTTTTACCCAGAACCTATATACTTCATCTGGGCCTGGGTTTTTCCACTTAGGAGCTTTTCTTAATTTTGTTTCAAATTCTTTAGCTATAATGGCTTTATAGTTTTCTCTGTTCCCATTCATCCCATTTCATAATTTGTACATTTGAACTTTTTACTGTTTCTTTTACTTCTTCTATCCATTCAGCATTTTTATTATGTTCCACAAGTTCTTCACAGATATTTCTCCAAAATGTTTCTGTTTCTTTTTTTAGTGGTATTTCTGTTCCTTTTGTTTTGTTTCCAAAATCTCTATAAAACTTTTTGGTGTCATCAATGAATTGGTTATTTTGTATTTTTCCTTAATATTTATCTGCATATCTTCTAAGTTTTTTTTACTGTGCTAGGACCTTTAGTTTATTATTTACAATACTGTATTATATATCCTGGTCCGTTATAATACTGCATGTTGCTTTTATCATGTCTGTCTTTCTAAGTATTTTTGTTGATCTGTTCCCTCTTCTATACTCTTCTAACAGTGACACTTCTAGTCATAATGGCTTTATAGTTTTCTCTGTTCGATACTTCCATGTTGGCATTTGATTTCTTCACCTTATTTTTCTTATTGTCCTGTTTTTGTGGTAATATTTACTCTGTTACTAATTTAGCTGCACAGTAATATATTCTGTTTACTTTTGTTATATCATATCATGTGACTTTCTGTTAATAGTCTTGATTACTGCGTTAATTTGTTTTATCACAGTTCTAACATTCTGGGTCTTATTGACTTTCTGTATTCTGTTTCTTTCATTGATCTGAGTATGCCTATGCATCTTTTTTAAATCAAGCAACTCTTAAAATAAATTATCTCCATATCAACTATCCACACTGCTCCCTATTGCAACTGGAGTCCCACAAGGATCAATTTTAGGCCCTCTGTTATTTTCCATATTCATTAACGATCTCAACAAGATCACCCAAGATGCAACTGTCATACAATATGCTGATGACTCAACACTAGTCTGCTCAGCCACCAACCCCCTCACACTCCTTTCCACTACCCAACAAGTCTTCAAAACCACTGAAGCTTGGTTTCTCAGTAAAAACTTGCTACTGAACCCCAAAAAGACCAAATTACTAATTTTCAAACCTAATAAATCCAACTTAGACACTGATTCTCCCAATATTACGTCTATTGATGGTACCATTATCTCTTCGGACTCCCACACAAACCTACTGGGTGTTACAACTGACAACAAACTGAAGGTTGACCTAGACATAAATCAAACCATCAAAAACATACACAGACAACTAGGCAATCTGTACAAAAATAAAACATACCTAAATCAACAGACTAAAATTACTATGGCTCAAACTCTGCTACTATCCACACTTCTATATGCTGCCGCCCGTCTTCACCGACCTATCCAAAAGAGAAATTACAAAACTAGACACATGTTACAATCAGATTGCCAGATTTGCCAGAAATGCTCCCTACCATTCACATCATTGCTACTCACTATACCAACTAAAGTGGCTTGAACTTCAAAATCTCATTACCTTCCACCAACTAGCCTTCACTAAAAAAACTCCTACTGTATCCAAAATACCAGCACTATGAAATTTACTTAAAATACATGAAAACCCAACACAAAATACCAGCACTATCAAATTTACTTAAAATACACGAAAACCCAACACAAAATACCAGCACTATCAAATTTACTTAAAATACACGAAAACCCAACACAAAATACCAGCACTATCGAATTTGCTTAAAATAAAGGAAAACCCAAGGCATCTACGTCCTAGTGACAGGACCTTAATCAAGATCACCAGAACCAACAACAGCAGCAGAAGACTCCCTATTTTCAACCTATATAGGAAAAATCTGGAACTCATTGCCCCCTGATATTACCTCAGCAAATTCTATCACTAAGTTTAAACATATACTAAAGAAACACCTACTTATTAATAGACAATGCCCATGCCTTCCTCCAGGCTGATCCTCTACACCCACTTTTCCCTCAGGTCTTTCTCATTCTACTGCTGCATACTAACTTACTGCATGTACTAGTATTCTCAATACACAAACCTCATCTGCCATGAGCTCCACTATACTCCTGAAAGATCTCTACTACTCACTGTACACCCCACCTCTTTCTTACACCATCATACTCAAACACAATATTGCTAATTTGCACATATCTATGCACAAATTAGACATACTCTCATTAATTCAAGCAGAAATGAATGGGCATACAACTAACCCACCCTGCTACTACAATTTGCAGCTAAAATATTTTTTTCTCAATGTACCTTTAAAATGTTATGTTTTGTACTTGGTCTCCATATCTGTGAAATTACTTTGTATATCTTTACTTGCCTTTGCATATTTACAAACTCTGGAGCTTTTCTCCCCGGGCCTCTGCTGAAAATGGACATTTATCCAGTCAGATTCTCCTGGTCAACAAATGTAAAATAAAAAAAAATAAAAAATAAAAAAAAAAAACTCTTCCCTTAGATCACTTTCTTCTAAACTGAGGGTACATTCTTTGTTCTCTATTTCCTGAGAGCATTCTACAGAAAGTTCCAGAACATATTCCTTTGACGTATTCTGTTTAGCTGCATCCTGCATCATCCATTGCTATTTCATATGGGAACTCACTGGCCTTTCACTTCACAACACCGACTGCGTCAGAGTTACCACTGTTTTCTGCTCCTTCCCCTTGTTGAATAAATCGAACTGACGTTTTGTACTGGTTTCATACTGAAGGCTCCAGAGTATCTTGATGTGGCAAGTGATCAGATGTTTCTTGTCCCACCTGTTTCTCTTTAACTTGGGGACTCATTGTTCCATCATGCTGTGACATTACCAGAGTAAGATTTTCAATACCAAATTCTTCACTTCACAGGTAATCTCTTTAACAGTCTGGTATGCATTATGTTTCTGCTGATTTGTTTGATAATCTAGTTAGTAATGTGTTGCTTAGAAACATAAACAGCACACAGGGGCCTAGCAGTTGTGTGTCACTGTTCCATAATGCATCTCTAAGGTTACAATATTTCTTACTCACAGGATATTTTTTTTTGTAATCTGAACATATCATCTCTATTTGAAAAGAAGGCAGTAATATCTGTGCATGTGCCTGTACCTTTCTTTTAATAGGATTTATTCCCTGAAGGGTAAAGTGTACATTTATGACTTTTTGTCTAGCTTTGATTGATTTTATTGTTGCTCATCATTCGATTGCTGTATGTTCACTTTAACAATAATAAATTACCTCCATATCAAAATGTAATCTGTATCAAAGCACAATTTGCACAGCTTCCACTGTATCATGGCAAGCATTTTATATTCACTCTGCAAGTTATAACAGCATTGTACGGACGTGGACATTATGACCTTAATAAACTGTTCCATTTTAATGTTTCATCGTATACAGAACATAACAGTCATGGAAAAGATTGTGAATAGTTCACCCCCCAGCTATAATAATGACCCCTGGGTAATGCCTGTGGCAAAACTGTTGTCATCTGCAGCTCACCATCATTTACAGATAATATCATATTTTTATGGCAATTAAATCTTTGAATTAAATTCTGCTATGTAAAACATAATGGGCTAGCAGCTGTTGTATTGTTTCCTGTTCTAAGTTCTATGAAGTGTTGTTTATTGTTAAAAATTAATTGCTGAGTTTTTTAATACTTCCTTAATAGGACCAGGACAATAACATCAAACTATATTGTTTTTATGATTACAGGTGTATACACTGGCTAATGAGCCAACCCAGTGTTGATGCATACATAATTTTTGACTGGTTTCACTCCAATGTCCATTTCCAGTCTCCATTACGATGAGCTCATAACTATTCTATACATTTTTGTAATTCTGCCTGTTCGAAATGTTACCATTCTTTTTGTGAAGTAACAGTTTCTGATGTCTGTGGTGCAGTCATTTATTTCTTATACTGCCCACAATGCACTGACCCCGCTTCATCACAGTGAAACCATAATGGTTTGGCAGCCTGATCCACCATTCAGAACGCACATTACCCGATACCCCACATTTCAACTTGCTACCCAATAGCTCCCCACCATTTGGAATTGTATTATTTTTTGTTATGAATAAACTGTGCTTTGGGCAATTTAAATTATCTCATAGCTTGTACTGGAATTAAAAGGATACTAAACCAAACTGTATTCTTGCAATTCTTTGGTTCGTCTACTTTATGTTCTTATACTCACTTGAATTTGGATTAAGAAATTCCGTTTCATTTTGGTTATTTTCAATTCAGTAAAAATGATTTCCTTTAAAAACATGAAGACTGTGGTTGTTTTATTCTCCAGTCATAAACTAGTAGGTGCCAAGATCAAGATGTTATTATCTATCTCTATTAAAGAGCGCAGCATAAAGGTTTATAGAAATAAAAGTTAGAAGAGATACAATAAGAAAATACATGTCAAACAACTGTATTAATGCAGTTAATACATAAACTAGTGTTTGGCTATTCAAATATGAACTAGTTGCTATAGGCCTGATTTAATCATTGGCAAAACACTGCTAGCACTAGCAATCATTACTAAGAAATTGAAGTATCTCAACCCCCACATTAAAGATGCATAACACTGCCCCTGCCAAGGATATCCTTAAGCTCAAAACTGGCCTCAGCTAAAATTTGGCATTGAACTGGAGGAGATTAGAGTGCCTGTACCCAGTGAAGGTTGTAGGGGTACTAGGATGGCTGCCAGTTTGACAGAAAATGAGATAAAAAAAAAATCGAAAGAACTTTTCTTTTTGAATGCAGTTATAAGTATGTATGCATGTATGATATGTATTTATGTATGATATGTATGCATGTAGGATATGTATGTATGTATGATATGTATGTATGTATGATATGTATGCATGTGTGATATGTATGTATGATATGTATGCATGTATGATATGTATGTATGTATATGTATGCATGTATATGTATGTATGTATATGTATGCATGTATGATATGTATGCATGTATGATATGTATGTATGTATGATATGTATGCATGTATGATATGTATGCATGTATGATATGTATGTATGTATGATATGTATGTATGTATGATATGTATGCATGTATGATATGTATGTATGTATGATATGTATGCATGTATGATATGTATGTATGTATGATATGTATGCATGTATGATATGTATGTATGTGTTATACATTTATTTATTTATTTGAATTTGTTTACTAGACTAGGGCAATGATCAATTCTGACCAATATCAGTTTTAGTCTATGATCAAGAATTGACCAGATATACAAGATCGACAAGTACAAAATAGCACATAAGTGAAAGTAAAACAGCGCAATGATGGAGAAGTGCTTTGGACACATAGTAAATGCAATGTACTCATTTCCAATGCATACAAACATTTCAAAATATTTGAGAAATTAGAGTAGAATAAATTACAGAGCTGAAAAAGAACAAAGGGTCTAGTCGTTGAGTTAGAGTGGAGAAGACTTAAGTGACCAGAGGGGGTAACGGATACATTCTGCTTCAATTACTAAATCTGATTTTAGTAGAGAACAGAACTTGGAATAAAGGGATGAGTCTTTAATTTTAAGTGGGAAGGACTCCAACAATTTGGGCTGGAGAATTGAGAGTGCATGGTCAGAGATGTGTAGCTTGGATTGTGGGATTTGTATTTTAAGGCCTGAGTGGTTCAAGTTTCTTAGGTTGTGTGTGTGTGGGTGTGTCTTATTAGTTTTGAGAATGAAGGAGGGAGAGTATGATCATGAAGGAGTTTAGAGAGTTGAGATTGTGGCAGCAGGTCTGCTCTTTGGTTAACCAGAAGTCAGTTTGTCTTTTTAAGTGTTATATAGTTCTGTTCAGTTCTTGGGGAGTATGTAATACATCTATATAGTTTGTTTTCTACTGTTTTAATGGTGGTACAGTTTTTAGTAGAGGCTGCTAATATAAGAGAGATTGAGGTAGTACAATTCCTTTCCTTATTGCAGACCTGATGGAGTGTGAGGGGAAAGAAAACATTTTTGTGCCCAGAAAATAATGGATTATTTTAAGTGTATTATCAAAATACAGGTGGAATCTTGAATCTTGATAATACACTTCAAAAAATAACCCCTTATTTTTGAAGTTGAAAAAGAATGACTGTGAAGTGGAGTTCAAGGAAGAGTTAAGACAGGCACTGGGAGGCAGATAAGAGTTACCAGATAGCTGGGCAGTCACAACAAAGGTGATAAGGGAGACAGCTAGAAAGGTGCTTGGTGTGACATCTGGACAGAGGAAGGAGGACAAGGAGACCTGGTGGTGGAATGAGGAAGTACAGGAGAGTATACAGAGGAAGAGGTTGGTGAAGAGGAAGTGGGATTGTCAGAGAGATGAAGAAAGTAGACAGGAGTACAAGGAGATGCAGAGCATGGCAAAGAGAGAGGTGGCGAAGGCTAAGGATAAGGCATATGGAGAGTTATATGTAAGGCTGGACACTAAGGAGGGAGAAAAGGACCTGTACCAATTATCTAGACAGAGGGACCGAGCTAGGAAAGATGTGCAGCAGGTAAGGCTGATAAAGGATAATGACGGAAACGTACTTACAAGCGAAGAGAGTGTGTTGAGCAGATGGAAAGAGTACTTAGAGCTGCTGCTGAATGAAGAGAATGAGAGAGGGAGAAGGTTGAATGATGTGGGATTAGTGAATCAGGAAGTGCAATGGATTAGCAAGGAGGAAGTAAGGACAGCTATGAACAGGATGAAGACTGAAAAGGCTGTTGGTCCAGATAACATACCTGTGGAATCATGGAGGTGTTTAGGAGAGATGGCAGTGGAGTTTTTAGCCAGACTGTTTAACAAAATCTTGAAAAGTGAGAGGATGCTTGAGGAGTGGAGAAGTGTATTGGTACTGATTTTTAAGAATAAGGGTGATGTGCAGAGCTGTAGTAACTACAGAGGGATAAAAATGATCAGTCACAGCATGAAGTTATGGGAAAGAGTAGTGGAAGCTAGGTTAAGAAGGGAGGTGATGGTTAGTGAGCAGCAGTATGATTTCATGCTGGGAAAGAGCACTACAGATGAGATGTTTGCTCTGAGGGTGTTGATGGAGAAGTACAGAGAAGGTCAGAAGGAGTTGCATTGTGTTTTTGTAGACTTAGAGAAAGCATCTGACAAGATGCCTAGAGAGGAGTTGTGGTATTGTATGTGGAAGTCGGGAATTGTTAAGAAGTATGTAAGAGTGGTACAGGATATGTATGAGGGCAGTGTGACAGTGGTGAGATTTGAGGTAGGAGTGATGGATGCATTTATGGTGGAGGTGGGTTTACATAGAGGATCAACTCTGACCCCTTTCTTATTTGCAAAGGTGATGGACAGGTTGACAGACAAGATCAGACAGGAGTCCCCATCTAGTTCAAATTCGTCAAGGGCAGATCTTGCCTGCTGAACCTGGTTGACTTCTTTGAGACTGTCACCAAGGCCCTGGATGAGGGAAAGTCAGTACATACAGCTTACCTTGACTTGGCCAAGACCTTTGACACAGTCCCCTACTCAGGCATCATGGAAAAGCTAACACAACTTGGCATAAATCCCTGTTTCATCAGGTGGGTGGCCAACTGACTCAATGACAGGACCCTCAAGATCAAAACGAGCACTTCCACCTCTGATTGCAGACCTGTTATAGGTTCATAGGTTCATAGGTTCATACTAGGCTATCTGCCCTGGGGCAATTATAAGCCTAGCCCAATTCTGTATGGCTTACGCCACCCCTTGATTTGAGTATACTGTGCCCTTTTTAAGGTTTAGTTTACTGTGCCTCTGTCTAATAGTGACATGGGAGTAATCCCTGGGACAAACCTACGATCCCCCATCCACCTATCGAGATTCTTCTTGAAGAGATTCAGTGAGGTGCTCTGCCTCACATGAACTGGAATTCTATTCCAGAGCGAAGGGAGCTCCTGGGTTATGAACCTGTCCCTCCAGCAAGTTCTATTTATTTCTGTGCTGAGGTTCAAGTCCCTCGAGCGTGTGGCTCGAAGGGATTTAGATTTACTGAGGTGGAGTATGTCCATTAATTCTGGATTTGACATAGCTTTGTATGTCAGGCATAGATCGCCTCGAAGTAGGCGGTATGCAACTGAGCAGAGCTGGAGTTTTTTTAACCGAGCAGCATATGGCATCTGTTTGAGACCCTTGATCCTCTTGGTGAGATACTTTTGGGGTCTTTCTAATTGCTGCAGGTGTCGGTAAGGTACATCCCAAAAGGGGCATTGTATTCTATGATGGGCCTGATGAGGGATGACTAAAGGGGCACGATTACCTCTCTTGATCTAGATATGAAACCCTTCGTGATGAGGTGGGCTATGTAGAAGGTCTTTCTAACCACTTTGGCAATGTGGTTTTCAAAGGAGAGATTGTTATCAACTTGGGTCCCCAGGTCCCTAATAACTTTCTCTGTACTTAATGGGTTTCCGCCTATGTGGTAATTTGTGGGCACATTGTTTTTGCCAAAGGGTATGACTATACATTTTTTGGCATTTAGCTTTAAACCATGGCACTGGCACCAGTTATCTGTCTCTGTGAGACCTTTTTGAAGGATGTTTGTGTCAGCTGGAGAGTTGATTATGGCACCCAGTTTGCAGTCGTCTGCGAACTTGGTGAACCATAGTCCTCCCATGTTTGCCTGTACCTCAAAAAAGTATATACCGAACAAGAGTGGTCCCAGGACAGAACCCTGTGGGACGCCACTTGTGACCGGTTTCAAGTCTGACATGGCTCCAGCAACTCTACTAGTGGACTTCCCCACTGGATCTGTCCTGGGCCCCCTACTGTTTGGCATCTACTTCAGAGGTCCAGGCAAAGACAAAAGGCCTGTGGCTGACCAAGTTTGCAGATGACTGTAAGTTAGGTGATGTTATTGACTCCCCAAATGATGTTAACATAGTGCAAGGGTCTCACAGCAACTAATAACTTGTGCCAAAGTCATGGCCTTAAGATAAATGCAAAAAATCATCAATCATACCATTCGTCAAAAACATGGCCTTACTGAATACCACATCAACAGCAAACCCTAAGAACACAACCTGTGGTGAGAGACCTGGGTACTCAGATTGATAACAATCTCACATTTGACCATCATGTAGCGGCAGTGGTCAGAAAAGCCTTTTACTTGGTTCATCTCATAAGTAAATGGATTGCATCCAGAAAAAAGGAGGTTATTACCTCTCTATACTCCTCCCTCATTAGACCAATAATTAAGTATAATGCCCCATTTGGTATGTACCTCTCCAAGCATCTGCACCAACTGGAAAGGCCACAGAAATACCTCACAAAGAGAATCCATGGCCTCCAACACCTGTCCTATGTGAACAGGCTCAAATCACTATCACTCTACTCGGTATCATGCAGATTGCTCAGAGGTGATCTGTGTCTCAGCTATAAGTCAATCTCAGACCTTACCCTGCTAGAGATGCTCCATATCCATAAGTCTAACTCCTCATGCATTACCCACTCGAAAGGCCTGAATCTAATATGTGACATCAACAAAACCTGCCGGAGGGACAGGTTTGTCTCCCAGAGGCTGCTCCATCTCTGGAATAGACTTCCCATAAAAGTCAAACAGAGTACCTCGCTGACCCTCTTCAAGTGCAACCTTAATGAGTGGATGGGAAACCACAAATTTGTCCCAGGGGTTCCACTTGTGTACCTCATTGACAGGGGAGACAGGTGCTGACTGAGGTTTCTTTTTGGGGTAAACTCTTGGATAGGCTTGTAAGGGCCTCAGGGCCATTAGTCTAGTAACCTCCTATGATCTTATGATTCCCATGGATGATGCTGTTTGCAGATGACATTGTGATCTATAGTGAGAGTAGGGAGCAGGTTGAGGAGACCCTGGAGAGGTGGAGATATGCTCTAGAGAGAAGAGGAATGAAGGTCAGCAGGACTAAGACAGAATATATGTGTGTGAATGAGAGGGAGGTCAGAGGAATGGTGAGAATGCAGGGAGTAGAGGCGGCGAAGGTGGATGAGTTTAAATACTTGGGATCAACAGTTGAGAGTAATGGTGAGTGTGGAGGAGAGGTAAAGAAGAGAGTACAGGCAGGATGGAGTGGGTGGAAATGAGTGTCAGGAGTGATTTGCGACAGACGAGTACCAGTAAGAGTGAAAGGGAAGGTCTACAAGAGGGTAGTGAGGCCAGCTATGTTGTATGGGTTACTGACGGTGGTATTGACAAAAAGGTAGGAGTCAGAGCTGGAAGTGGCAGAGTTAAAGATGTTAAGATTTGCACTGGGTGTGACAAGGATGGACAGGACTAGGAACCAGTATATTAGTGGCTTTTCTCAGGTTGGACTGTTTGGAGACAAAGTCAGAGAGGTGAGATTGTGTTGGTTTGGACATGTGCTGAGGAGGAATGCAGAGTATATTGGGAAAAGGATGCTAAGGATGGAGCTGCCATGTAAGAGGAAAAGAGGAAGGCCTACGATAAGGTTTATGGATATGGGGAGAGAGGACTCACAGGTGGCTGGTGTGACAGAGCAGGATGTAGATGATAGGAAGAAATGAAAACAGGTGATCCACTGTGGCAACCCCTAACGGGAGCAGCCGAAAGAAAATGAAGAACAAGATGCAGGTGAAAGTCGATTGAGGGGTCTAACCAGAGACCAATCTACTTGAAAGAGGAGATTTGCTCTAAGGGGTGGTTGCTGTCATAATATATTGTTAAAGTTTTCTTGGATCTGTTGAGGTTTACTTAGTACCAAAACCATAGATTTTGTTTTGGATGTATTTTGTATGAGATTTTATATACAGACAATTCCACATCTATATACATATATAAAGAGACAGATAGATAGAGATATAGGTGTAGGTATATAATCTCTCTCTCTCTCTCTTTATATATATATATATATATATATATATATTATATATATATATATATATATATATATATATACTAGCTGTACCCACCATGCGTTGCTGTGGCTCAGTCTGGTTAAATGGAAAAGAAAGAAAAGAGAAAGCGCACGTTTCTAATATGTTTAATTTCACAATGCTTGTGGGTATACAATATTTTTTGTTGTTCCATTGTCTGTGCAGATATAGAGATTGTCTAGTTTGCCGACTCTAGAACACGCAACATATAATTGTCCATGTGAGTAGCAATCTGTGTGTAGATCTAAACCGCACAATTCTGAAGATTGGCCCTGAGCTTTGTTGATGGTGATTGCAAATGCCAATCGAATTGGGAATTGCAATCTCTTAAATTGAAATGGCATATCCATTGGAATCATAGGAATGCGAGGAATGAGGACATCTTCACCTTTGAAAGGTCCTGTCAAGATTGTTGTTTCTATGACGTTGCTCATTAATTTTTTTACTGCAAGCCGCGTGCCGTTGCAAAGCTTTGGCTGGTTGATATTTCACAACATGATAACTGGCACGCCGATTTTCAATTGCAGTACGTGCGGTGGCATCCCTGGCAGATCGAGTGAATTCAAAAAATCTGTTGGATAATGAACCGCTTCATCTGCTTCCACGACAGTGTTGACGGACTTATATGTGACTGGCTCACTTTGAATGTTAGCCTGAATAATATTGTTAAGTTCGTAGACGTCTTTGTTCTTAGCCGCAAGAATAGCTCGTTCAGTCAGCCAATCGTGATTCTTATAATTGGTTTGAATACTGGGAAATACTTTTTCAACCAATTCTTCTTTTGACGTCACTAAATTGCAGAAGTTATGAGGCAATGAAATTCGTCCTGAGGTCAGATCAACCGGCACCTTTCCGTTCCCAATTTCCAGCAATTGATGTGAGAATATCTCAACTGATCGATCGTTTTGCAGCTGGACACGCATATTTGTAGTTAATTTCAACGTCTTTATGTGTCACAACAAAGTAAAGTATTTCAGGCAAGCATTTATTTCGTCCGCTGGTGTCGATTGAGGAGAACGAAGCAGATCTGAAGCTGCAGAATGCGATCGCCGTGCTCACAACCGTGCATCCACAAGTCTAGCTGCACATCGCTCTGCTGCTTCCTCGGCATGTATTTGAGCCATTCGTTGTCTGTTTCGCTCGTTCGCTGATGCCCGTTCTTCCTCAGTTTGATTTGCAATTATTCGTTGCACTACTTCCGCTCCTCGAGTATGACGACCTAAGTTTGATCTTCTGTGAGGCATTATTTGGATGAACTAAAGCAGATCGATTGCACTGAAAAAGAAGTAAGAAAGTTATAACAAAAACATACAAAATTGCACATTTGTATACAAATATATAGAATCCATAGTAGGTATATAAAAACACGCGTGTATTCGAATGCAATGTGTGACATCTATATATAATAGTAGGTATATAAAAACATGCTCGTATTCGAATGCAACATTGTGGGAAAATTTCAAAGCAATCGGTGAAGAACTTTTGGAGATTTAAGATTTTGAACAAACGAACATTTACATTTTTATTTATATAGATATTTACATATGCACATACAAGTGTGTGTGTGTGTGTGTGTGTGTGTGTGTGTGTGTGTGTGTGTATGTATGTATACATATATATATATATATATATATATATATTTATCTAGCTATATATATATATATATATATATATATATATATATATATATACATACATACATATATATACACACACACACACACACACATATATATATATATATACATATATATATATATATATATATATATATATATATATATATATATATATATATATATATATATTTATACTACCGCCACACGTTGCTGTGGCTCAGTCTGGTTAAATGGAAAAGAAAGAAAAGAGAAAGCGCACATTTCTAATATGTTTAATTTCACAATGCTTGTGGGTATACAATATTTTTTGTTGTTCCATTGTCTGTGCAGATACAAAGATTGTCTGGTTTGCCGACTCTAGAACATGCAACATATAATTGTTTATGTGAGAAGCAATCTGTGTGTAGATCTAAACCGCACAATTCTAAGGATTGGCCCTGAGCTTTGTTGATGGTGATTGCAAATGCCAATTGAATTGGGAATTGCAATCTCTTAAATTGAAATGGCATATCCGTTGGAATCATAGGAATGCGAGGAATGAGGACATCTTATAGGTTCATAGGTTCATAGGTTCATACTAGGCTATCTGCCCGACCCTTTAGTATGGGGAACTATACCCATTATTTTGCTGTGCCTCTGTTGAGCAGTGACACTGAGGTAATCCCTGGGGTATATCTGCGATCTCCCATCCATTGGTCAAGATTTCTCTTGAACAAGGCCAGCGAGGTGCTCTGCCTCACATATACCGGGATTTTATTCCACAGCATAGGGAGTCTTTGGGTGATGAATCTATCCCTCCAGCACGCCCTATTAATGTTTAAGTCTCCCGCCTTGTGGCTCTGACGGATCTAGATTTTTGAGGTGAAGCATATTCATCAAATCTGGGTTTGACATGGCCTTGTATGTTAGGCAAAGGTCACCTCTGAGCTGAATAGAGCTGGAGTTCTTTCAGTCGGGCAGCATAGGACAGATGTTTGAGACCCTTTATCCTTTTGGTGAGGAACTTTTGTGGCCTCCAGCTGCTGCAAGTGTCGGGTCAGATACATTCCAAATGGGGCATTGTACTCAATCATTGGTCTGATGAGTGATGAGTATAGGGAGACTATGACCTCCCTTGATCTAGATGAGAATCCTTCATGATAAGGTGGGCAATGTAGAAGGTCTTCCTAACTACTTTAGCTACATGGGTGTCGAATGACAGACTACTATCAACCTGGGTCCCCAGGTCCCTGATAACTTCTTCTGTACTCAGTGGATTGCCACCTATTTGGTAGCTAGGGGTAACCTTGTTTTTGGTATGACTATGCATTTTTGGCATTTAACTTAGGCCATGGCTCTGGCACCAGTTATCCGCTTCTGTGAGACCCTTCTGAAGGATATCTGTGTCAGATGTGGTTTGCAGTCATCTGCAAACTTTGTCAGCCATAACCCTCCTGTGTTTGCTTGTACTAAAGTAGATGCCAAACAAGAGTGGGCCCAGGACTGAGCCCTGTGGTACACCACTTGTGACAGGCTTTGAGTCTGACATGGCGCCAGCAACTCTGACCCTGTGGGTTCTGTCACTCAGCCAGTTTGCAACCCATCTTGTGATGTATGGGTTAACATTTAAGCTGATGAGTTTTTCAATGATACCCGAGTGGGGTATTGTATCAAAGGCCTTCGCCAGATCGAGGTAGGCTGTATGGACTGCCTTTCCTCATCAATGGCTTTGGTGACTGTTTCAAAAGTCAACCAAGTTTAGAAGGCATGATCTGCCTTTGACAAAGCCAAACTGGGATGGATCCAAAGTCTGCAAATTCCTATGTCTTTATTTATGAGGTCCATTATGATCCTCTCCATGGCTTTGCAGATAAGGCTTGTCAAGCTAATGGGCCGGTAATTTCCAGGGTCGGTGGAGGCACCGCCTTTGTGAAGTGGGACCACAGTTGCAGTGCGCCACCCCTATCCAGAGGTAAGACTATGATTAAACAGCTGTCCTAGCTGTGGGTTTAATTCCTCGTTGAGTTCATGGAGCACACAGCCGGGGACACCATCAGGTCCCATGGATGCTGTGTTTTTTGCTTTGGAGAGAGCAGTTCTCACTTGGGCGTTGGAGATGTTTGGGGCTGCAATCGCTATATAGATATCTCTCCTTTTGGGGAGGGGAGAAGTTTGCACTGAACCTGTCAGCCAGTATGTTGGCAATGTCTGTAGGATCAGTAATCTTCACATCATTTTGAACTAGTTCTGAGCATATCTGGGAGTTTCCTCCCAGGTTTCTAACATAGCTAAAGAAGGCCTTATGATTGTCTTTTGAGTCTTAGACCTTTGAAAGGTCCTGTAAAGATTGTTGTTTCTATGATGTTGCTCATTAATTTTTTTACTGCAAGCCATGTGCCGTTGCAAAGCTTTGGCTGGTTGATATTTCGCAACATGATAATTTTTCAATTGCGTGGCATCCCTGGCAGATCGAGTGAATTCAAAAATTCTGTTGGATAATTAACCGCTTCATCTGCTTCCACAACAGTGTAAACGGACATGTATGTGACTGCCTCACTTTGAATGTTAGACTGAATAATATTGTTAAGTTCGTAGATGTCTTTGTTCTTGGCCGCAAGAATAGCTCCTTCAGTCAGCCAATCGGGATTCTTATAATTGGTTTGAATATTGGGAAATACTTTTTCAACCAATTCTTCTTTTGACATCACTAAATTGCAGAAGTTATGAGGCACTGAGGTCAGATCAACCGGCACCTTTCCGTTCCCAATTTCCAGCAATTGATGTGAGAATATCTCAGCTGATCGATCATTTTGCAGTTGGACACGCATATTTGTAGTTAATTTTAACATCTTTATGTATCGCCACAAAGTAGAGTATTTCTGGCAAGCTTTTATTTTGTCCGCTGGTGTCGATCGAGAAGAACAAAGCAGATCTGAAGCTGCAGAACGCGATCGCCGTGCTTGCAACTGTGCATCCTCAAGTCTGGCTGCACATCGCTCTGCTGCTTCCCCGGCACGTATTTGAGCCATTCTTTGTCTGTTTTGCTTGTTCACTTATGCCTGTTCTTCCTCAGTTTGATTTGCAATTACTCATCGCACTGCTTCCTCTCCGCGAGTACGACGACCTAAGTTTGATCTTCTGCAAGGCATTATTTGGATGAACTAAAGCAGATTGATTGCACTGAAAAAGAAGTAAGAAAGTTATAACAAAAACATATAAAATTGCATATTTGTATACAAATACGCAATTACTCGTTGCACTGCTTCCGCTCCGCGGGTACGATGACCTAAGTTTGATCTTCTGCGAGGCATTATTTGGATGAACT